>NC_050517.1:32750808-32771773 GCF_002922805.2 Oryzias melastigma | reverse complement strand
GAGGAGGGTCAGCTGAATTCCTGCGCGGGGGCCCAACACGGTTCGCACGCATGATCTCCACCGGGTTGGAGGCAAGATCAGGGAACCACTTAAGAAGACTTGTCATCAGGTAAGAAACCGCATTCTCCTGTTCAACGCCCTCTTTCAGATTCATTTTTCGAAGATTGTTCCTCCTGATTTGATCTTCCATTGAGATTATTTTTTCTTCAAGTTTCTTCAGACGCTCGCTGTTATCCATAGCGGAAGCTTCGACGCGTTTTACTTGAACTTGAAGAGAGGAAGTCGTTTTGCGTTGGTGCTCCAGGTCCTTAGCATGTTTGTCGAGCGTCACTTTAATAGAATCTAGTTGACATTCCAGGCGCTCAAAGCGGTCCTTAGCGTGATTATCGGCTTCGTTGAAAAACTTTTGCAGTGTAGCCTCCAGAGACGACATGGTCAATTCACTCGAGAGCGTGTCAATATCTTCGCGATGCGGACTTTTGGACTGTGGTCCTCTTTTCGGTGGCATAGTAATACTTGGCAATAAAAGACAGAACAAAACTTTCTTGTACTGAACTTTTAGATGCAGCAGGAGAGGCCTTGTGAAGTAGCTTTAAGCTCTTAAATATCTAATTGGGGGGGAGCTGCGAGCAACAGAACGTCTACGCCGCCATCTTGGTTTCTGTTTCTGTGATAATAATAATAATAATTAGGGCTGTCAGATTTGTCGCGTTAAAAACGCATTAATCTGACGTGTGCTTGACGCCGACAATTTTTTTGACGCATTAATCACGGACTTTCTCATACGTGCCTTTCCATACCGCGCGCGGGCGTCCCGCCCTCCAACTGACCGGCTGCTCTCACTAGATCACGGGCGGGTCTCCAAACACCGAGCTGCGAGCTAAAACCGGCCGGCGCTAGGACCTGGAGAGCTCCTGCACCCTAACCCGGCTTCGGTTCGCGTCCAGTACCACGTCTGGTGGTACCGGCTCAAGTCCGGCGCCGCGTCCCGAGAGCTGCGGACCCCCGACGCTCCGAACAGCAAGCCCACCGGGGGACGTTTTAAATGTTCTGGAGGTTTAAGCGTGATCCAGGCCCAGCATAGCGGTCTGTCTGCCGGCATATTCATGGCGTGAGCTCCACTGGACACGTCGGTGCATCGAGCTGCAGCCAAAGAACACGGCGGCAGTAACAGACTGTCAAACTATCCACAGAGTATCCCGCTTTTCTCAGTCTTTAATGTTTTAAAAAACAAAAGTTAATTGGAAATGATAAATCTCTATTTCTTTTATTACTTTAGTTCAGCAGAGAAGGAAAAGATTTGGTCCTGACAAAAAATGAACATGACAGTGTTATTTTTGATGTTTTTTTTATTTTATTTTACTGAACGTTGATTGAAGTTTTGAATTTAAAATGCCCTTCACTTGCACTTGGGCTTTTGTTAGGCATTTTATGTTACAGCCTTTTATTGTTAAGAAAGTTTATCTCAATATGTTACAAAATAAAGTATTTCTGATGAAAATTATTAATTTTGTCTTTCTTGTTTTCATAATTAATGTAGAACTACTAAATTCTACGAACCACACATTTTTTTCCTTAAAAAAAGGCCACATGTAAATTTGCGATTAATCGCGAGTTAACTATGGACAATGCGATTAATCGCGATTAAAAAATTCTATCATTTATCTTATTTACTATCCTCCAACTTTTTTTTTCTTTTAGGCCCTTATCCCCCATCTTTAATACCCCACTCTCTCCTTCTCTCTTCTGTTTGGATCAAAAGTGAAATGTATGTGAATAAACTTCATATAAATAAAGTTGAGCCTCAAATAAAAAAGGGGTTTATACAAATATATACCTGGAGTGTCTGAACATCCATAACCTCCTATTGTAACAGTAAAATCTGTCACACACAAGCGACCTCCAGCTCTGATCCGTTTGTTCAAAACAAGTTACTCCTAAAGACAAATTTGTGGCTTAACTTAAAAAAAATGTATTTTTTGTTAATAAGTAGAACAGCATATAGGAGTTTTTTGGGGGGAAATGATGCTGCATGTTGGCACACTCAATGAAGGAAATGATGAACTGAATAAAATGACCTGTGATGGACCGCTGGCCGACGGCATCCACCCGCCTCCACTCACAGACAGCTGGAACAGATTCCAGAAAATGAGCATAGAAAAAGATTCATGAAGAACCAACTATTTAATGTTTGCAGGAGAGAAATGAGGGAAACGATGGATCAGAAGACGGGAAGCAGAAATAAGACATCATCTAGTGTCAAGAGGAGGAACTTTTTTACTGTGATTTCTGTCATTTCCAAGCATCAGATAAATAAATCTGACGTTTCTATTAAATAAAGATGTTTTTAGTCATGGTTTCTTTTTTTTTTATGCACAAACCAAACAGGAGCATGATGCACATGAATCACGTGAAGTCTGAAAAGAGCTAAAGAGTGACAGAAAAGATGAGATGCAGCAACTAATGCAGAACTATGAGGGCCCTGTGGACCGGATCTGACCTAAACCAAAGCCTTCATTCAAAAATACAAAGGATCTGTGATCCAAACAGCCTCCTGACTGAACCACAAACCCAAATGTTGCAGACGAAACTTGACTGGGACAGAGAATCTACTGTACAAAACGGAAAACCACTAAAAAAAATTATCTGCCAATGAGAACATCTTGGATTTAAAGACTTTAAAGTTGCCTTACCAACCTTACAAAACTTAAAATATGTTTCTGTAAGAGTTCACAGGGATTTTTTAGATGGAATGTTTTTGTCTTCGACATTGTTTTAATAAAACTTGTTTAGCACTTATAATGTTTTATGTTTTTTTAACTTAAATCCAGATTTGAGAAACCTTAAACATCAACAAGGAGCTGAAAGTTCAGAAATATCAAGTCCTTCTAACACAGAGACTTTTGTTTTTGCAAACAGACTCTTCAGAAACCGCCTGGCACCAAACTGATCTAAATGAAAAACATGTTTATTTGGAAACACATCTGGAACAGACGGGCCGCCACACACGCGCTAATCCCCGAGGATCCTGAAGTTTCAGCCTCGCTAATTTGTCGTAAAGGAACGCAAATCCAGAAGACGGCGGCGAGTCAGACGCCATTTATAATATGTAAAGAGGCGGGCTCATGAACAATGTTATTTAATGTGAAAGTGGAGGATTTTGTGAGGAGCTTAGGATGCTAAATGCAAAGAAAAACAAACGTTGAATCAGTGATCATTGACTTTGAAACCAAACATTTCAGCTGAAACTGTTTTGTGCTTTACTGCTGCAGACTGAAGAGAGCTCTTCAATGTCCTAAATGTTAGACACTAAAAGAAGTTTAAGGTAAAGAATAGCAAAAAATAAACGGACAAAAGCTAATGTGACTTTAAAATAAAACAAAAACTATTACGGTTTTAATCTCTTTTACCTTCTTGCCGTACTCTTAACCGGCTGATTCTGGCTTCGCTGAGGTTTGAGACTCCCCTGGTTTTACATACTTAAGTCTAATTCACTAAAGTAATGAAATATTAAACATATTTCCTCCAAACATCCAGCAGAGAGCTGCCTTTATCTCGTCATCCCTGCAGCTCCAACATCCTCCATAACCCTATTTAAGGTAAAACGGGTATACATAGTGATACTTTCTCTAAAAAAAAAAATCTAAATATTCATTAAAGCTCAAGAAACTTTGGGCCAACCAGTCTTTAATATCAGAGAGACATGATAAAAGAGGGTTAGCAGAAGCTAACCAAAGTTCAGATGTTTGTTCTCATGGGCGAAATGCAGACACATTATCAAAGCCGGCTCTAGGATGACGTCATGAAATAGGCGGTACCCACAAACAGCGAAAGGCGGAGCCTCAGAGATCGAGGCGTTTCACCTTCGGGTGGGGAAAAAAGCTAACAAAAATAACTTATACTTCATAAATAATTTGTTCTTTAATATGATCATGGGGCTGCACGGTGGCTCAGTGGTTAGCGCTCTTGCCTCACAGTGAGAAGGCCCCGGTTCGACTCCCGGCTGGGACCTTTCTGTGTGGAGTTTGCATGTTCTCCCCGTGCATGCGTGGGTTTTCATAGGGGACTCCGGCTTCCTCCCACCGTCCAAAAACATGCTTCATAGGTTAATTGGTGACTCTAAATTGCCCCTAGGTGTGAATGTGGGAGTGGATGTGTGTGATTGTGGCCCTGAGACAGACTGGAGACCTGTCCAGGGTGTACCCCGCCTTCGCCCTTCAGCAGCCGGGATAGGCTCCGGCACCCCCGCGACCCTGAAAGGGAAGAAGCGGTCAAGAAGATGAATGAATGAATATGATCATACATATGGATATAGTTTACTCTGAAAGGCTTAAATATGTCATGCTATTGGCCCTTTAAATCAGCTCCTCCTCCATCTTTGTTTGCATGATTATAAAATATATAAATCCCAGGATTACAAAAGTAGAAAAACAACATCCAAAACTCCCTAAACAGGAAAAATGCTGCTTCATTTTCAAATTATTACAAGTTACTTTTTAACTGATGACATTTCACTTTCTATTTGTATTGATTCCTATGCATTATAGGGAAAACAAACTGTTTTCTGTGCTGAACTGAAACTGTAACCAGAGCCAGACAGTGGCAGGAACTTCTCGCCCTTTGCAGTTTGGATTAATCCCATCTCAGTCCGGCAGGCCTCCGCCTGCTGACAGCTTAAGTCACCGGGTTCAGTTTGGTCTGAACGGCTTTTGGAAATGTTTATGAACAAGAAGAAACAATACAGATGGAAATGATTCAGGGAAGGTTTGCTCAGATCAAATATAAACCATTAACATTCTGTCCTTTCTGGAACAAAGGATTACAGGTTTCAAAAGCAATCTTCACAAAGTTCTATCAGCCTGGCAGTCCGTAGACTCCAACGTTTCTGAACAGTAATTCCGATAGAGAGCCTGGAAACTGCCAAAAGGAAAGAATCCATTCAGATTAAACATCCAGAGACTGATTTGCATGTAAACTGAGATCTCTTGATTTGTGAAAATCATTAGTTTTACATTTTTGTGAGCAAATCCCTAAAAAAAGGAGAAAGATTTCATGATTTCAGTCCAATGCTTATCCAGACTCTGACACAAAGACAACATTAAGTCAACAACCATCATTTTCTTTCTCTATTATGCCACAAATTGTCTGGCTTCAGTATTAAAACTGGGATCTGCTGTTCTTCATATGAATATATTTATGCTTTGCTTGCACATTTCAGCTAAAAAAACAACATTTTATAATAACAATGTGATGGAAATGTTAGTTTTTCAGTGCAGTATTCTGGGTATTTCCCTCTATACACATAAACATCCCTTCCTGAAGTCTGAATGAATTCATACACAGTTCTTCATTATGAACTCTAAAACCCTCAGAATAGCAGAAACTCAGTCCCATTGGTGCACAGAATGGATTCTGTGTAAATACATATTTTTAAAACAAAGAATATTTTAGAATTTGTTGATTCTGGGATAAAAAAAACTTGCAGTTAAAATAACATCTTGAATACTAGGAACAATAACTAAGTTAGCACACTGTAGCGTCTTTATCTGTTGCTCATCATGTTTTGACGCTGAGCGGTGCATCGTGTCCTTGCCTCCGAGACTACAGATGTTTCCTCAGAAACAGTTGAAATAATTTTTTTTTTTTAAACATCTTTCTACTTCAAACTGGTTTACCCTCAGATTGTGTTTTTATTCTCCACAATCTTCACTGTTCTCAAATATCAGCAAATGCCAGAAAACATCAGTTCTGAACGAAGCACCTCAGATTGTTCCACCTTCAAATATTCGTCCAATTTTTGTGATGTGACATAATGAGATGAGTTTTTACCTGATGGAAGCGGACAGCAAAGGGCAGCAGTCAGGGTCCACATGTGCTTGTCTAACATGTTCTCGTCTGAATACATTTCTAAGGTGAAAGTGGACCCATGTGTGGACCTGCAGGCAGGACGAACTCCATATGGAGAAAGCTGAAGAAACACGCCTGTACCACCAAATAAACTTAAAACGTTCTACAATTTTGCTAAAAAAAAGATAATATTATGCACATTTCACTGTTAAATACACACTAAGTGACGTGAAATATTTCTTAACCACCTCAGTGTATTACTGACTCTTCCCTTTTACCTTACAAAGTACAGTAGAAGATACAGTTAAACATTTTGAGCAATACAAACTGGATGGAGAAAAATGTAAATTGTTTTTTGCTTGAATGTTAACAAAACTACGCTTCTAGATATAGAAAAAAACCTAACCTTTGATGATACTTCAGCAGCTTTTAGTAAATACTTTGTTTCAAAGAAAAGAGAAAATGCTGGCATCAAAGTGTTTATAAGAATAAAATGAGTTTTATTTTAACTCTTGGGCAAGTCTGGCTAAAGTCTGACAAAAGTCTAGCATAACTCTGAAGAAACTCTGGTAAAAACTGATAAAATTATGTTAAAACGTTGGAAAATGTTGGCAAAACATTGATAAATATTTGCAACTCTGGTAAAACAGGCAATTCTTTGGCAAAACTCCGGCAAAACTCAGATGAAACTCCGGTAAAACTGGTGAAAACTGGTTAAGTGGCAAAGTTTTGGTAAAACTCTTGCAACATTTTAGCAAAAATTTGGTAAATATTTGCAACTCTGGTAAAACTGGCAAAACTCTGGTGAAAAATTCCGGCCAAACTACGCAAACCTCTGGCAAAACTCCGGTAAAACACTGCCAAAATTCGGCAAAACTCTGCCAAAAACTGGTGAAATGGCAAAGTTTTAGCAAAACATTGATAAAATTTTACAAAACTCTTACAAATCTTTGGTAAAACTCTGGCAAAACTGATAAACTCTGGCAAAACCTGGAAAAATTTTAGCAAAACATTAGTAAGATTTAGCAAAAATGGTCAAACAGGCAATTCTCTGGTAAAACACTGGCGAGACATTGGCAAAACTCCTGCAAAAAATGTTGGCAAAACATTGTTAAAATTTTACAAAACTCTGGAATAATACAACTTAAACTCACAATTTTAGAATTGTTTTAGTGCAATTTTCTGTTAAGGTCAATTAGAGGTCAAATTTTGTTTCTTATTTAATTGTTACAATTTTATAGTAACAATTCAAATATTGTTTTTGCATTACAGAAAACCAAACTTTAGGAGTTTGGTAATGTGGTTTAAAAGGAAATAAAAACAGTTTGTAGTAAGTCTACTGAGATGTTTTAGTTCATAATCTGCACCATAAAAATCTGAACCAAACGTGCTGCCAAAGAGTTCATGACTGAACACTTCTGAGTTCACAGAGTAGTGAACAGAGGAAATTCCTCATAAAGGTTTTAATCAGAACCTTCAAGTTCATCCTCTTGACATTCTTTGCTGTTCAATCTTAAAAAATGTACTTTTGCAAAATCTAAATGCACTGAAACAGGCAGTTTGGTCAAAGTACTTAAGAAATTCAATCATATTCATCAAGACTTTGAAAATAATAAACTTGAATTTAGTTACATTTCTTACAGATTGTCACTAAAGTGGTGAGACTGAAGATTTGTCCTTCCTGTCAGCATGACTACAGATATATACTATAAGGCCATAATATTTTGACACTTTACTGATGAAAAGCAACATTTATAATCATTGAACACAACTTGAAAAGAACAAAATGAAGCATTTGAAGCTGAATCATACTACAGAGGGCTGTAATTCACAGATGCCAATTTGGTTTTACACAACAATAAAATATTTGTAGAAACCATCCACGTTCTAAGATCAGCAATAATGAATCAGACGTGACGTTTCAGCATTTATACTCGAGACTTTATGGTAAAGTGGTGCACGAATGAGGAATTAGGGAAGTCTGAGCAGACGTTTGAGAAAAGTGCAGGACTTTCAGTAACAAATGATGATCTACAGCTAAACTAGAGTTCATGTGTAATGAGGGGGAGGACAGAGGGGGTGTCATGTTTAGCTGCAGCAGATCATGTTTAAAGAGTCCAATTCCCACGGTGAGGTCTACGTTTTAGGAACTTCAGACGGCACAAAGGTGCTTTTGATTAGAGCCCCTGAAGCTGCAGCTCGGCCTGATGAGGCTTCCTGACACACACGGAATCACAGCAGGTTCAAAGCGGGAAACAAATGACTCTGTGGGGACCTCCACGATCCTGTCTACCCGCTCAGCCAGACAGAGGAGGCCGAGAGAAAACAGCGCTCAGCTGATCCAATCTGATGCTGCAGTGCTCCATCTTTGAAATGCAATAGTTAGATAATCATGTAAGGAGTGCAGAGAGGTGTGGCTGTTTTTGTCACTGTGGGTGGTAAGTCTTCTATCGGCAGCCTCTAGTTTTGTGGGTTTGGTTAAAGTTATAACGTTTGCTTTTAACAGTTATGGTGAGTGATGTTTAATTAGATCTTTCAGAAGTACTAAAGTTCTTATTTGTTTCTTTCATGAAGACTACTACAGTACATTAACATGTACAACACAATACAACACAAACTCACACATCTTCATGATTGGAAAAAGGAGTAAGAAGAATTAAATTATTTTTTTTATTTCTGCCCCTTATATCAAAGCTTAAAGGAAATTTGAAGGAAGTCAAACCACAAGCGGCTCAGTAGGACCCGCCCCGCTTTTGCCCCGCCCTCACTAGTAGAGCGGCCGCTACACGCCTCTCACCCTCTGCACCCTGACCTAAGTTACACCTGACAAATTCTTTAAAAATGTTGAAACAAAAAACTGGCAGCTTTTCTTTTGGTTTCATCTCCATAGCAACTATTTCGTGTTTTGGCCACCTGGGGGTGAAGATAAGGTCTAAAGAACGTTTTTGTTTTTTTTCTAACCCGCCTACCTGTCTAAAAAGTTCATCTCTTATGTCATATTGTTTCATTCAGCTTGAACCAACAATTCATGAAGTAAATGTTTAGAAAACTCCAGTAAAAATATGTGAATATTAAGAAAACATCACTTTTGAGAGTTCTCCACACTAACGGCGTTCTAACTCTTCAACTTCTAGTTCCAACTTTTTTCCCAAATGACTCAAGAAATTACTAATATTTTGGAAAATTCCTCTAGATGACAGTCTCTTTCAAGGTCAAAGGTCAACGTAACTCCAGGTGTTGTTATAGACTTAACCTTGTGTGTGCGTGCGTGACAGTTCTTGAAGATCGTTTTCTTTTACTTTATTGTGCGAAAATGTGAAAATCTGTAAAATTCACACTTTGCCACAAAATGGCCGCCAAGCCATACATCCTCTGCCCATCCCATAATAATCTGAACACTTCCCTTGCAGATCCCCAACATGTGTGGTTTTTAGTTTTGTTTCTTAATTTTAAAACTTGTATTTGAACAATACAACGGAATATTAGGGTAACCCCAAAAAATAAATAAATAAAAAAATGTTTTAAGTCATGAAGTCATATGGTTTTTCTAAAAAAAATATTTGGTTTTGCCAACTAATTCCATCAATTTATGCTTTGTTTAACTCGTAAGAAAAGTTGTGCTTTGATGCATTTGGATCTTTGCAAATAAAGTGCAGACGATGTAGACAGCACTCCCACCAGAAGTTTACTCCTCGTGGGTCCAGAGTCTTTTTCTGACGACCAGTTTCCCGAATGTTCCTTATAAATGTCCTTATAACAGAACAAAGTTAACTCACTAAAAGATTCAGTATTACCTTATATGTGAATCTAATGCAATACATTTTCTAGTTATGGATAATTGATTCTTGAATGTAAGATTTTAATCTCATAAATTCTCAATTTACAACTTTTGAAATTATCGCTTTATTGTTGTAAAATATCTCCCTTTTTTCACAAAATTGTATTAATTTATTTTCATAAATGTATTTGTTTATTTTCTATTTTTATGGTGGTCGTAGAACAGCATTCTGTAGGGAATTATACACTTTTACCCAAACTAAAGAAAACTATTTAATCTCTGAAGTAGTGCAGGGAAAACAGAACCGATACATCTTCTTTCAATGGGTTTTTTCAGCACCAAATGGTGTTCAGAGGAAAAGAGAAGAGAAGACTTTCAGTATTTTGTCATTTGTGTTTCATTCTTTTTAACAAACACTAAAAGGTTCATCAAACAAATGTTATAGAACAAAGTGGATAAGGCTCTAACTAAGTCTTAGAAACCCAATCTTGTCATTATTAGTTTTAAAAATAAATCTATTCAGCCAATGACTGACGCAGAGGTCGCATTATTGTTCTCTTCCTGGAGACGGAGGTCGTTTCCTCCACAAACATGCTTCTTTCCAATGAGAGAGGAATCAAAAATGGAGGTTCAAAGGAACGCCGTGGGAGTTTATCTAAGACTCACGAGGTTTGATTGCTGATCTGTTCACACAGAACGGAGGAGCTGAAGAGCTTCCTCCATCAGGGTGAGAGAGATTACACGAACGCATCAGAAAACTTTCATTTTCTCAACTGTAGCATCAGTATGTTTGTTTAGAATCCCAAACACACCTAGGATGATGTAATGATCAATAGCAATGCTTTTGATTATTGATTAGCAGTTATAAAATGTAAAAAAAGAGATTATTAAATACAATTTCCACATCAAAATTATTACACACCAACTCAGAAGAAAATTGTGTTTTTAGTGTATTCTTGCTGCATTTTTCTGATGATGGAGGACATTTATAAAGAAAATTAGGCTTAAAATTGAGTTCTAATCAAATCAATCTTCAAATCGTTGCGAATCAGAAGTAGAAAAAAGAATTTTGCTTGAAAAAAAAATCATATTTGTAAAATACACAGTAAAAACTGAAATTTGGATCAATTATTTAACAAAAAACTGTAATTTGCTGCATTTAAAATTATGTTTTCATCTAAACAAAATTTTGAGCTGGTGGTTTACTTAACTTCCAAATTTCATTAAATAAAAACTAAATGTAAATGTTACAAATTACTGATTTTTTGGTTATTTAATCTGTTTTACTTTTTACAGTGTAGAAAATGCACTGGGCGGGGCCATAAACTTCCTGCTCCGCCCCCTTTCTGACACATTCACTTGCAGACAAATTGATCCATGACCATCTTTCTTTTCCTTGTCTGAGATGGAATCTGGATCAGAACTGTACTACTGGATGACTCTGGTATGAATTTTTGTTGAACCGCTAAAGTTAGGTTGGAGGTGTGAGGGGCTGTAAGCAAGTGGTGTTAGGGGTGGGGGGTGCTCCTCGCCAACAGTCCCACCCACAACTCAGAGGTGAATTTCTAATAAACTCCTGCTGCGCTCCAGAAACTATGTCCCAGATAACAACATTTTATTTTTTTTACTAAAAATGATATCATTGTAACTAAAGGACCATTGGGAACGCTTTGAAAATACATCCAAAGATGATCGAAGTGGGACTTTATAAGATAAAATTATATTGCAGTTTGACATTCAAAATGAAATTTTTTAAGGAGGAATTGTATCATTTATTAGGATTTTTTTCACAGACTTACTGTGTTTTGAAAGGTTCTTTTATGAATTCATTTTCTAAAATTCAAACTAAATCACTTTAATTCTAGATTTTCATAACAAACCTTTAATTGCGTTTTACATCAAATGTGACCACCAGGGCCGGCTATGGCGCCTTAGGCCAATACCATTGTCTGAAAAAGCTGCCGTAGCTGCCTGAAATATGTTGCAATAAGTATATATTTATTCTAATTCTCAAAAGTTAAATAATAATCACTTAGTCAGGCTGCGTTCTCCTTCAGGGCGTCTCACACCTGGAACTCAATTCCCACAACAATAAGACAACTGACAACTTTGAGCTCATTTAGCAAACAGATAAAATCATGGCTTTTAGACAATCAAAACTGCCACCACGGCTCTGTATGAGCTGCTATTTTTTTTTTTCTCCCCCCTTAAATGTTGCTTTTATGTTTTATGAATTTCCTGTTGTGCATTTCTCTATTGAAAACCCAATTTGTTTTTTCTGCTGTTTTCAGACTTCTGTATACCTTTTATGTATTGTTTTAACTTGTACTTTTACTTGGAGATGAACAACCTTTTCCATAGGGACTAAAGATGGAAATTAGTCTAAAAGACTATAATCTTATATATTTGCATTTTTAAATGTTTTATTAATATATGCTGTCCCTGTCTTAAATAAACAATCAATCAATTAAAAGAATATTTAGAATAACATCACCTCTCCCTAACCATGACAAACCAACCTCTGCAGTAGAAGACAGCAGCACCAACCACTACTCTATAATTCTGTATAACTAGTAATGTATAGTAGATGTTTTATGAAACATCTCCAGTGTTAAAGATTTCTGTTAAGGGTTTTAAAATAGGAAAAGAAAAAAGAAACGAGATTGCCAGTTAAATTCTTTTTTTCCAACTAAAACCAAGATTACTTTTTGACTGAAATGGGGGCGGGGGTTGAATTTCCAAGCAATTAAACTCTGCTTTGAGACTGCTTTTCCTCCTCTTCCTTTCTTTTTTGACCTTAAAGCTGTCCCTGAATGCTTGTTTCATTTTATTCTTAAAGTTTTAAAGAAGTACGAACAGCGACGGCACCGCGCACCTCTGCCCCCCACAAAGCCTAGACGACAGCGTCAGACGGGGAGCAGCACCAGGCTAAATGACTAAATATGAACATTTGAGTTATTTTATTGATGTTTTTAATAATTGCATTTTAAATGAAATGAGTGGTGTGTCAAAACTGTAAAAAAAAAATTAAAAAAGAAAAAAAACATTAATATACAGCTACTGAATGCAATTTGGTGTCCCCTCCAACAGATGGCGCCTAGGCAGCCGCCTAGTTTGCCTATGCGTATGGCCGGCCCTGGTGAGCACTCCTGGATTGCAACCTCCACTCTTACTGGTCATAATTGTGTGGGGGTGGGTCATCGAGGACAGAGGTGGTTACAGTCCTGCAGTTTTCTTTTTCTCTGTTAAGGAGCCAAACCGTCCCACAGGAAGTTAGTGCAGATAAAAACATTTACAAAAGCCAAAAGACGGAACGTTACAGAGGAGAAATGAATGGAAACGAAAAACGCCGCCCCACCGCCAACACCACATCAATAACCTGAAAACCATTTGCTCATCACACTAAAGACTCACTGATTACAGAAGCATTAAATGTTCGTTTGTAATTATTTTGTTTTCTTTCTAGGAAAGCTGTGAATCATCCTGATAGCAGCTCCTCGTTAATTCTACATTATGGTTTCTGTGGAGCCTTAAGTGGTAAAACGGTTCATGTTAACCATTTCCACACAGAGTAAAAACAGATTTAACAGTTTTAACACATGAATGATATAGATCAGAGCTTTTTCACTTTAGTTTGTCATGAAGCAGCTTCTCTGTAAAGATCAGCACCAGTTCAGTCAGGAAATCAACTTTACGTTTTCCTTTATTGCTTTTTCTAGTCACCTCAGTTGATAATACTTTGTGTGGACGGTGTTTTATGGTGTTTATAGTTTAAAGTCACAATGAAGGACTTCAATTTTTTTTCTAATGTGTGGCTTAAAAAAAACTGAAAATCCGTAGAAACCAAATATATTTTTTAAAAAGTACACAAAAACAGAAACTTTGAGAGGACAAATGTCCACCAAAACTATTTAAATCTAAAACTCTAAAATCTTAAGTACTGTTCAACAAATGGGAATCAATGAAAGTGTTAACCTGTGACTGACAAGACGTTTTTAACTTTGTACCTTGTGATAATTATCATGAGACAAAAAGGAAAAATATAATAATTTACTTTCTGCAGTAGAGCTGGGAGATATGACGATACATATTGTGTCAGCGATAGAAAAGTGTCTATCGTGCCATTTCTCTTCTATCATTTCTATCTCTTTATTTTATGTTTGAACTTTTGTGCAAAAATGCTTTTTCCTACTTTGAAACTTAAAACAGTTTTGCACATTTAAAAAATGTTTCTCCTTTGTAACTAATCAGTTACATGGTACATGTCCATTTATTTTCAGAGAATAACTGAAAACATACTTTATTTTGGTATACCGTGATATATATCATTATCGTGATATAAAATAATTTATATCATGATATAATTTATTTTCCATATCGCCCAACACTATACTGCAAAAACATTTCCACCCAGTATTTCACCCTCGAGCACCCAAGGGGGTCAAACATGACTGGAGTTTAGGGTTTGATTTGATTTACTTATTTCTGTGTGTATATTGTTTTTACTTTCACTAGTTTTTTTGGTCACTGCTTAGTGCTGCTACCCAAAATGAACAAACAAATAAACAGAAAAAAAAGTCAAATTAACTTAAAGTAGCTCCAATCAAATTTTAATCTGTTGTAAAAGCATTTAGTGGTCTTGTGTTTTTTTTTTTTAAGGGAAGAAAAAAACTGTTTTCTAGGACAGTTTCTGCAGAGTTCATAAGAAGTTCTCCTCTGAGTTGTGGTTGCCATGTTGGCATGGAAGTAGGCCTCCACTGATATCCCATCATCCCTTTGTTTACACTCTCTACCACTAGCTTACAGCCCCAAGATAAGATTAGCGGTGCAAAAAAAATAGGAGCAATATCTGATCCATCCAGCTGTACAGTTCTCTAATCACCATTTTATTATTTTAGTCCATCACATTTTCATGACTCCATCTATTTAGGTTTGTATGCTTTGTTTAGATGTAAAAGTATTTAAATGTTTTACAGTCTGAATGTTTTGGTGTATTTTTAAACAATTGTGACTGCCTCTTGGCCAGGACTCCCTTGCAAAAGAGGTTTGAAATCTCAATGGGATTATCCTGGTTAAATAAAGGTCAATAAATACATAAATAATCCAGATTCCAGCTCAGATGAGGAAAAAAAAAAGACGTTCATGGATCCGAATTGCTTTGAGATTTTGGTCGACTTATTTCAATTATTGTGTCCCAAAAGAGCTTTTTCAACTGGTGGAAATTCAGTTTTGATCCTAAATTATTATATATATATGTCCGCCATCATGAGAGAAATGCTACAAGAACATTTTGAAACACAATTTTTGAGTGGGTCTTTAAAAAAAGTCTGAAGGAATTCATCAACAAAATTAATTTTATAACATCAAAGTCGATTTTATCACTAGACCAACACAGTTACATTCTAAAACAATGTCATAGAAAGATGATAAAAGCATAAAAACACCTAAAAATTGACTTTTGATTCATTTGTAGCCAAATAATGAAATGAAAGTTTTTAATTGGGATTATAAATGTATAATGTATTGATAAAACCAAAGCTTACTTGTCATAAAAGGGATAAAAAGTCAGAATAAACTTTGATATTATAAAAGAAATGAAACAAATAATTCTAAAAATATCTATCTGTGACAGACCCAGAACTGCACAGCGGAGGAAGTTGTACTGATAGTCATTTCTCTAATACAGCTATGAAAAGGTTCAAAACAGCGACAGTGCACAGAAAAATGTCTTCCATGTATTTATGCCTGATTCTGCATTTAAAACTCTCTGTGGTTTACAACAACCCTCACAGCAAAACATTTAAAAGGGTTCAAACTGTAAACAAGCAGACTGTCAGAGAAAATCAGTCTGACGTTTAACAACGCTGCAGAGATCCAGGCATGAATTCGCTTAAGAAAGTGAAATCAGCTGCACTCTCAGTCAGAGTGGCGGGACGCCTTCTCCGGACCGAAAACAAGCGTCTGTCATTCGCCCGGCGAGGTCAGCAGAAAGGCCAGAATGTGCTGCATGCAGTGAGCACACAACAGAGCCGGACATCAGATCTGCACCGCCAGATTACAGAAAACGGCTGCTTTTATTAGCAGGCCTGAAAATAAATAAATAAATAAATAAACAGCAGGAAGGGTGAGTCACAGCCCCCGCCGCTCTGAGGCTCGCGCAGAGATATCTCACCCTGACAAAGACTTCCTACTGCTGATTAGACTTCAGGGATGTGTCGAAATTGGTTTACACAGCAGCTCAGATCATCCATTGTGAGGGCTGGTGGGGTCAGATCTACCCAGCACGGACCGCCACCCCCCACCACCACCAGAGAATGGGAACGTTCATGAGCGCACAGCCCGGCTCTGTGGAGACGGCGTGGGACAAAGACGGCCGAGGAAGTCATCGACATTGCAGCTTTTGTTTGGCGGCACCGAAAACAAACTGAGGAGGAAAAAGTCAGAAATTGACCCCGAGAGTGTCTGTGTCACTGCAGGAGATGATCACAATGAGAAGCAGCTCTAAACTCCTGAATTCACCACACAAACGTCTATGAGCTCAGCAGCATCAGAACACCACAGAACTTCTACGGTTTGAAGATCCCCGACGGGGGAATCCTTCTGAGGCGATTAACAAGCAAAAAGTTCAAATTCCTTCCTAACATGAGGTCACACGGGAAAGTGATCCTTCACTTTGGAGGAGGAATGTTAGGTCACCCCCCAGATAGACCAGAATAGACATGATCCACTTGGACCACGCCATACAGCAGAACTATAGCGGAAATAAAGCAACTCATAGACAAGAGGTCTGCAACCTGTAGCTCTTTAATCCCTTCATTGTTAGCTTTAATAAAAAAAAAGGCTAACGACTAAATTCATAAAAGATTAGTTATTTAGGTTTTTTAATTTCTGCTTGTCAAACGTTTTAATTCACTGTCAGAAACTCTGTAAAAGTCTTCTTTAAATTTGTGCTTTTAATTTATAGTTAGTCAAATAAAAGTCTCCAAACGCCGTTTTATTTTAGTAAATGACACTAAAGTGGTTAAAGTTTTGAACAAATCCAATTTAAAGGATTTAGTTGTGTGTTTTGTGCCTCACATCTGAGAAAATGACAACAAAAATCTCATTTTAGTCTAAATATGTTTAGGTATTTTTATTATTCCTACTGTTTTATTTTAATAAATGACACTAAAGTGGTTAAAGTTTTGAACAAATGCAGTTTTAAAGGATTTAGTTGTGTGTTTTGTGCCTCACAGCTTAGAAAATGACAACAAAAATCTCATTTTATTCTAAATATGTTTTGATGTTTTTTTTTATTATTATTATTAATAAATAGATTTTACTAAATTGTTGCTTATATCCAAGAATAAAAGGGGGGGGGGGGGATGATGGTGACACACCAAAATCCTAATGATAAAAAACATGTTCGACTGTCTTGTATTTTTATTTTAAAGGGGCCACACCATGAAAAATCCACTTTTTGAGCTTTTAAGTGTATTACACTGTTCGTTCCTCACTATAAAGAACCCAATGTGGTATTTGGATCTGTTCTTGCATTTTTGAGTAATCCTCTAAAACCTGCGTTCTCAACGCCAGCCCCTCCCACACCCACGAAAACGATCGGGTCCTCACGATCTGACATCACAAAGTGAGAGAATTCAGAATCTTCTAGAATTATCATGTTAATGGTTCAAAAGTTACAGTAAATGAAAAACATAAACACTGGAGCTCTGGTGTTAAAGGGTTAAAAAAAATTACCTCAGTTTACAAATCCAAACATAAATCTGATCGAATAATCAAACTTATTACTTATGCAAATAGTGGGCATTTATGTCAAAAGCCAAAGAAGCATATTGAAAGGATAAAGAGCCACATATGGTTGCAGACCGCTGTCATGGACAGAACTACATGTCCCTTCTAAAAGGGGCCAATTTTCAATCAAAGACTTTCAGAGATTTGGAGCAGAAAAAAAACATTTATTCACTTTAATGCCTTACAGGTTCTGCATGGGCGTCTGGAGATGCACAACACTGTGTTCCCAGGAAATGTAGAAATAATAAAGTGGACCAGCTTAAAAGAGGATGAGATAAGTGTTGGTGACCCGAGTCACTCCTGCAGCTGGTCTTCATTCATGTTTATGGATGTTCTCTGTCTTCTTTTGATAAATAATGGGCTTTTAATGGTGAAAATGCTCCAGCTCTTTTATCTGCAGCAACTTATAAATAGAATGTGAATATAAAAAATAAATAAAACTAGATACATAGCATTACCTGTGACAATGCTAGTGTCAATGCTTAAGCTGAATGCGGCTGCTGAGGATGCTAGAAATCCTCAGCTAAAAATGCTGACACTGATAGCTGAAAATGCTAAAGCCTAAAGCTTAGCCAAATTAAATTAGCCAAAACAGCAACCATGATGCTAAAATATTAGGTAAACTACAAATTAGCCTTAAAAACTGAAAAACGTGTCTAAAGTTGCCAAAAAACAGCTAGCATATTGCTAAAATAATTTTAGTTTTAGGCAAATTATGAGTACAGACTCATAATTTGCCTAAAATAACTGGGAAAATTGCCTAATTTTTCCAAAACAGTTAGACTAATGTTATAATATTAGCTAAACATCAAATTATTAAAAAAGAAAAGAAAAACTGGAAAAATGTCTAATTTTGTCAAAACAGCCAACAATATTGTTAAAATATCAGCTAAAATCTAAATTAGCCTAATAAACTGGAAAAATGTCTAAATTAGCCAAAACAGCAAGGACATGTGGGCAAAATCCAAAACACACATCAGGTCATGGGCCGAACATAATAAACATTTATTGAACACCTTTTTTAAACTTTAAAATGTAACTTTTTAACATTAAGAATAAAAATAGGCAGGAATATTATTTCAGAATAATCAACTTAAACCTTAAATAACTTTAACTAATATTAACTAATATTTTACTCTCAATAAAAATATGTTTTGTCAAAATTATACAAGTTATAAATAAAGGTAAGATAACATTGAACCTTTAATAACAACAAAATAAAATGATCTGGAGACCCAAGTACACGTGCTGTAAGCTGAATGTGGCTGTTGAAGATGCTACAGCTGATAGCTAAAATTGCTGTAGCCTAAAGCTTGCTAAGATGCTATTGAAATTCCAAATCATATATATGTAAAAAAAGAAACATGTCTATTTTTTACATTGTTAAAATGTTAGCTAAACTCTAAATTGCCCCAAAAAACTGGGAAAAAATGTCTAAATTAGCCAAAACAGCTAGCATAATTCTAAAATATTAGCTAAACTCCAAATAGCCTAGAAAAAGTGGACAGATGTCTACTTTTGCCAATATTTTTGCATATAGCTAAAATGTTAGCTAAATTAGCCCCAAAAACTGAAAAAATGTCTAAATTAGCCAAAACAGCTGGCATCATAATTAAAATATTAGCTAAACTCCAAATTATCCTAAAAAAGTGGACAAATATCTAATTTTTCAGATATTTTAGCATATTGCCAAAATTTTGGACAAAAAGTCCAAATTAGTCTAAAAAATTGGAAAAATGTCTGATTCAGTCAAAGACAGCTAGCACGTTGCTAAATTAAAGACTACACTCTAAATTGCCAAAACCAAGTAGTTGCTGAACATCTTAAAGTCTGAATGGTGTCTCTGGCTGAAAGTAGGAAGAACTTTTCAGCATTTTCTTATTCATTTCCAATGGGGCATATTTTGCTCAATATTTTAAAAACTATAAAGTTTTTAAATACCAAAAGTACAATCATCAATGTCCTGTGAGATGAACGTTTTGATACCAAGATTAATGAAATCGTTGGAGTGAGTTTTTACGTGCCAGAAAACGTACGTAAAGGATGTAAAGCATTCACACAATAAAAATAGAAGGAAACGCGCGCGAGGCTGTTAGTGTGTAGACGTTTGTCACGTGACACTCTGCCAAAAATACAATGACCAGGAGGGAACAGTCGTGGGAATATCAGGGGAAAAAAACAAGTGTCATTAAAAGGACAACTTTCAGCTGTGAAGTCACGTGGGTCTCTGACCCCCACAAACTGACTGAATTCACGTGCTACTATAACCCGCGCGTGTCAGAGAGGAAACCAACAACATCACGCTGCCATGCGGGAAACCAGCTGACGCTGACCGCGGTTTACCTGCGCCTCTCCGCTGCGTCACGGCGCACGGACCGGGGGGAGAAGGGGGGCAGCACCGGCGAAGCTCCGCTGTTTCCGGTCACACTCCTCAATAAATCCGCGTCTGTCCGGTCAGAAAGTTCCCCGAGACTCTGACAGGCAACTTCCACTGCCTACAAGTAGTGATGGACCCGCGAGTTTGAGGCTGGACGGAGAGAGGAGAGGAAGTTTGAGTAAAGAGAAGGGAGTTTTTACTGACCCCTACAGGCCGGGAGCTGCATAGCACCGCAGCATACAAGATAAGGTTAACTGGGTTTTATTTGATTTTTATTTTTTTGTTCTTTTTCAGTAAGAATGTACAGTAAATACAATCTACTTAAAGAACAGGAGTAGGGTGAAGATTAAGTCTTATAATTCCCAGCCCGTTATTATTTCAAAAAGATTACTAAATTAGTGAGTAAAATAAAAAAAAATAAAAAACGAAAATCCATAATAACAATAATACAATCTGTAAAAACTCATGCTGCATACAAATCAATTATTTTGTGTTAACATTTAAACTATACTTAAACACCTTTTCAGGTCATTATCCAAGAAATTAGATGTTTTTAACCCCAGCAAAGTAAATTCAAAATAATTAAAGATTGTAGGTTTGATTCATGAAAATTACCAGAGACTTTGATAAAATATGGTCAAATCAGGGAGAAATACAAAATATGCTTAAGTTGGTGTTTTAAAAAATATTTAACTTTGCTGAAAATTGCAAGATGTGAAAATACCACGAGTCTACAACCTCACATGGGGCTCTTTTACGCCTCTATTCCTCTCTTTGGCCAAATAAAAATCAAATTATATTCCATTTTAAAAGTAAATAAGTAACTTTATTGACAATGACTTAGATTAGTTATGTTTACAGATGTATGGCTGAGGTGCACATAAAAGTAAGATAAATGTATTGATTTTAATACCTCACTGACATCAGGAGTTCGCTCTACACTTCCTCCAGAATGCTCAGATTTCAAATACTAAACAAAACTTTGAAAAATTTGATTAATTTGTTCAGTTTTTTGATGATTTAAACACCGATTATCCTGTGCTGCACAACAGTGGTTAGTTGTCTAGAGGAGAGTTGCTAAAAAAAGATCTGTATGTTCTTTATTTTTTTTTGTTGGATCATAAAACAATAAATTCATGCTTCTGTTCAGGTTTACAGCAGCAGGACAAAAG
>NC_050517.1:32709576-32750735 GCF_002922805.2 Oryzias melastigma | reverse complement strand
GGAAGATATTACAGAAATGTATCAGACAACCAGCAGTTTGACCAAAACAAATTATTTATTTCTGTTCTTTTTGTAGATATCTACACCATAAAATATGATTTTTATTTTCCTTATCATCCAAAGCTTCACGTGTTCTTGGTACATTTTTTTTCTTATTTGTGTTGAATTACACTAAACTTTTTAAGGATTTTTCTTTAACAGCCAATCAACATATGATAATCATCTGTCATCCATAATCTGTTTTTCTTAAATAAAAGGAACAAAAACCCAAAATGTGAGCAAACAAACTCGTCTTGCTGTTGATTTTGTAGCAATAAAAACAACAAATTTAAAAGAGATAATTATTCCAGAGCCTGTTTCTCTGTCCTGATGCATGGCAGCGTTTGAGCAGAGGACAGGCTGAGTGTCAGAGACTCCAGGCTGTTTCCTCATCCCTGTGTTTAAGTTTGGTAACACCACTGAGGCTGCTCCCAACAAAGGCTTCAACAAAAGCTTTCACACTGATCTCACTTCATTACGCAGGAAGCAGCAGTCCAGACCTGCTTTTCTTGGCGTCACAATTGAAGTGAGAAATCACCTCGAATAGATCTGAAAAGGGTTTTAGAACTTCACAGTGAGACGCCTTCCTGCTGAAAATGACATTTTAATGTGGGGCATAAAAACACTTCAAAATAACACAAAACGGGAAAGAAAACATCGCTGACTGCAAAGCTGATGATGTGATGGAAAGACAACACAAACACTGAAAGTTTATTCAGGCTGGAAACTTTTACAACTTCTTAGTCGATGAAACAGATGATTGAGTCGACTGAGAGGCAGGAGGTCCAAAACTCGAGAAAGGTTCATGATCTTAAAATGGATCTGAACGTTGAAGAGTTTGGAGCCTAAAGTCAAACTAACCGTTTGAACGCTTGAGGGGTAAATAGGGGTAAACGTTTTTATTAATTGCAACATTAAATCTTGTAAATTTATGACGAAAAGTTGTAACTGTGAAATTACGAAAATAAAGTTGTATATTCATAGGGTTGTGGATCGTGCCTTAGGTGGCGATCCGATTCGATTCACAAATCAAACCACGATTCTTAATTTTTATTACAATGTGTGTCTATTTACTGGATGGATGAAAATTGAAATTATTTGTATTAAATCCCCACTATTTACATCTTTATTTAGAACAGAAGATCAGGATCAACAAAACTAATTAAAAAAACACAAAGATTAAGATAGAAAGAAATTTTGTCATTTTGCCAACCTTCTGGTTAAGGTCAGCAGTAACATAAACAACATAAAAAGGATAAAAACCACTGCAGTTTTGGATTATTTAACAGCAAAACCTGAAAATGTTCACCACAATTTTCTATCCTCAAAGTTCTTCAACATTTTACGTTCTAAATATTAAATATTGGTGCAGAGATTGCATGAAAAAGTAATTTTTTTTCCACGGCAGAATCAGCTGATTCACGTTGATTACATCCGCCTTTCAGCAGCGCCAGGCTGTTTCTCCGCTTCAGAATAAGCTGGAGTTTCATTATTTGCGTCAACCGTTAAAGAGCTACCATAACCAAAAGAAAGTAATCAATGGATCTAAACATTCAGTCTTAGTTTTTGAACAGAAAAGCGCTCTTGTTAGTTTTATTTTGAAAACCGGAAGCTTCACCGTTAAAAGATGTGTTTACATCCATTGGCAGTACCCTCTTCCGACTTTGTTTTAGTTCGTAAACTTAGAATCCTACATTAATCTGCATTTCAGAGCAAAAATACATCGTCTCCAAATAATATTTTGATATTTTACTACACTCTACTATATTTATAAAGATCGCGAATCAGCGATCGATGTCGCAAATATTCGTACTCTAATTTTCTTTAGCAGATCGAGAGTATCCGAGCATCCAAATACTCGTTACAGCCCTATATATTTATGACTTAAAAAGTCATATGCTAAATTAATGACTTTTCTTCTTGTATATTTACAACTTTAAAGTCGTAGATATACTACTTTACAACTGCGTGTAAAATTACAATTTTTTTTCTCATAAATTTACGTGTTTTAAAGTTGTACACGTACAACTTGAAAACACGTACATTTATGAGAAAAAAACTCTTCAACGTACGAGTTTTTAAATTTATGAGTTTTTTCTTTTAAATTTACGTCTAAGTTGTAAATTTACGAGAAAAAAGTAGTAACGTTACAAGAAAAATACTTGTAAATGGAGGAGATTAAAAGTTGTTAATTTACTGGATTAAAGGTTGGAAATGTAAAAGTTTTATTCTCAGAAATGTATGACATTTTACCTCTTAAATTAGAAGGATTTTTTTGTAAATGTATGTGTTTTTAAGTAATACGTTTACAAGAAAAAAAACTTGTAAAATGACGAGAGTTAAAGTTGGAAATTTACAAGATTAAAAGTTGGTTATTACATGTTTTTTCTCATAAATTTTAACTTTTATCTTGTAATTTTTAGGTGTTTTAAAGTCGTAAATTTATAGCTCTTAACCCTGTGAATTTACTAGTTTTTTCTCGTAAATTTAAGACTTTAAAACACATAAATTTATGAGAACAAAAACCTGTATTTGTACGAGTTTTAAAATCGTAAATTTATGAGTTTTTTTTCTCGTAAGTTTATGTGTTTCAAAGTCATTAATTAAAAGTTGAAATTTTATTCAATTAGAAGTTGGAAATGTACAAGTTTTTTTCTTGTAAAATTATGACTTCTTATCTTGTAAAAAATTTTAGGTGTTTTGAAGTCATAAATTCACAACTTTAAAACATGTAAATTTATGAAAAAACAGACGTAAACGTAAACGTTTGAGTTTTTAAGTCGTAACTTTACAAGTTTTTTTTCTTGTAAATTTACGAGTTTTAAAGTCCTATATGTGCTAGAAAAAAAACTCGTAAATTTAAGAGTTTTTTTCTCTTATATGTAGCCTGGAGAAATTATGTTGCCTCACAGGACTCAATAACTGGGGTTTTGTACAGCAATTTACTATTTTTAAATCGCATTAAAAAATTGTTACAGACTTGTTTTCTGTAAGTAAAACAAAATCTTAGAATTTCTTTGACAACTGGTTGGTCTAGCAGCGAAAGATTTGACCAAACAAATTTGTTAAAGTAAAATAAAAATAAGGCAGTGGACTCAAAAAACAAAATTACTACTAAGTAATTGGAAAAGTTACAATGAAATAATCAAACACAAACTCACAGTTTTCAGCTGTTTTACACTCTGGAACGCTGGAAATGGCGCCGTTTTCTCACAAGCTACGCGTCTGTCATGGCTTCCTCTCTAACACGACGCACATTTCCGTCTGTGGAATCCATGTAAAACTAAATAATCATGCAGAAATACCAACAAATAACTCCAACAAAGTAATATTAAAAGATGGGTTTGACATGTTTTTAGTAAATTACCTTAAAACTCGGTGGATATTTTGTCTATCATGCAGATGAAACAACCACGGAGCAGACAGCTAAACAGGAAGACGGCTGCTTTGCGTCTTTTCAAAATAAAATGTCCAGTGATAACTTCCGTGACACTGCCTTGTACTTATTGAACACAACATTTACAGTAACAGTACATTAACAGTTACACTTTTTACAAAATATCTAATAGTCACTGAAGGAAAATCATTAAAATACATTATTACTGTAACTAATAGATTTGCGAATTTTAAGTATTTTAGAAACAGGGGGAATTGGCTGGCCATTTACCACTCTACTATAAATTTAGGACTTTATTTTGTAAATTTTAGGTGTTTTAAAGTTGTAAATTTACGACTTTAAAACATAAAATTATGACAAAACACACCCGTAATTGAACGAGTTTTAAACTCATAAATTTAAGATGAAAAAAAATCATTATTTTTTTGTTGGTCCTAATACTTTGTCATAATATAAAAAAAAAACAATTCAGACACCAGCTTTAGCCTCGTACGACTTTTAAGGATAATTACAAAAAATGACACTAAAACTGGTATTTTCTGAACATAATAAGAAACGTGAAACCATCGTTGTAAAAACTTTATTAGCAGCATCCTAGTAACATTAAACAGAAGTTTGCTGAATAGTCTGCATTATCATTATTATGGTCTGTGGGAACAACTGTCACAATAAATCCATATTTGGAATAAAGACTCCTGGAATGTTGTTTGTTACCGGTCCGCGGCCTGGTTGGGGTAGGGAGGGCTGCCCTACAGAACACACAGAGGTTGTCCAGTCTGGAATGAGTTAAAATCCTCCAGCTGTGCAGCCAGAACAACCATGCATCAAACAGCTTTCTGAAAGTCTCACACTGAGCCGTGAAATATATGCAAAGTGAATTAACAAAAGTGTCCAAAATGACATTTTGTCTCGGCGGGCGGTTCGTCCTGCCGCTGACATCATCATTTATCAGCCGGGGAGCAGGGAGCCGCTGCAGCCGACATTCAGGGCTGATGATGCTCTGGAGTCTGAACCCTCAACCTCAGCTGCAGCCGTGAACGTGACCGCTAACGAGGATGCCAGCAGGTCCTCGCACAAACATGAACGTGTGGAGCAGCACAGGTGGAGCTTGTTAAATAAATGACTTAAAAGCCAGCGAGGGGCAGCCGTGGAACAGGGCCAGGCCCGTACTAATTACAGTCCCTGCACAGCCATGATAACCAGCGGAGCCTGCATGCAGATCCCTCTCAGCAGAGATGGAGATGAACATTACAGGTCCAGGGAAACTGAAATGTGCCGCTCATTTTCTGTGTTTTGCTTTCTCTTTTTGAAAGGGATTTAGCATTAAAACTCTACATGACATTCATCATTTTTGTGAAAGTGGAGAAAACTCTGAACAGCATCAGAGGCATCAGGTTACATCATGAACCAGATGCTTACAATCATCATGACAGATGTGAGGGACATTTTTCACTAAATGATTTTCTCTTTAAATACCAGGTTTTTCTTTCAGTTTAAATCAAGAACTCAAGAAACATTGGATTCAAATTTAAGAACTTATAATTGTCTGATTTATAGGATTTGGATGGTGCGTCCTCTTCCAAAAAGAAGCTTTAACCTTAAAGGGTAACCAAACACTAAATCAACGTTTTTTGGCTGTCGACCTCCATAAATAAGGCTTTAAAAGTGCTGTCTCTTGCCAAATGTTTTACAATTTATAATAAACTTATTTAATTCCTGAAATTATAGTCTAAAACCCTCAGCTTTAGACGTCGTTTTAACCTGTAGATCAAAACAAAGTATTACAATTGAATTTCGTGATTGGCTAACTGGTGGAAGTCCCAGAAGTTTCACGTCATTATGCCCCGCCCATCTTTGAACATTTGACACGCTTGAGAGTTGAGGGTCACCACGCAACCGTTTGAGCTCTCCCCGCGAGAGCGACAGAGCTCACTTTGCGATGCTGACTCCAGGAGTGGTGGAGTTCGCCAAAAACAGCAGAGCTTTCTCCACTATGTTGACCCCGAGAGCAGCGGAGGTCGCTCTGCTACGCCGAGAAAAAAAAGAGCTTGTTTGCTAGCTAAACTAACTATCGGAAAGCTGGCTGGCCGGCAGACAGAGAGCCGCAGTGGGAGGGGGAGGCATCCTGCTTCGGCCTCCTACACTTTATGACTTTTTTTTTGTTTTAATCGAGACAATAATAAAAAGATCCTTTAGTTATCTCACTGTCAATCCCAGATCCAGACCACACCTCCTCCCCTAGCCCCGCCCCCTTTTCTTGCATTTTTCAAATCTGGGCTGAGAGTGGTCAGCCTCCAACTGTCCTGTTTGGTTACCCTTTAATTTAAACGGAGCGTTGCTCAGATATTTAATCTAAAAATTTGTAATTAAAAACACAACAAATTCCATGTGTGAACATTTCTGATCACTTTTAAGATAAGCAAATAAATCATTGCAGTGTTAAAATCATAGCTATTTTTTCTTATTTTATCCATTTCCAGGAAAAAAAAAAAAAATTAAAACAGGCGGGGAAATTAAAGGAAATGAAAAAGATGTATTTTTCTGCCTGTTACATGCATACACCCGACAAAAAGCAAAAGGTGCATCTACAACTGTGTACACATTGTTACTCAAATTAACTTGCAGTACATAAACATCAAAAACAATTAAGTACAACATCAAAAATTAAATATATTATAATTATCTTCTGTTTTTCTTTTTACATCTTTTTTACACCAGTACAATCATTAAATAGTTTTTTAATTGATGATTTAGTTTTTTTAACTGATTGTTTTAGATCGTTCCACATATGAACCCTCAAATTGAAATACATCTTTTTTTAATTTTTGTTCTGAATTTTGGGAATGAAAAACTTCATGACCTTTTAGGTTACTTGTTCTTTTTGTGAACCTTATTTGTATTATACTGTATACGGCAGACAGTTTTGATGAGCTTGTACATTCATTTTAGAATATTTAGTTTCATGACATCCTTAACTGAATAAAAAACATATAATTCTTACTTCTTTTTTTGTAGGATGAAAACCGGATTTAAATATGACTTACACGCGTTTCCCCATAGTTATCATGAATCAAAGTTATTTTATTGTTTGAAATCAAACTCATTACAAACTAAATGTCACACATTAGTGTGGTCTAAATATGAGTTCAAGAGTTATTTTTAAAAAAGGTCGCAGCACAGAAACTGGACATGAAAGAAAATGTTGACATTTAAGAACTTCTGGAGTAAAAAAAAACACTTCCTGTTTTCACACATGTCAAAATAACTACGTGTTTTGAGAAGCAGGACCATTTTTTTTCTTAAATCTTTTGTTGTCTGGGGCTTTTTTGAAATTGTTTCTATTAATTTTTTTTATTAATTTACCCATAAAACTGTTTTTTATAGCAATGCTTGACATCGATCTTTTTAGTACAACCTCTTTTTCATCAGGCATTTTTCATTATATTACACAATAATTCCACAATGAACCTGAGACTGTCTGAAAAATTCATTTCAAAGTGTGAAATGTTATATTTTCTCTATGCAAAAATCCCCAAAACTAAGATCAAACAGTTTTAATGTTTTAATAGCAAAAGAGTATGTGTATAAATCCACAAACAAAATAAAAACAGTGTAAAAAAATTCTTTAGAAAACCAGGCGAAGCTCCACTAAATGTAATGGTGAAAGGATTTACCCATAGCTGTCAAAAATCTTATGTTTGTTTCACACTAAAACGTTCAAACATTTGTATAAAATCTTGAATGAAAGCTATTCTACTGGGGGGTGTGGTGAGGCAGTGATGTCATCAGTCAGATTTACAAACATATGAACCCTACAGACCAGCTTTTTAACCGTTTGATTGACAACAGTTAAAGTGCATTGTTTAAAATGTCATTTCAACATTTTTTCTTAAATTTACAAACTGTAGCATAGAAAAAAATCAATAAAATTGTTATTAGTGACTTACTTTTACGTGTAGCTCCTTCTGAAGAAACTCATGAATAACCTATTTGTAGAAGTCTTCCTTTTCTTTCTTCAGTTTTCAAAGTCTCAGTTACGGTCTATGGCATTTTCTTTTATTTTATTTTATTGCATTCTTATTTAATGTTTATGTATTTCACTGCAGATTGCTTTTATAATTTTATATTGTTTTTTTTAATTTTGTTCTTAATTTGCCTATTTTTAAACTTTCTTTTTTCTTTTATTGTGAAGCACTTTGCTACCTACACTGAAATAAGTCGTAAAGTATTATATAGATAAAGTTTTATTCATTCACTCGATTCTGGAATTGACGACTACAAAATGCCAAACACACTATATAGTGAGAAGTGTAGGAATTTAGATATAGCCAGTGTGTGTGGGATAAGAGAGGCACGGCTGCTGCTGCCTCACCTGCTGCTGTAATGTGTATTTACAGGAAATTAGTCAATTCTCTACTTTTTTACCAAAGAAACTTTAAAAACCCACATAGAAAAAGTAATTATAGAATGGACATGTCTAAAAATTAATATTAGATTTTTACTAGTATTAAAATATATATATATATATATATATATATATATATATATATATATATATATGCTATATTTTGCAGGTGTGGCAGAGTCTGTGAGTTCAGGAACAACAAAAACTTTATTTAGACACAAAAATGTTAGTCAAAATGAACAAGTTTTGTTCATTTGTCTACATTTACTCTAAGATTTAACGTTTTTTTTCACAACATAGAAAAACATTTTTATTCATATTTTAAATACAGCCCAGTCTCAGTAAAATGCGTACATATGCCACGATTCGGGAAATACCGTGTATAATATACGCCAAAACCAGTTTTTGCGTGCATATAATACGCGCGGTCCTAAACGTGTTAAATGTGTTTTCCACGTTTGACGCTTCCCCTGGTGGAGGCGTGAGCATCACAGACAGCCCCACAAACGAACAATTTGCTTTTCTAACCCTAACCATAACCGTAATCCTAACCTTAACCGGGAACGACGTCATTTAGAAAAGAGCCGGAGGATTTCTGACCACGTGATCAAAACGAAACCTAAAAAGTCCTGTATATTGTACGCCGGCGCAACCTATTCTCTACCATTGCGTATCATATGCACGCAAAAACCGTGTTTGACGTATATTATACACGGTATTTCAGAGTGCAAAGTCGTGGAATATGTACGTATTTTACTGAGACTGTGTTGTTTAAATAAATGTAGATACATTTGGTTCTGAACTTGAAGGAGTCATGCTGGAGCCGTTTGTTGAACTTCATGAGCCGCACATGAACCAAAAGTCTTCTACTTTGGCGCTCAGCGTCTCAGAGTACAAAGGCTGCAGACATCAGACAGAGCGTCCTCTGAAACAAACAAACCTTATTTAGTGACAGTCGCTGTGTGTCCAATCAGCGTGTTTATTTTAGTTACTGTAGGCTTCTCCTGTGGACTGCAGGCTTGGACAGGTTTTCATCGCTCTGACAGACAGTTGAGACCTTGAACAAACTAAAGGCTGACCCCCAAAGTCCTCAGAGAAGCCTCACATCTGCAGTTCGTCTTGATTTTCCTCGAAAGATTCAGATTTAAAACCGTTCATGTGGAGGGAAGTGTGGCTGTGGAGATAAGGCGATAAACTCTTGAACAGGCCTTTGAGAGATGTTATGATAGTTTCTCTGAATAAAACACAAAGAAAAGAACATTTAATGATATGTTTTAATGATAAAGTCTGACCAAAAATGATGCTTTTGTTTGTTTGTTACTGAAGAAAACTCAAAACGAGGATCAATTTGTGGAAAATGATAAATAAATACATAAAATAGCTGTTCAAATGCACTCACACTGATGCAGCTTTTATTTTCAGGCAGAAATAGGCTGGGATTATATAAATCAGCTTCATCTCACTCCCTTTCAAGCAACTGTATTTTACAAAAAATATTTTTAATGGATTTAATCTGCCATCATATATTGTGTATATAAGTACAAATATGTATATTTATGATTAAGAGCATTTATTTTCAAGAATTTTATTTTATTTGATTTATTTTCCAATCAATTAATAGAAAATATCTTAAATAAGTTGACATATCTATCTATGTATCTATGTATTCTTTCAGTTTTTTTCCACTTTGCTTTACAATCCAAAAGTAAAAATTTGTTTTCCTTCATTTTGCATTTTTAATATATAGATTTGGGTTGATCAAATCGATTAATTGATCTGAATCGATCTAGGCTTAATAGTTCAATAATCGATCCATAAAAGTAGGGCTCATTTCAACACATAAGGCTAAAGTCTACTAGCTTGATGCTAACGTATAATGGGATTTCCCATAGGACGGCTAATGCTAACGTCGACCTAAACATACATTGGTGACTAAATGAACATCTTTATTTGAATTTTACAAACTCTTTAAAGGAAATATTTTTAAAGTAATCATTTGTGGTCTAAAGTTTTTTGCTCATATTTTCTTCTTCTTCTGGAATAAGGTGTAATGTTATAATGGGATCGCCACCTAGTGGCCAAACTGAAACGTCCTCCAGGAGAATCCATGTAGCACTGTATGCTAATAGCAAACTTATTCTAATTTCACTAATATATGAAATACAATGAAAACATTCATATATAGATTCTTAATGTATTTCTAAACAAATGTGTAAACTCAAAATTAAATTAAATCAAATCAAATCAAGAGGATAGAAAGAATCAAATCGATGAATCTATAGGTTTCTCAGCTGCTAAAAGGTTTGAGCTGGGACTTGAACTCTCACACTCACTGTGAGGTTTTGACTTCATGAATCCAGTTTCTGACTGTGACCTGTAGAGCAGCAGCTGATGGAGCGTGCTGTCAGTCAGCTCCATGCATGGCCTTTAACTCTCACACAGTGAGACGCTACTTTAAAAGCTATTACTGCGCTTCACATCCTTCATGCTGGTCACTAATGAAGTTTAGTCAACATCAAAGCCTGTTTTCCTGTCTGCTCTAAAGTGCTGTTTACCAAGGAACTGTATGCATTCAAAGATAACGCTCAGGAACAGCTGATAGGTTCGGAGTGAGTTTGTCTTTTTGACAGAAACAACAAGAGTTCCCAACACAACGCTGCAGAAACAACCAGACATGCCCCAGTGAGGGGCAAATTCATGCACTCTGCAGCAGTAATTGGCTTCAGGACTTAGCAGGATGTTTGACCCAACCCCTCTGTTGGTTTGGTTTCTTTGTCACATGGAAGTTTTTGTATTAAGAACACAATGTTGTCAGGAATAGGTGGTAGAAGCACAGGAGACCAGGCTTAATACATTTAATAAAGTAACATGACAAAAACTAAACGGTGACTGAACAGAACAGAAAAGACAACCTGACAAGAATGAACTGAAAACCAGATACTTAAATAGGCTGAGGGACATTAACCGAAATGGAAACAGCTGTGAATCATGATCAACCTGGAACTACATGACCAAAAATACTCCAAATGAAACTACAGAACCCTTACAGTACCCCTCCCCAAAGGGGCAGATCCCAGATGCCCAAAACCCCAGAAGGAGGAGGCATGGAAGAACAGAACAAGGAAGTATTTAGGGTTCCCGCAGCCAGATGGGTGTGAGGGGCATCAGCACCCCTCCCAGGAACAGGCATGAAGTGGAGCAGTCCCACGACCCACCTCCAGAACTGGCAACGCAGCCAAGTGGGATGAGCAGTGACCATTCTTAGAGACAGGGAACATAAGGGAGTGGTCCCGGTAACAGGGTATCTTAGAAACTTTGAACATGTCCAAAAAGCACACCAAACAAAACCACAGAACCCTTACAGTACCCCTCCCCAAAGGGGTAGATCCCAGATGCCCCCAAACCTAGAAGAGGGGCATGGAAGAGCAAAACAAGAGAAGTCTAGAAAATATTTAGGGTTCCCGCAGCCAGACGGATGTGAGGGGCATCAGAACCCCTCCCAGGAACAAGAAACACAAAGAGGAGCACTCTCCTCCGGAACTGGCAACGCAGCCAAGAGGGATGAGCGGCGACCATTCTTAGAGACGGGTAACATGAAGGAGTGGTCCCGGGAACGGGGTAGCACAGAAACTTAGAACACGACCAAAAGACACTCCAAACAAAACCACAGAACCCTTACAAATGTCTTGTATTGCATGCACTTGGTTCATCCACAGTTCTTTAAGTTTTATCTTGTTTTTTAGACATGGACAAAAAATGAAACAGTTGTTGAAGTAGAAGAAAACATAACTCAAAATATAACACTGAAAATATATACATAGGTAGAATGTTAAACAAAAAAGAGCACAGTTGTATACAATAAAGTAGTCCAGATGTTGCTGAGGATTTAGTTAAAGTAAATCAATCAATCAAGATACTTTATTAATCCCCTGGGGGGAAATTCATTCATAAATGGTGGTTTGAAGTGTAGCATCCTGAACGAAGGACATCTTCAGAGAAGCTTTAGACCTCACTGAGATGCAATCTGTATAACTGCATAATAAAAGCAACTAATTTAGTTTATTTATTAGTCGTGTAAATGTTTTTGTCTAACTCTGAGCATGAAATCCCCTTACACGGTAAAAGCAGCTCTGATTTAAAGACTAAAAAACATAAACCTGCTAAAACACATGAATGACCCTCGCACGTGTGCAGATCTGTGCGTGTTGATCACTGCAGCCGTGTCTGCTCTTCAAGGTCAGGTCACAGCAGCAGCTCATCATTTTCCTCACAAATACCTGCTTCCACTCCACCGCAGACCTTCATTTACCTCACACTCCCATGGCAAAGGCCGACAAATGTGTGTTATTATAGACGCTTCAAAAAGAGACGCTGTGTTCTGGTCTGATTGCAGCCTGATTTTCTTTTTTTAAACTTCTTGAAAGTTCTTAAACAAACGTTGTGTGTCTGTCTTCTCTTTTAAACGTGTTTGTTGACCCCTCGAGAACATCAGCCTTTCCAGCTCGTGGCAGCTGCCCATCTCTGCAGACAGTCACGCCGCTCTGTAATTGTGCCGTCTGTGTTGTGAACCCGGCAGGAGCGGCAGCAGCAGCACAACCTTCAGGACCGGCGGCTTCGCAATTACCTGCCGTTTAGACACGGACAAAGAACAGTCACGCCTGCGTGTTCGACTCGCCGCTGATGCTGAGGTGACCACATCACAGTGTCTGCTTCACGGACTGCTGGCTCAAACAGAGCAGCAGGGATAATGAGGCGGAGCGGGAAAGAGGAACAAGAAAACAGATCGCTCCATTCCCTCTGACAATTTACCACTTAAAGATCGAGTTTAAGAAAATTGGTGGATTTTTCAAGATATTGGAAAAGCTATATTGTTTTTTTTTTTTAAAAAAAAGACAAGAACATTGTAACTTGAGAGGTGTTTTTATATGGAGATACTTTCTGTTTTTAGACCTTAAATTTGTGAAAAATGTAAAAAGAAATGAGACTACTGTTGCAATGTCAAATAATTGGTCGTATCAGTAAACATGTATGTATTTGTGCTAATATAATGTATAATATTTGTTACGTTGATGTTTTGTTTCTGTGTGAACTGTTTTTTATGTGCATCAATGAAAAGGATGTTTTAGTCCTTTTGGTTAATGTTGATTTTCTTTTAAAAAGTCATAAATATGTGAAGTTTTAAGAGCCAAGTTAACCTCAAAATTCTGTTTTCAATCATTTAATTACCAAAATTTGTTTTTAAGATTGATTGATAAATTGATAAATTGATTCACTATTTATTTATAAAGCACTTTAACACACTTTAAAATTAAACAAAGAGGTGCAAATTAAAGCTAAAAAATAATAAAAGCAAATTTAATAATGAGTGAATAAAATGATGAAAGCAAAGTAACTGAAAGTGTGAAGGTAAGAACATGATAAAATAAAAAATAACAATAAAAAGCTCCACTGTAGCAATCGAGCAAGCTCTACTGTAACGAGCGCCGCTGTAAAGAACTAGCGAGCGCCGCTGAGTCATATTGAAGTTTAAATGTATTTATTAGGGACCATGTACATTAATGAACATCTATTCAGTCATAGAAGTAAATGTACCAGATTATAGCAACCATGCTAATTAACATCTGTAGATGTACTAGCAAGCGTCGCTGTAGTAAGCTAGCAAACTCCACTGAAGCAAGTTAGCGAGCTCTGCTGTAGCGAGCGAACGAGCTCCGCTGTCCCCCGTGCGTCTGGCTAGCGTAGCGAGCCAACCCACTGAGTGCCCACTTGAGCTAATGTGGGCAAACACAGGTGAGACCACCACAGAAACAGAGGAAAAACCCATCGGACCCACATTTTAATCTGACCTTGCTGGATAGGAAATAATGGAAAATAATAATAAAATATAACATATAATGTAGTGGAGTACAAGTACGAAGGTGCATGAAAGATTAAGAACATAAAACCAACTAAAATATGTAAAAGTACTGAGGGATAACAGAGATTAAATGTATTGCAGATAAATGATTACACATTTCGGGCCTCGATCACTGAATGTAGTGTTAAATCAGGACTTTCATTTATATTTTTAAAAAATACTTGACTTAAAGATATTCTATGAAAAATATGTCACAATTATTGTCACAATTTCAGAATCCTAATGGGTTATAAAGCTAATTGTAAAGAAAAATGAAACTAATTAACCAGCTGAAAGTGTGGAGCTATCATGTTTATAGTTTCATTTTTAGGCCGTTTTAAGTGAGAAAATATTATTTCTGAGAAACAGAAAGTTTTCATAAAATACGATATAGTCGCCACACTGCAGTTAAAGTCAGCGTTCTGCATCGATGAGGCGGTTAGACGACCAGAGGGAGCGTTTATGGTGTGACACCGTTCACATTACGGTGACAGGAGGAATCTGGCTCCAATTAGGACTGTTAAACCAGATCAACACAGGAAGGAGAGGCGTGGAGGTGAGGCGGTCACATGACGCTCGGCGGCTCCGACAGGAAGGTCAAACCTGCTCTAATTAGAAGACGAGACAGATTGCGGCGTTTTGGGCTCCACTCTTCATTTGCTGCTCTCCTGACTTCCATGATTATCTAAACACCGTCTTTAGTTTGTCTGTTTTAGCCACGGGGAGAAGCGGGGACTCCAGGAGGGCACGGAGAACGAAGGGCAACATCTGGCTTCTCCTGTAATGAGGCGGTTCTACACTGAATTATTTGCACAATGATGATAAAAAAATAACACCTCAGATGCAGAAAATACTATTTGACCTTATTTACATGTCGATTTGCATGTCCTGCAGCAGTCCTGAACTACAAGAAGCAGATTTTGTTTTTGAAATTCAGCTTTCTTACTTGGTCTTTGAGTGAAAAATTCACATCCGTCACAAACTCAGAAACTCACCACATACTGCATGCATGCACCTGTACCTGGGAAAATGAATTTTATGGTATAGTGAACGACCAAAACCAATAAAAAATGATCACAGCAGGAGAAACTATCAAAAAAAAAAAACAAATAAATAACATAAAGTTTAGAGGTTATTATGGGATGGCTACAGGTCCAACAGCTTGATGGCCATTTTGTGGTGAAGTGTAAAGTTTGGCAATTTTCACATTTGCCCACAGTAAAAAAATACTTTTGGTAAAACTTGACATTAATATTGACATTGATATTGACAAAGATAATTGTTTACATTTGTTTACAGTTTATTAATATAGCCTTTGTTGACAATCACCTCACTTTAGATGTTAATGAATCTTAGTATGTTACTAAACCTATTACATCTAATTGGGTTAATAAACACCTTACTAACACTTAATAAACATAATGTTTGTTAATGTATTAAAAAAGCTTGCTAAAGAATCTTATTATAAAGTGTTACTAAAACTTTTGTTTAAGCAATATTCACAAAATTTCTACATATGCTACAAGTTTAAATTTACAACCACAACCAAAGTTTTATTGACCTTTGATCCCAGGAAGAGGCCGCCATCTTGAATAAAAAAAAATAAATAATCACCTTTAGGCCCACTTATAAAATTAGCCACGTAGACACTTAAGCAGCAAACAGAGCCTCACTCTGTGCGAAGTATTGTTTGTGCCACCCCGCCTGCATTACTGAGCGTTTCTATCTGGACCAGATCTATTTCTGACTGCTTCATCTGTTTGCTTGCTGCCTGCCCTGACCCTCGCCTAGACCAACTACTCTACTCTCTTCTTGGATGATCTCATGCTCGTGATTGACCTCTGCCTGTCTGACCCTGATCTAGTTTTGTGGACTTTTAGCTGGGCTTTGTTCCTTTCTGAATAAATAAACCTGCTGGTTGTGGAGCCAGCTGTCACCGTTTGTGACAGGAATGTGGGCGTGGTTAACAAAAAAACTTCCATTAACAAGGAAATCCAAAAGTTTGTATTTGCCGACTCTTCTAAAAATGTCATAGACTTGTGTGTCACCCCAGGAGACCAAAACCTAAAATGGTTGCTATGGAGACAAAACTAACAAAAAAGCAGCCATTTTGAAAAAAGGGCTCTGATCAGGCTGACAGAGGGGTCAGATAATGGGGGGTGGTGAGGGCGGGTAGGTCTCACAGCTTTACTTATGCTTGTTTTTTACTGGGATTTGTGGCATTTTTAAGCTACCAAGAACTTTAAATGTCCCTAAAAAATGTTCATTTTCTAAAGCTCTTTTGCTGCTTTTGATGCTCCGTCGTCGGGTTGGAACCACATGCTCCTCATACGATTCCTGCAGGCACTCCTCCATAATGTGCTCCTCCTATTTCAAACCACAGTCCAAGTTTTTCGTTCTAAATCTTTAGCTGTAATGAGCCTGAGCCTCAATGATCTGATTACTCTTATAAAAACATTGAAACAAAGGACGCATACATTTTTTTAAGTTTCCTCGTGTGACGTTTGAGGATAAATAAACATCTCTTTGGTTCTATGGTGGATCCCTCATGACTATCATCAAAGTATCTGCCCCTCTGATGGGCGCCTGCAGGAGCATGATAAGGAGATCCTGAAAACAGGCCATCTGGATTACATTCATGCACTTTGGCAGCCATGCTTCACTAACCACTGCCTTTAAACATGTGGTCGGGCGGATATATACGATGTAATGAGTCTGTTGGTTCAACCTGATGATAGTTTATATTCTCCTTGTCTTTTCTTATGGAAAGCAGGCTTTGATGATCTTGTCAGGTTTGCCTGGGGGGTGTTTGCAGTTCAGATGAAGGAGACCTGAAGTGATTGGGCTTGAAGGAGCTTTGTTATCTGGATCCTCAATGCAAAGAAAAGTGCTGGTCTGAGGGGTTTCATGAAAGAAAGTGTTGAAAAGAATCATTGTAAAAGAATGATTTGGACTGAAGCTGGTTACAAGTGACAGAGGCATTGTGGGGGTTTAGCATCACCTTTTCACTTAAAGACGAGCCGTGAAACCCAGTGATTTACAGACCACAAGTTTTACCCTTTAGTCAAAGTGGAAAGGGTGATATTTCTTCCCAATTTTACAACGTTCAACTCCTCTTAAAGTGGTTGTCATGAAGTCATGTTACAGAACAGAGATCCCCAATAAGACTGTAATGACAAAGATACATCATCTGATGCCAGGCAGTAAAATTCAATCTGAATTAAAGAGGATATTGATTCAGCCGGATATATGAGGAGCGGTTAAAGATCTATCAGCGTGCTTTTAATCATGACAGCCAGCTTTGTAATAATTTTTGTCATAAGGTGACACCAGAATGTGAAACTGACCCCATTAAGGTTTGTGCGTCTTCCTTGAGGGGATTTCTGGATTCCAGCTAATAAAAGGAGCTTCAAACCAGCAGGAGACACAAGTTGGAAGTCAAAGTTCCTTTTGCATCAGACCGCAGGACACTGTGTGAAAATGTGGCCCAAAATTCACCTGAAATTCAGAAACATCGTCTTCACAGTTCAATTGAAAGTCCATCTAAACGATGTGTTAAGGTCAAGGCCCAGGGGCCGGATCATTTTATATTTTTGTTATTAACGGCTCGACTTTATCTTGCGCTGGGAACGTATCGCAACACATTCTCATTCCCAAGTCGTCACATTTTGATGCACGGTTAGGGATCCATCCGTATCAAAAAGTGACGTTTTGGGTGTACAGGACTCGTTGTTTTTTGATGTCCAATTAAATCAAGGCTCCCCAACCTCCGGGCCACAAACCGATACTGATCCTGTACTGAGACGTGGACCGCACTGGTATCCTAACCTGGTTAGGGTTATGTGCATTTGCCCTGCCCTCTGATGGAGGTCGGAAAGGTTGTCCTTCTAACCTTAACTCGGTACCTGACAGTGTGTAGCGGACGTGAATTCAATTCAATTTTTGTTATACAGCCCAATATCACAAAACAATTGCCTCATTGGGCGAATCAGTACTGGTTCTGGACTCGGACCAGACTAGGATTAGGGAACCAGGTTAGGGTACCGGTACTGGCTGCGTCCCAAGGTTTATCCACATTAAAAAGTTGAGTTTTTAAAGTTTTCTAAATTTTGTTTTAGTGTGTTCAATAAACGTTTATCCTGTTTGGTTGCCAACCTAAAGTGTGTTCTGGGTTTGACACCCTTTGATCAAAACTTTATATGTCGCTGAACAATTTTGAACGTCTGGATCAAGGTCAGGTACCAGACTTTACTTGTTACTTTGGTAGAACGGAGGCACGCTGGAAGGTGGTTACTGAGGAGACGAGGCCTAAGAATGTATGCGGATAAGTATTTGTGGCATACAGCTTGTTGGGAAAACTGTGTGAGAAGCAACATGTGTCACGTTAAATGTTGTTTTAATGAGCCTGCATTCATCCCACCACATTTTAATGAGTTGCTGAGCCTCATCGTTGCTCCACATTCGTCTCCAGCTCATTAATTGCTACGTTCCTACTTTGTTTACATCCCATAAAGCCCGGCTATGGTGGCCATTTTGGTCCAGTTCAGGGATAGAGAACTCCAGGCCTCGAGGGCCACAGTGTCTGCATGATTTCCCGATATCCAAGCCCTTCTCATGACTGATTTCCTGGTTCAGGTGTGCCCAGCCAATTAGAACATGTCAGAGTAGGAATAGGGCCCTCGAGGCCTGGAGTTGCCCATCCCTGGTTTAGTTGTTCTGCCCGAGCTGTGAGTCTATTCAGCTTGAGGAAACTCGGAGCAAATTGGAGCTCAGTCCAAACCTCTCACCTCTAAAGACTGGTCCGAGAGCAGTTCCTGGTCCTGGACCAAGGTCTTCTTGGGTATTTTTAACATTTTTTCCAGATTATCGGGGGAACAAACTCTGGCTCGCTTGTGTCCAGTCTGAAAACACCCTACACTACTGATGTTTAGAACAGTTTGTGTTGGGTTGTTGATGCCTACAATAGTTTTGTGACTTTTATGGAAATAAATTATTCACATGAAAATGTTTGACATATCAGACATGACAAAATATTCATTTTTAGCCACATACAACATTTTGAAAACTAAAAAAAAAATCTTTCTAGAGAGGAAAATTGCTGAATGCATTATCAGCTTACAGTCATGTCAGTAAGATCCAGCTCTATGCAGGAACTGCATTCACTGTAAAATTAGAGTTTCATGGCAAAATTTCGCTTAAGAACGTACAAAATGTTCCTCATCTCAATAAATATTTTTAATTTTAATCCTGAGTTTGAGAGTGGGAGAATTTGATCAAACTTTGTGAGGTATTTAGAGGTAGATGTTCAATATCAGTCCAAAACGATTCCCAGTTTTAATTCAGCTCTTTTCTCTGAACGTCTATTTCTATCCCTTCTAATAAATACTTCCCCTGTTGAGTCTTAGGCTTTCCAAACCAAAACCAATCCTTCATTCATCTTCTTGGCTGCTTTGTTCCCTTGAGGGGTGAAGGCAGAGTACACCCTGGACAGGTCACCAGCCTGTCACAGGGCCTCAATCACACTCTCTTCACACCTTGGGGCAATTTAGAGTCAGGTCAGAAAGGTCCAGGTGGTGGTTCTGTTTCAGATCCTCCAGCCGGGATTTGAACCGGGGCCTTCTTGCTGTGCAGCCCAAAACATTTTCTTTTTTTCTTTTGGTTGATCTAAATTAATTGATCTGAGTGACTCCTTCCAAACAGGAAGTGGCTCCAAGAAACAAAACCACATTGACTTCTATAGAGAAATAATCATTCTATTGGTCAGAATAACCATTCTTGCTCCGATACTTCCTGATAATCCTCTTTTTTTTCATGATATTTTTCTATGGTTGAGAAAACAATGGTCTCAAACATTTGATTGACAGATCTTGTGAAGCTGATTTAAGTGATAGGGGTGTGACCTTCCAATAAGCTCACTCCTGATTGGCCAGAGTGGCGTCCATATTGTAGAAATATGGCGAACTAATTGACTTTAATTGGTGGGACTAAGAAGTTTTCAGATTCCGTTATTGGTTCCATCTCAAAATGAAGCTCCGAAGGCTTGTTAAATGGGAAACAATTCACTTTTTTCCCAAAGAAATGATGTGATTGTTGAGGAAGGTCACATTCATTTGCTTACGAACTGGCATCTTTTGTTGCTGACTAATTGGTCTTATGGTTTTTACGATTATTTTTATACTTTTTTTCCCTTTAACACATTGGACATCCTGTACACTCTTATAATAAAATACAGAAGCCCAAAAGGCTGACATTTTCCTCCTCCACACACTTCGTTTGCTGCACTTAATTCTGACAAACTCTTCAAAATAAAAACATTTTCGTGCACCACAAACAATACTCTGTGATTATTTAATTGTGTGCTTCAGCTTCAACACATAGATTGCACAGGTATAAACTCAAAAATTCACTGAAGATAATTTTCTCTGTGTGTATTTGCTCCACACATTCCAAAGCAGTTTTTACTCAAATGTCCATGAAAACTCTCCAGTCTTGTGCATTGGACTGACAAACGGTAACAGTGCGCTGCTAATGCCAGTCTCTCTGGCAGATGGCGTGGCCGCGTGCTTCCATTACTTTAGAAACACAGCAACAGCAGGCTAAATGTAAAGCTGGCCTCAGAAATGAACAGACCCATCAGCGGATCACAAGTCTTTCTGCTTCCGTGACAAATCGTTAATGGACTGAGAGAAAAGCCACGGTCGGGCGTTTTCACGCAGACACACCAGCGTGAAAAAGAAAAGGACTTTTGTGGAGGAGATTTTTCTGAAAGAGAATCCAGTTTGAGGTTTTTATTCTTCTTTTGGCTGCTCGTTTATTTTTGGAGCTGAAATTGAGCTGAAATCAATTCCTAAATCTGTAGAAACACAAAGACCATGCAGAGATGATGTTTCAGGCTTTTCTTTTCCAGCGTCAGTGGATATGAAAGCTCTCTGTATTTTGGTATTTGGCTAAACTCTGAGGAACGATGGAGAACCTGTGATTACCTGCATAATTACACAAACTAATTGTCTCGCTGAGTCGCTCTTTTACTGTCATCAGTAATGTCAACAGTGAGTGATCGGCTGATTACACACATCATTAGCAATTTGTTTGATTTAGAGAATTCCCCGAGTGCAGCAGCTATTCTGCTCCTGGTAAAGCAAACTGTGTAATGCAGCAGAGTGTGACCTGTCCAGAACTACATGTGTTCGCTCATTTTGAACTCAAAAAAAAAAAAAAAACTTCACTTCATATGTTGATTTGGTCTTTTCTCAATAATAAATAAATAATAAAGTGTATATATTTACTGTGTGTATATATATATATATATATATATATCTCGTTTTCGCATTTCCTTATAGACTCTATGCATGGAGCTGTGACGTATTTCCGGTTTCGAAATACACAAAGTTGTGTTTACTGAAATCCATCTGCAGATCTTGTTTATTCTGGGTGTGGAGAAAACAACTGGAGGATTTTCAGAAAACATGTGGACTCTCATCCATTAGTTGAAGCTCAGCTGGCAATCATCTCCAACAGTCGACATGTCTGACTGAGTCTGACATTGAAATCTTGTCTTGCATGATCTTTTTTTTTTTTTAAATCTCAGTTTAAACCGACGCTTCATCTGTTTAGAGAACCCGCTTCTTTCTGCTCAGCATCGTATTGCTCCTTTAAAGTGGAAAAATGCACCATGGACATGTTCCCAACAGCCAATCCGGACGCAGGACACAATGCAATGTTTAAAAAAACTAAACAAAAAGGAAAATTGAATTGAAAAACTCTACAATGCAACAATTTAATTTTAACAATTTTAAGGCTAACTTAAGCTGCATGCACTCATGACGTACCCGTTATTTGGTCTAATGCCACACTCAGGGATCAGACTCCAGGCCTCGAGGGCAGACCTCCAGCTGGTTTTCCACAAATCCCGAATTTTCTGCTGCTAATTTGATTGATTGATTGATTGGTTTATTTCAAGCATAGATTGAAAAATACAGGACAAAACACACAATTATTTCAAACTCATTACAGAAACAATTAAAGAAATTGATTAGAAAATAGAAAACAAAAATAAAACACACTTATGTCACATTTGGTTCATTCATTTTTTGTGATAATTAACTAAAGTCAGTAGAGTTTGATTGATTGCTTGAAAAGGAGTGGGAAGAAGTGAATTTATATAATCCCACCGCTACTTAATTACTTCATTTCACTGTTTTAACTGTTTTGCATAATTTTATAATCTGGTTGTTGTTGTTTTTTTTTTTTTGTTTTTTTTTTTTAAATTATCTTGTTGATTATTGATTAATCCCATCAAACATTATTTCAGTAAACAGTAACATCAATCATACATCATGTAACAGATATATAATACTTATTGATTATCATCAAAGTACAATGTCCTATTGATGCATTGCTTCCAGTTGTGGATATTTATATATTTATATATTACATTCTGTGATAGTTTATAACTATGTGTAAACACAAAGACATCCAAAAAGGTAAAGTTTGCCTTCATGAAACACAAAACACAGAGTACTCACAAAACGTTATCATGTACTGTGTGATCATGTGACTTCTTGAGATGAAACGTAGCTCTGTTACAACACTAAAGCCTGTTTAACAGAACCGTTTCATGCGTAAACGAACTTTGAATCGACTTTCGGATTACTGATCGTACTCTCAGCTGATGATGAGGATCTTCTGCCTTCTTCATGGAGCGATAGCGGCGTGCGCTAACGGTAACCTCACCTCTGTTGAGACGTTTTAGGAAAGGGAATCACGTCTCAGACTTCTTCTACCTAACACTGAACATTACATTTAAACAAATTTAGAAACACAAAACAATGTTTTTACCCAGCACTTGATGAACTACCTCTTACTAACTGGTAAGACATCTGGTCTATGGTGAAACTATAAGAGCAAAAAATGGTAAAGAAAAATCAAAATAGAAACAGAATGGATATTACTTTTTCTTGAAATTGAATTTCATTTTGCTTATTAAAAAAATGCCAAAATAATCTTATTTCTACTTTTTTATTGAGGAATATTTTTTTTCAAAGATTTTTTTTTTCTTTTAAATGACCAGTTTATGATTTTTATTAGTAGCTGATAATTTAAATGCAAAAAAGTAAGGAAGAAGCAATATTAAATACATTTTGTTCTCCCATTTTTTTTCCTGGAGTCTAGAAAGTAAATTTAAAAAAAGGAATGATAAACACATGTTTATCAAGATAAAAAACATGTAAATTACATGCAAATTTTGTGTTATTTAATGATGAAGACACTCATTTTTCTCTGACATTCTTGTTTTTTTTCAATCACTTGTTCTTTTGACATCCAGCTCTTACCTGTTTTAGAGAAGTTGGTCAGAACATGAGTTTATAAGAAAACACGTGTGTGCACAGCGGCGTGCAGCACAGGGAGCTGGAGAAAACTCTATTGGAAATGAGGGACGCTATCTGGAATTCGTTAACCTTTCTCCACTGCTAATTAGTGTGGAAAAGAAAATTTAAAAACAACATTTGTTCAGGCGGAAGACTGAGGTTCAATTACAGCGAACAACTGGCCGGGTGCAGTCTGTTCACCAGAACACAGCAGATGTCAGCGGGATGAAAAAACAAAACAATCACACACGGCTCCTGAAAAGAGGTTGGTGTGAAAATGTGGATTCATTCTGACCTTATTGTGTTGCTATAAACTCTTTCATAATATCACACTTTGGCTGCACAGGAGCCAGAGGACTGAGCTGTTTTCATCAGCAGCAGTGGACTGCAACCAAACACCAACTGCTGTGTCAAAACACGGTTTGATTCGACTCACAAACACAATTGCTGTTCAGTTCAAAGCTCCTCATGCAGATTAGGAGCAACAGTGTTATTGTAACGTTTGCAGACTCTGCTGACGCTCTGCAAGGGCTTTCAAGATGTGAAGTGAAGCAGTTTATGAAGCAGAGATACACGACTGGGATTGGATTTGCCATCCTTCACGCCTGGTTTGGGCCGGCCTAATTTATCCTCTCAAGTGACAACACTATCAGTCACTGGTGGGAGCTAATGGATGTCATTTGTTAGGCTGGGAAAAGTCAACAGAAAGCTTGAAAAATAAACACAAACAAGAAACAAATGAAAAATGTTCCCAATGTGTCAGGAGCAGCATAAGACATTCTAAATGTGGGGTAAGTGGGGGTTAATACCATCTCACAGTTGTGTTCAGAAGTTTCCATGGTTTTCTAGAACATCTCAAGCCTTAGTATAGCTAATATTTCAGCTACACGCTAGCTATTTTGGCTAATTTAGGCTTTTGATGAACTGTGATGCTGTAGAACCTTTGTGATCCCCGCTGGTATCCAGTTTTTGATCAAATGATCCAATTAATTAGAAAAAAGTGTTTCCATTGCAGTTTTTACAAAATATGTCAACTTTGACAGGCTCCAAAAATGCACGTTTTTTCGAAATTTTCATATTTCCATGAGGAGAATTTATCGCAAATCCAGTTTGTGCATTTTAAGTCAAGGAAAACAACACACAAGCATAAGGTTAACGAGCTCGTGACACGTGCACGCTCCTTGTGTGCAGCCTGACTGCTAGAAATGAGACAATCAGAGTGTAGTTTGTGTGGAAATTCTGCACTTAAGTATCAGGTGTCCAAATCCAGGCCTCGAGGGCTGGTGTCCTACATGTTTTCTAGTCATGTTTTGAAGCCCCGATAGGCTAAACACACCTGATCCAGGTAATCAGCCGATGAAAAGGCAAGATTTGTGGAAAACCAGCTGGAGGTCGGCCCTCGAGGCCTGGAGTCTGATACCTGAGTGTGGCATTAGACCAGATATCTGGTACGTCGTGAGCACGTGTAACGTAAGTCAGCCTTAAAATGCAGTTCACCTTTTATGATCTTGTTGCTTTGTAGAATTTTTCAATTCAGTTTTCTTATTTGTTTTGTTTTTTTAAACATTGATTATTTGAATGCTGCTGCTGGAAACCCTCATCCAATCAGGAGTGCTGAACAATTTGGGCATCAATCTGCAAACAGGAAGGAGAATAAAAAGACAGAAAACTTCCACTGCAGTAGAAGACCAAAGAAATAGAAAAACATCCCAAAAGTACAAATAAATCAAAACATACGACCTCAGCCGTAACATAATGACGAGTTATTATCTCATTTTCTCAAGAAAACAAAGGTCGTTTTCTTATGACAACGAGTTATTATCTCGTTATCACGAGAAAACGTTAAAAAAATAAATAAAAGTGGATCAGGCTGTTTTCAGCTTCTGTAGTTTTCTGAAGAATAGAAAAAGCGAAAACAGTTTTTAATGAATATCTTCAGACTTCATGTTCTTAGTGAGGTTGTTCCATTACAGTAAACGAAATAGGAATTAGAAGTTTAATGTTTTTCTGATATAACATGAATAAACCAGATATATGTAACTATGAGCAGAAAAAAGACGTGAAATCTGGTGAACTGAAGCAGTTATGACCAGATAAAAGTGATCCAGTGGAGTTTACACAGGATAAAGAAGTTACTCTAACTTATAAACCTGAACACTGAAAATGTTTTACAAAAGTTAAAAAATGTGACTTCTAAAACCATTTGTGATTTGCAAGATTTCCCAAAGTTTTGTATATAATTTTAAGTTTCTAGAGGTCATTTGGAACCTTGTTGTGGAGTGGAAGGAACCAAATTCAGTAACTGTAGGAGTGAATAATGAAGAACTGATCAATGAAAGTCCCACAGCTGCTTACAGGAATGAAAACTTGATTTTCTTTATTTGATCCCTTTTTCTGCTCTGAAGCCTCGAAGCGAAAACACCAAATTAAAATGTTACCTTCTCTGATAATTAAAAGGAAGATTATCTTCTGGTTGACTGATACTCCGGGACGTGTGCTGCATGACAACCGGAGAGAATCCAGGTTCAACCATTCCTTACGCCTCCGTCATGAATGTGGAACTGATCAGGAAACCCACTTTTCATTTGAACACAAACTGCATCAGCCGGGAAAAGGAAAGGTGGATTTCTTCTTGTTAAATTCATAAGATCTATTCAGGGAAGAGAAAGAAGGTATTTTCTGCTATTTTTCTTCAAAAAAAAAATCTTGAAAATGTTGCAGGTTTCATTGATGAATGGGTCTTTATTTTGTTTTTTTAAATCTGATTGAGTCAAAGGAAAGAGTGAAGTCATGATGTTCTCTCCGTCACCGCGCCTGGTCTCATGCATCCATGTGGAAACCATCAGCGCAGGAAAACACCAGCTTGACTGATGGGGAGAGACCTGCAGCCCTGAGCGCCAGAACGCCCCACAAATCTGCAGCGTTATGATCTGACGCCGGGGACGGACAGTTGTTGTCAGCACCCGGCCCGTCTCACTCCATCACCGTCGCCCTCAAAGGGCTTCAGCTCCTCAAAAAAAAAGAGCGGGATCTGATGGACAAGAGGAGAAAAGGGCCAAAAGGTCGGAGCAGTAAACCTTTGGACTGCTGGGTGGAGCTGAGGGACGTGGAGGGTCTCTCCTGCACGCTGATGCATTAGTTCAGGTGCAACCAGATGGCAACGGTTTCTGTTTGGCCACGTTCACCCGTCATCAGCTCTCGGCTCACCCGGTGGGATGCACAATACGCCTGGAAACCAAAAACACCTTCAGTCCCAAAAGGGTTACATGTGGATTTGTTAGAGTCATAATTCAAGCAGAATCCATTTTTTGAGACAGTAAAAACGAAATTTCATATAATATGGGTATAATCAGCAACAATAGTGACTGAGATCTTCTGCAGAATATTTGGATAAAATTTAACAAAGAAAAAAATGATTAAGTGACTCATGTTGGTTTAACCCTAGAGCACTATCACTGGGTGATTTTCACCGAGCAAAAGTACATTATTTTAAATTTGTTGCATTTTTTTAGTGTCATGGGTCTCTGGGTAACGTCTCACATGTCCCAGGAATGAGTGGACACGTGTACAGAATCATTATTTATTTTTTTAGGAATTTTTTCTTCTCAAATTCCTACTTTTTCAAGCATGTTTTTAGGATCTTCCTCTGATTTTTTCCCTACTTTGTTGCATAAAGCACAGTTTGAAATAAAAGAAAACTAATTTATCATGTGTTGTCATATCTTGATCTATTTTCTAAGAGAAATACTTTTTATTGTTTATTTTATATCAGGTAAAACTTACCCGGCAATGGTGATGGTGTAACTTTTTATAGTGAAAGTGTTGTAGGGTTAAAGACATAAATGTTTTAATGATTTTTATTAGAAATTATCAACATTTTGAACAACATTATGTCATTGAACAGAAGTAGAATTCAACTGTATTCAAATGTCTTCTATATGAACCAAGATATTCAACTCAGAAATGAAAAAAACAAAAAAAGAGAAATAAACAAGCCAAAAACAATAAACAGAAATGAGAAAAAAACACAGAATAAGTCGTCTGACTTCATTGTGGCTCCACTGCAGCTCTCTGGTTAAAGAAAAACAAGGTTTTAACTGGTAAAGAACTAATAAAAAGTACATTTGTAGTAAAGTAAACCAATCAAAACCTTATTTAACTAGCTAACAAACATCTGAAAGACACAAATCAAAAGTCAAGCTAAATCAGATTTTCTTGCACCAAGAAAAATCTATTGGAAGCCAGAAAGCATAACTAGAATGAAGATGCACCAGATTATAAAACAGATTTTCTCTTTTTCAACAATATTTAACAATATTGGGTTCCAGAATACAATGAGGGTCATTTAAATAGCTCTGGTTTGTTTTTTGAGTTGCATTTAAGTCTTTTAGGCAGAGATCTACCACAAATGGTAAAATAAACTTTTTTATTAATCCCTGATGACTTTACTACTACTACACTGGGAGTGTTGAGCTGATTCTATGTTTTGAAAGGAAATCATGTCAAAAGTTAAAAACTGTTTAAAATTTTTAAACAAAGTGTATTTTTTCATTATATTTATGTTTTATTCAGGCAATTTTTATGTATCATAATGGTAACATTGGCATAAATTCAGATCTGTGTCTTATTTTCTAAAGGATGAAGTGAGTCTTTGCGGCTCCTGCTGGGTTTTGATCTGTGAAAAATCGACCCGAATGTCTCCGTAAGTGATGAAGGTTGCATTAAAGCTTTATCCAAACATTTTTTCACTTTGGACACTTTTATTTACGTCTGTGATTTTTTTGTGGGATAACTTGCATTGTTTCTTTTTTTGTTTATTTTAAGTTTTTTTGTTGTTGTAGTTATTGTTCAAAAATAAAAAGTAAAAAAAGAGACTGGAATGAAAGTAGGTAAAAAAAAGGTAAATAAAACTTCTTTTATAAACAAAAAACAAACAAACAAACTCACAAATAAATAACATCCGAAGTCTACCAGCCTTAATAGATTTCTACTAGCCGAAATATTTCTCCAGAATAAAAGATAAAAATACGACAGAGTACAAGGGTCATTTAACTTACAAACTTAAATTACAACTTTAAAACTCATAAATTTATGAGAAAATTGTTGTAACTGTTGATTTATGAGAATAAAGTGTATATTTTTGACTTAAAAAGTCAAAGGCTAAATTTATGACTTTTTTTCTCATAGATTTACGTGATGATTACTTTAAATTGAGTACATTTACAAGAAAAAAAAAATCATAAATTAAGGAGCAAAAAGTTCATAAAGAGAAAATAACTAATTTTACTTTTTTGCAAACACATATCAATCTTTAAAGCATCAACATACTTTATCTACAAACATACAGCAAACTGTTGGGGAAGTTTTAAAAACTGACCAGTATGAACTGTTTATTTTGTGTCATTTTGTGAGTCAATCCTGACGACAACATTAGACACAAAACAGAAAAGTCTGGGTGACCTCCTGGACAGCTGAGGTCAACTCTGTGGCTTTCAGTCTGTTTTTCAAGATACATTTTTTAAGGATTATTGATCTCATTTGTTTTGTACGAATATTGCATTCAAATAAAAGAAGATAATATTTTTTTACTGACTACAGTGTGCTTTCATAAAAATGAAAACAAATAAGCAATAAAATAATTATTTTAAAGTTGTTTTAGTATTTTTTTTTTCAAAAATGTAGTTGACAAAAAATACATAGCCATGTTTTAAAAAAATATGCAACATTTTGCATTTTTTACAGATTGGTGTGACTTGGCCTGGATTTGAACACTTGACCCTCCAGTCTTAGGGCAGACACTCTTCCACAAGCCCACTGAGCTGGCATATGTTTGTTTTTATTTTATTTATTTGGGCGAGACACATTTTGAGGAGAAAATGTATTATATTTGTGACTGAAAGCTTATTTTTGTATTGATCTCATCTGACGTACCTGGAATGTGTCGGCTTCACCACACAAGACCGAACCCCAAACGCCGTCAGCTGATCGTGACAGCCGTCCGTTCCTCTGGACTCCATCACCGCGTCCGTGATGTGAATGATGATGCGACCCTCCACCTCTGATGAAACCTCACAATCCATCTGAGAGGCAGCGATTTATTTCACGGAGCGAACATGCAGCGAGGTCTGTGTTTTGATATTAAGCATAAAAAGAAAAAACGATGTGGATTCTGAGAGACTCTCAGAGCCGTCAGACCAACTTTCATCTTTTATTCTTGGATTCAGTCACAGGTAAGAATGAAAAATAAAATTTAAGTTTCCTTTCTATAAAAGTTTGGATTACACACATGACTAAGCTAATAAAGACTGTGTTTTTGTTTTCACATCTCGCCGGGTAAAAAGTGTATCAAATAGGTCAAATTTCATTTTAATTATGCCACAGAATGAGTAGTGTTGATGAATAAAATGAAAAAGCAGTTTGGAGGATTGCCTTATTTTATTTAAAAAACAAGTAATGCAGGTACATTGTGAAAATGAAAAAGTATTTCTGTTTATGCGTTTTAATTTTCAAATTTGACATTTCTTATATAATTTTGGTACAAATTTACAAAGGAACTTTCTTAAAATGAAACGTCAAATGCCATTTTAAAATCATTTTAATTAAGTTACAGAATGAGCGATGGTGAAGAAGAAAATAAAAAAGTCATTCGTAGAATTTCTTTTTTATTTCAAGAAATGCAGGTAAATTGTGAATATAAAAAAGCATTTTTGTTTATGCATTTTAATTTTAAAGTTTGATATTTCTAATTGAATTTTGATAAAAATTTACAAAATAAAATTTTCAAAATTAAATATCAAATGCCATTTTTAAAATAATATAAATGAAGTTACAGAAGAAAAAGAAAAAGTCATTCAGAGAATTGCTTTTACATTTTATTTAAGACACAAGTAATGCAGGTACCAACAAATCATATTTGTAAACTTATGACCACAACTGTATGAAAGAAAAAGGAAAAAAAAACAGCAACTTTTGTTTATATTTGAGAGATGCTTTAAAGAAAATCCTTAATTTTCCCATTAGCCTCGGTTGGCTTGCTGTGCAATTAAATTAGCATCAAATGTTCTTGGTTTTTATCATGGTGAAAATTAAAAAAGAACTTCTGTTTATTTATTTCAATTTTTGAATTTGAGATTTATAATTTAATTTTGGTGCAAATTTTCAAAGGAACTTTCTGAAAATGAAATGTCAAATGACATTTTTTAAAAATCATTTTAATTAAGTTACAGAATGAGTAGTGGTGAAGAAGAAAAAGTAAAAGTCATTTGCAGAATTTCTTTTTCATTTCATTTAACAGACTAGTAATGCAGGTAAATTGTTAAAATGAAAAAGTATTTCCACTATTGACTTTTATTTTTGGTTATGAGTCACAAACACTTCCAAACCTTTAAGCTTTTTGTTCAATGATTTACATTTTTTTAAAACATTTTTTTGCTTTTTCTGTTAATTCTGAACATAGAAAACATATATTTTTTAACATTTTGTAAAGCTTTTTTTTTGTTCCTTTGATTTACTCAATAATTGAAAAAAAAAAAAACAGAAATCCTGGGCCGACTAAGCCTGAACCTGAAGTTCCTAAGTTGAGGTTTTTGTCAAATCTACTACGTAAGTTGAGTTTGTGCTGCAGTCTGATGACAGATGCGTGCACAGAAAAGTGTTTTAGTGATTCGTGGAAACCCAAACGCCACATCCATGTCTCCTGGTTGTGGAAACCGTGCACGTCTTCAGTGAGAGCGTCTGTCTCTCCGCGACTCCCAGCTGGCAGTCAGCACTCTGCTTTGAGGCAGTTTAACACTGATCCAAAATGACACCTTTCACAGGAAGAGAGTCTTTGGAAAATGAGCCGAGAGTGGAGAAAGGGAAGGAACGGAGAACATCTGCGCGTATGATGTGATGTTCACTGACTCAGCCAAAGCAGCCGAGCGATCCAGATGGTCACATGATGCTGTTCAATGGAGAATACTGCACATTCAGGATGGATGCATTATGGGTAAAACGTTTGGTTTCTCCTAAAAGTTAGATTAATGTGAAAAAAGAATGTTTATACAGCAAAATTCAGTTTAAATGTTTACATTTGACCATCAAGTTCATCTCAGCCACATCAAGAAACAAGGATTTGGTGAAATCTTTTGTTCTATATGCAAATTATGTTTCTTGCAGACAAATTTTCATTTTTGTCCCCACAGTTGGTTTGTATAATATTATCTTTTAGTTACTTTCAAACATTGTGAGAGTCTTTGTGATTAAAGATAAGTTCTCTATTATAACCAGTTGGATGACTGCATGTCCTCTATGGGTAAACCTGGCTCAGGTCAAGGAGGAGACGTACAAAAGGAGAAAATAACAAAAACTGGACACCGATAAAAATGAATGAAATCCTGTCTCCTGAAATAAAATAATTAGTGTGATAGTTCAAACAAAAGACAAACCAAAAGGGAAATGGAACTTTAGCCAAACATGAAATAAGTCAACAGCCATGTCAACTGTCTAACCAAAACTACCTAAAAAAACAAATAAAGCCCACAAATCAAGACTACCAAACTAAAATGACAGCAGCAAACCAAACTGACACATATATATATATATATATATATATATATATATATATATATATATATATATATACATACAGTATTTGTGTATGTGATTCCTTTGTTATGCATTTTATTTGTGCTGAATAATAACTAAACTTCAAAAAACTTCATGTCTGTGTGGTGAAACCAGGACTTGAACGCAGCACGAACAGACCGCCTCAGCTGTGGCAACAGAAGTGGAGCTTTCTGATAAAAATATCCCAGAGTGAAGCTGTTTTCTTAGCTTTGTCTCTCAGCCTTCATGTCGTATTAACTCTGTTTTCTAATCCACTCAGCACCATCCACTCTTTCTTCTCCACTCTGCTGATCAGTCTTTGGGTCACGGCTCTCTTTATGTGGAAAAAACCTCTTTTTCTTTCTATTTTTCTTTCTGCTTTTGCAGCATAATATCCTGATGGAGAGAAATCTGCTTTAGCTCAGCTGTAATGTGGAGAGGCATCCCCGCCGTCTAATTTCCTGACGTGAATGCTGATGACTCCGCTGTGCAGCTCCTTTCCACCATGCAGGAGAGAAGTAACCTTGATGCAGAGCACATTTCCAGAAATCAGACTCCCTCGCTATTGTTGTTTGGTGCTAAAATTAATAGTGGCTCAGGGAGGTGGAGCGACTTTGCCAGGAACGCCGGACGAGGTCAGATTACCTCAGTTAAAAATACAGAGAGGACGGGTCATGTGATCATGTGAAGAGTCATTATCAAAACGGGACTCTGTGTTCGTCCCGTTTAAACTCAATGAAATACACAATCTGTGAATGAGAAGGAGCACGATGCTGCTCCCAAAATGAGGAGAGAGGAAGGACTAAATCCACTGGAGGAAACTAAAAAGTCAAGCCTCCAGATCATTTTATTTAGTTATCAATGGCCCAATGTTATCTTGCACTCTGGAATAATATTCCTGCCTTTTTATTATTCATAATTATGTTAAAAAGTTGCAGTTTTTAGTTTTAAAAATTAGCTTTCTGCTAGCTTTTTGGACTATTTTGGCATTTACTAAGATTTTTTAGGCTATTTTAGCAAATATTTCAGCTACATGTTAGCTGTTTTGGCTAATTTAAGCTTTTTAAAAGCTGTTTTTAAGCTGTTTTGAAGTTAGGCTAACATTTACATGCTAACTGTTTTGGCCAATTTAGGCTTTACTCAGTTTTTTAGGCTATTTTTAAAGTTTAGCTATTTTTTCAATAAATAAACAATAAATTCATTTCATTTAAAGAGCCACTCCCATCATCTTCTGATCTGTTTTCATTATGTCGTTTTGAGCATAAACCAAATAGTCTTTTCTGGAGATCGAACAGTAAATTGAGAACTTTGTTTTTTAGCTCAACTCTTTCTTCACCACAATGGTCCAGAATGACAAACACATTTATTTTATTTGTTTGCTTAGCACAAATACAATTAAAAATGCATGCTAGTAATGACATAGTACACTAAGAAAACAAAACAGTAATGAGAATGGATGACAGCCACTTCCACTGTGTTTCTGTGTCTCTGTGACTGAAGAATGTTCCGCATTAAAAATGAAAAATAGAGGACCTTTTTTAATTATTTTCTCGACAAAAATAAGTAAAAATCACAGTTCAGGAGACCTGAGCAGGCTGCCCGCGCTCCCTGCAGCGTCTGTCTGTCTGCCGGCGTGTTGAGCGAGCTCCGCTGAAGTCTGTGAGGCTACAGCCAGAGAACCGCCGTAATACTCATATTGGACTTGTATTTTACCCACTGACCTGTAAATCCTGATTGGCTGATGCGACTCAGCGACCTGTCAGACTTCAGTGACCTGCTGTAAAATGCAGCATTCAAGCAGTCTTATGAGCCCGCCCACTATTGCAGGAAAGGCAGTAGGATTGGCCTGAATTTCAACGTACTGGACAGTAGAAGTGATTGACATGTCCTAAACAGAACCAGCCAAAATCCAAAGTCGGGTTCTTTTTTCTAACCCATTTCAGAGGTTAAAAGGGGACTTACTGAATTCTGGGTAATTTTAACTCCAAATGAAACCAGTATAACCCCAGATTTTAGGACTGAGAGGAAGCAGCTCTGATGAATGAGTTTGTGGGTTCTTCATCTCTCTGTGTTATTGTCGGTCTCTAGAAACCAGCAGATGTCATTTTCCACAGATGTTCAGAGGACTTCCATCCAGCACACTTCACATTAACACAGGAGCAAACCGCAGCGAGGCCGCCGCCTCACAAACAGGAAATGAAGAAGCCGTAAAGCAGCAGCTTTCATGTCTCATTCGCCTCCGGGCGGCTCCGTGATGGACCGGTCCGCGGTGATTTTCCTCCAGAACAGCAGCGGCTGGAAGAGAAATAAATAAATAAAACAGCCGTAACCCCAAACACAATGTAATGGGGATAGAAAATAGATGAAAGCCAGCAGCCCAAGGTCACTCTGCAGGAATGCATTAAGATGCAGAACAATCCTGACGTATTGCTATGAGGGTGTCGGACAGAAAAAAATGTTCTGCAGAGGTAAAGCACCAACCCTCCCTCGCGTGGCTGTACCACCAACATCCAGACCTTTAAATTAGTGTTTATTCTTCTGCCAGACGGAGAGAAGACAGCAGCAAACCGCAAACGGGGAGAACGCCGAAAGACACAGAGAGGAGAAGATCTGAGAGAAATCCTGGAGGATCACTGGAGAATCTACAAGCTTAATGTGTTTTCATTCTGGTTTAAGACATTTACATTCTCTGTGGCAGGACTCCCCAAACTACGGCCCACCTCCACACTCTATCAGAAACACAGATCGAGATCCACATAAACCGTGACTTTTGAATCCACCTTTCTGCAGTCTGAACTATGACGAGACAGGAGAGAATATTTATTGGTTTAATAAAGATTCACTTTTTCTTTATTTTTTTTATTATTATTATTTTTCTTCCGTACATGGACGTCAATAGCTTTTCAGCTCTTTCAGCTATTGAAATATTCAGCTCTTTTTACGCTAGCTTTATCGACTGATTTGGCAGTTTAGAGTTTAGCTAACATTTTAGCTACATGCTAGCTGTTTTGGGCTAATTTCGTTTTTTTTCTACGTTTTTTAGGATAATTTGGAGTTTGACTAATATTTTAGCTCTATGCTAGCTCTTTTGACTAAATTAGACATTTTACCTTTTTTTTTTGGCTAATGTGGCATTTAGCTAATATTTTAGCTACATGCTACCTGTTTTGGCTAATTTGGGCTTTATTCAGTGGTATTTTTTATGGCTAATTTGGAGTTTAGCTTATGTTTTAACTGATTCTACCTTATGTTTTTACTAAATTCGAAATTTTAGTATTTTTTTCGCTATTTTAGCATTTAGCTAATATTTCAGTTGCATGCTCACTGTTTTGGCTAATTTTGTTTTTTAGGCTATTTTGGAGTTTAGCTAATATTTTAGCTCTATGCTAGTTGTTGTGACTAAATCAGACATTTTAACATATTTTGGCTAATTTGGCATTTAGCTAATATTTTAGCAACATGTTAGCTGTTTTAGTTAATTTAGGCTTTTTCAGTTCCTCAGGCTAATTTGGAGTTCAGCTTATGTTTTAGCCTTATGTTAGCTGTTTTGACTAAATTAGACATATAACCATTTTTTGTGGCTAATTTAGCATCTAGCCAATAATTTATCGACATGCTAGCCATTTTGGCTTATTTAGGCGCTTTCTAAGTTTTTTAGGCCATTTTGGAGTTCAGCTATTATTTCAGCCACATGCTAACTGTTTAGGGTAATTTAGAATTTTTCCAGTTTTTCAGGCTAATTTGGCATATTGCTAATATTTTAGCTAGCTGTCACTTTCAGGGTTTTCAGCTATTAGCATCAGCCATTTTAGCTATCAAATTCAGCATTTTCAGCTATCAGCTCCAGGGTTTTTAGTTATCAATTTAAGCATCCTCAGTGGACACATGGAGCTACAGCATTATTGCAGGTAATGCTATATATCTAGTTTTCAAATATTTTAGTATTTTTTTTTTTTTATATAAAGATTACAGAACTGAATTATTTAAAATTTGGCTGTATTTGGCTTTCTGGAAAATCACAAATGTTTACGTCTCAGCTGTGATTGTTACACTGTTACTGTTGACCGATCCCGGCCCCACGTCAGAGAAGAAAACAGTTATGTGGCTCTCACAAGAAAACGTTTGGGGACCCCTGATATATGGAGATTGGAAAGAACGTCTCCCTTTGAATGCCAGCGATTCAGGCTACTGAGCTGAAACGAACATTTCCAACCCTCAAGCTGCATCATTTCCCCAGATTTTTAATTTCCTTATATCATCTAAAGGTCAAACACTACATTTAGATTGTTTATTTTTCCAATGTATACTTGTTCTGACCCCCACTGTAGGCTTGCTGCTGGTCAAACTCAGAAGCCTGTGGCATTCTCTGTATAGAAGAAAAATCCATGCAATTGTAATGTGCAAATTTCTTGAACAATGTGCTGCTCCTCCACCACTGACCTGCTGTGTTGGATTGAAAGCTTGTAGCTCATTTTCATTACCTTCCACTGCAGCCTGAGTATTTATGCACATGTGATGAATCTGTTGTCAAAAAGCTAAAAACATATTTTTCACATTTTGCAAACTCTGTCAATACAGATCGAAAAAAATAATAACATTGAATTTCTGCTATTTGGTGCAAAACAAATGATCAACTCATCAGTTATTCTGTAATTTGTAAATCAATAAGAAGCAAACTTTATTGATCTAAATGCTTTTTATTAATGCCTTTGACGTTTTACATGAAAACTTTTTTTTAATATAATTATTTAGCATAAAGCTCAGTACAGTGCTTAACAAAACACTCTCCTGGGACATAAAAAATAATTTATGATTCATTATTGGTCAATCAGCTCTTTGACTCTAAAACTGAATTTAAACTAACTTTTTTACGTAATTATGAACTAGATAAATAGCATTACCTACGATAATGCTAGTGCGAATGCTGTAAGCTGAATTTTTCAGCTGAAGATGCTGAAATTGATGGCTAAAAGCTTTGAAGCTGATAGCCAGCTAAAATATTAGCTAAATGCCAAATTAGCCTGAAAAAAAAAACTTTACTTTGCCAAAACAGCTAGCATGTGGCTGAAAAAATAGCTAAACTTCAAAATAGCAAAAAAAAGAAAAGAAAACAAGATCCTAAATTAGCCAAAACAGTTAGCGTGTAATATTAGCCCAACTTCAACATAGCTAGCATGTAGCTGCAATATCAGTTGAACTCCAAAATTGGTTTAAAAGTACGTACTGTATGCTAAAATAGTCCAAAAAGCTAGCAGAAATGCCATTTTTTAAAACTTTAAATATGAAAATTATGAATAATAAAAAGGCAGGAATATTATTCCAGAATAAATCAACTTAAACCTTAAATAACTTTCAATATTTTACTCTCCATAAAAATATATTTCATCAAAATTATACAAGTTAGAAATGAGCGCAAGATAACAACGGAAATTTACTAAACTTTCAGAAAGGACCGTTTTTTTTTCTTTTTTGGGTAGTTAAAAGGTTAAAGCTGAAGGGAGGGGGAGGGGGGGGTCGAATCCCATTGAAAAATGTTACTTCTACCTAAACTGATGCCGATCCAAATCTAACAAGGATTGTTCTGAATAATTTACCAGCAGTTTGTACCAAACATACTTTTTTTGAGCATCAGTCGGATGTAAAAACAGCCATAAAAGTGCTTGTGAACCTTTAAGGGGAAAAACAGAGAAGCACATCGGCCTAAATCCTGTTTGCAGCACATTATTTGGTCAGATTAACGTTACTAAGAATCAGGAGGAAATGGGAACTTCTGCTGCATTGACTCTGAGGTGAAAATGCCGCAGATGTGGAGCTCCATGTGTGGAAAAATACCCCTTTTATAGGTGGGAATATTACATTTTTTTAACCGTTCAATAAAAACAACTTCCAGCCTCAAGACTGTTGGCAGGAAAAAAGTTTTTCACCAACAGAAGAGCATTTCCAAAGAATGCAACAACAAAACCACCTCTGGGAAAAAGCAAAACGACATCAAGACGGATGATCTCAGACGTGAAGGTTCAGGACAATCAAAAATGTAAGTGATGTTTATCTTAAAGGATCTGCATTTTATTGTATACCTTTTTATACATTTCTGATGTTGCCTTTGATGCGGTCACTGCAATCATTCACTAACGGCTCAGCCACACACAGATTTATTAGAAACTGGGTTTTTAAGCCAAACACTCATGTGGAGCTTCTGTCAGCAGGCGGAGGTCCTCGGCTCGCACTTCAAACAGGAAACCGGCCCAGGCTGTAAAAGCGAGGGTGATGGATGTGGAGGAAGCATAAAAGTTTACTCGATAGCAGCTTGAATTTCTTCAGGCTTCACCTTTGCTCAAAAAGATGAGCTCTTAAAAGATTGCATCAGTGTGGTCACGGTCTCCCTGGAGGACAAAGACGTCCTTTTAAAAAAACCCTCTGGAGTCCACGGATGAACTCAAAGTCAGGCTGTTCTTGAGTCTGAACCGGGACCACCAAAGACGACACTGTTCACCAGAGCCTTATATATGTCACTTCAATGTTCTACTAAATCAGCTTTCAACATCCCAAAGACATGAGTATTTCATTTATTTTTTATGTTTACTCTTTAAGCAACTGAAGGATTAGCATCTCTGATCTGGTTTGAGAGAAATGTTCAGTTGTGAATGTGGCCACTGAAGATGCTGAAATTGATAGCTAAAAATGCTAATGTTGGTAGCTGAAATCACTAAAGCTAATAGCTGAAAACGCTGAAACTGACAGCCAGCTAAAATATTAGCTAAATGCCAAATTAGACTAAAAACTAAAAAAGAAAACTTAGGTTAGCCAGAAATGCTAGCATGTAGTTGAAATAAATAGTTAAACTTAAAAATAGTCTAAAAAACTGAAAAAAGCCTAAATTAGCCCAAACAGCTATAGCATGAAGCTGAAATAGTAGCTAAACTCCAAAATAGCTTAAAAAATCTTTGTAAATGCCTAAATAGTCAAAAAAAAGCTAGCATAATGTCAAGTTTAATACTTTATTTTTTAATACTCGTCAAAATTTTTAAAACTGTGTCAAAGTCAAGGCCCAAGGGCTTGGCCCTCCAGATCATTTTATTTTATTATTAAAGGGTGACCAAACAAGGAAGTTGGAGGCTGACTCCTCCCACAGCAGAAATTTGAAAATCCAGTCAGAGGGGTGGGGCTTGAGAACAGAACTGTTATCATTACTGGACAGCAGATCATGACGTGAAACTTCAGAAACTTTCATGGTTTGACCAATTACAAAATGCAACTGTAATATCTGGATTCAACCTGTAGGGGGCAGCACACAGGCGTTTTTTTGACTATATTTTCTACAATTGAACAATTTTATTTTAATTAATCAACAATTTGGCAATGACCAACAGACAGTACTTTTTTAGATATCAACAGACAAACAAAGTCGATTTACGGTTCTGTTTACCCTTTAATGACCCGATGTTATCTTGCGTTAATTTCTAACCTGTATAATTTTGATAAAATATATTTTTATGGAGAGTAAAACATTGAAAGTTATTTAAGGTTTTAGTTGATTTATTCTGGAATAATATTCCTGCCTTTTTATTATTTATAATTATGTTAAAAAGTTACAGTTTTAAAGTTTTAAAAATTGGCATTCTGTTAGCTTTTTGGACTATTTTGGCATTTGTTAAGATTTGTTTTATGATATTTTGGAGTTTAGCTAATATTTTAGCTACATGCTAACTGTTTTGGTGAATTCAGGCATTTTTTGTGGCTATTTTGACATTTAGCTATTTCTCAGCTACATGCTAGCTGTTTTGGCTAACCTAAGTTTTTTTGTTTGTTTGTTTGTTTGTTTTTAAAGCTAATTTGGCATTTTGCTAATATTTTATCAGGCTATCAGCTTCAGTTTTTTCAGCTATCAGCACTAGCATTATCGCAGGTAATGCTATAGATCTAGTTCATAATTAAGTTAAAAGTTACGGTTTTTGAACTTTTAAAAACGTAGTTTAAGAGTGTTTAATAAATGTTTATCCTTTTTGGGTCATATGTCGCGGGCCGATGTGTGAAGTGTGATACATTTTGAATATTTTTTTTATGATAAAACTCTTTAACGTTGTCTGAAGTTAACACTGTTATGTAATAGATGTGTTCCATTCAGAGGCTGTCCTACTTATCTGATCAAGTACAACTGAACTCTAGTGCTCTCTTACGGGGTCCAGATGACCCCACCCTTATATTGATGTGTGTCCCCTCCCATAACAAAGGAGGGCAGGATTTTAAATCTGCCACGGAGATCAGTGAACATAAAAAATCATGGTAAAAACATGTCAGCGCTCTGTCTTGAGGGGAACAGATGACTAATGTAAAAATGCCCAGGATAGCACAGATATTTATTCTTTGTGGCAAAGTTTTGATTCCTTTATCATATGATCACCACTTTGTGCAGACAGAGTCAAAGTTATCAGAGAATGGACGGTTCTCAAATCTGGGAATAAAATGGACTTTCTGGCATATGACATTTATTCTGTGGATATTTATGTTGAAGACTCTTAAATATCGGTATCAGTAAGTATCGGCTATCGAACACAGTTGCAGAGGAAATATCGGTATCAGCTGGAAATGATTATATCGGCCCAACAGCCTTCAGTTCCTCCATAAACTCAGACCCTAATACTGAAAAGTTTAGATTTTCACAGTCAGAAAGATCACATTATTAAAAAAACATTGATTTATTTGAGCTTTTTTAGAACTATTTTGAAATCTTAGAACTCCATCATCTTTACTGTTTGAGTGTTGGTGTTTTCACTCCTAAAAGTCTATTTCGTGTCATATTTACTCCACATCTTCATGTTTATATCGGCTCACCACCTGCCCCCCCCCCCGTCCTTTTTTCCCTCTCAAACTAATGGAGCACATAACAGGCTTTCTAAAAATAGCAACCAAGTCAGTTCATTTTTTCCTTCCGTCCCTCTAATGTTCCTATTTTTTCCCCTCCGCTCGTCTCCCTCAGGAGGGAAATGAGTTACGGTGAAAAGGCTTGTCACCTCGTTTATCAGCTGGCTGCCCTCAATGCTATCAGGGCCGAGCGGCTGAGGCTCCAGGACCTCGGACCGGGGCCACGACTGCCATTCGGGGGGGGTCTGCAGTGTGGCCCTGGCCGCCTGGGGAGGACGGGGTAGAGGGAGGCGAGGACACACAATGATGATCAGCATCACCTCCTGAAATGTCCAGGTGAGGCTCTCAGTGGAGCACACGCATCACGAGATGAGAACAAACGTGATTTACGGCGTGAAGAAAGCCAGACGCCAGCGCCTCAGCGAGGAAACGTGACACGCTCTCTGATAGAAGACGGTAGCTGTCATTTATTACTAAAATCTATTGACCTGATTCAAGGATGTGCTTTTGCTTAAAGGACTAATAATGGGCTGGGACAAAGCTAAAATAAGTATCCAGATATATTCCATATGTTCTAATGTATCAAAAATAACAAATAATTACCGT
>NC_050517.1:32694025-32702277 GCF_002922805.2 Oryzias melastigma | reverse complement strand
TGTGTATCTTGGACAGTGGTAGCAGGCTAGCATAGTGCCAAGCCTATGTAATTCATTGGTATTTTCCTGTAGATTGCACATTTTTTTTACCAGAATGTTGTGAAAATGTAAATCAAGAGTTGTTGGCACAAGCTGAACAAATCGATATAACATACAATAAGAACACATTAGGAATACAGGCATTGTAAACCCTCCGTTGCCAAGGTAAACAAAAAAATTACATTTGCAGATTCTTTAAAAATTGAACTGATCTGTTCGTCCCCTCCAGGCGACCAAAATATAATATTGTTGCTATGGAGATAAAACCAACAGAAAAGCCGCCATTTTGAAAATAAATTTTTTTTTTATGTTTTTGTTATGTGACAGTGTGACGGGGCTGTGGTGGAAAGTGAGGGGTGTGTAGCAGCAGCTCAGCCAGTGGGGGCGTGCCAGGAATCGATACAACGCCTCTCACAGCTTTAATTTACACATTTATCTGTTTGTGGACAGAAAATTAACATGTCCAAGTAAAAAGCCCAGTTTTATTGTACTGTTGCTGTAAGCAATTAGCTTTTAAATCATTATTAATGATTTTTTGCTCACTGGTTGTGAACTCTGTGGTCTTCAGATCAGATGTTTGTTTTCTGTAGATCAAGAAGAATTAAGGTGTTGTTAGTTGAGCCACGTTTTAGTTTGTGTCATCTGTAGTTACACAGTTTCTTGTCCCTGAAGTCATTAGAGAGGTAGAAGGCTAATTACGGATAAGATAGAAATAGATCAAAGTACTAAAACACAGCTGAACCCGACAAAGGACTGCCAGCAGCAATGACACAAACGGGGCTAAAAAGCCACAAAAGCCACTTTTGTCCTGTGTTCTGTTTAGTAGGATCAAAAACTCTAAGTTTTATTTTTCAGTTGAATCCTAGTCCGTTCTTTATAGACTGGATTTGATCTCTTTGTTTAGTGATTGTGGCGATAGCATCCCTGACTTCAAAAAACTGAATGAAGAGGTTTAAGGAGTCCAGATTACAGCATTCACTCCAAGAACACAAACATTTTGTCAATGGGAAGAGTGGCAGTTAGGGAGGCATGGTTGAAGTCCCGCAGATCCACAGGAGGGATCTGCCCATCGTGAGCCCCGTCCTTCCACTCTCTGCCCCACTCCCGTCCACGCAGAGAAGCCCGAAAAACCTCCAACGAGACCACAGAGACCGGAGTTAGTCCATCCAGTCACGACTCAGTGAAGCTCATGACGCTGCACTCCCTGAACTCCTACCGCAGTCGGGCCAAGTACAAATATCTAGCCTCATAGGAACCACAAATATCTTAAAATTAGCATATTCTTACTTATATCAAGCTAATTTTGACTAATAGAAATATAATTTCTAAGATAAATTTTCTCAAAAAGTTCGAAATGATTCTTTAATTAAGAATTTTCTAACCACTAGGATCTGTTTCTTGAAACTAGCCAAATATACTAAAAACAATATTACTTCTCTTTTCTTTAGAAAGAATAGTAAATGGTTCTTAGCACTCTTATTTTCTCTCTATGCATGATAGTTTACTTGAAATTCTTGAATTAAGGCAAAACTCCTTCATTAACTTTGGCCATACAAATATCACAGGCTTGAATGAAGATATGAATCCAGCTTCTTTAACTTCTTTATTGTATTTGAGGCGCACATGTTTGGAAACAAATAACTAGACATGCAGACATGCAGGTGACTACAAACAGTTCTGCAAATTTCATAACAATGAGCATCTCACAAGAATGTGCAAACTTAAATGTTGTCTGTTTGAGCAACATATTTAGTAGTATGATAAAAATAAAAAATCTAGTACTGATTGCAGAAAGCCATCATAAGCAGAGCAGAGCAAATGATGTTGTAACCTAGAAAACTAGTAGAAAAACTTCACATTTTCACAATGATGTCAGTGAACATTTGGACTGAACATCAACATACATAGTTGTCACAGCCATTACGTTTTTGTTAGAGGAAGTCATGTCTCCACCATGGATAGTGTCCATAAGGACTTCTGTCTGCAGCACAAATGGGAGTGTCCTGCTACACTTGGGATATGTAAGGTGAAAGATGTAGTAACATGCCATGATATACATCACGTTATCAGATATGTCCTCCTTTGAGAAGATCAGCACAGAAATGGTTCCAATGGTAATTACACAGTTGGTGTCACAGTCGATCACCACAGGACTGAAGACAGGTCTTGATTGAAGAAAGATGTTGGGGTGTTCTGCCGACTGAAACACAAAAAGAAAAAAGACAGCAAAAATGAAAAACTATGATGAAGTATGATGAAAACGTGTCGTGTACGCATAAACATCTTACCTGGAGGATGTGAAGCATCACCTCACTTAAATGTCCTCGCTTCTTGGGTGGAGCGACAGGCGATGGCATCATGTCTGGCAAAGCTTTCATCAAGGCAATCGTTTGCTTTACTGTGAAAAACAAAGTAGCATCATTTTATTCACTGCAAATAAATACATTTAATAAAATACATTTAAAATGCAAAGAAATTACAAGATTTAAGGATGTTACAGTAAATACATTTAGCCACCACCAGTTAACCCTTGTGCTCTCTTTGGGGTCCAGATGACCTCACCCTTACATTGATGTGTGATCCCTCCCATGACAAACGTGGACAGGATTTTATGTCTGCCACGAAAACCAGTGAAGATTAAAAAAATCCTTGGAAAAAAAAGATCAGCGTGCCGTCTTGATGACCCCACTTTTATTGTAAACATGTCTAGGAGAGCACAGAGTTAATAAGTGTAGCAACACTAGCTTTACTACACATTTATACAATTATTTTACGTCTATAAGACTAAATGAGAGACACACCTGTACAAAAGCACATAACTGACACAGCCCATGAGCATGACTGCGCTTAAGTTTGCAATTACCTTCATCTCTTTTTGGAAGATTAATCCTTTAAAAAAAAAAAAAACTTCACAAAACTGGGCCCTCTCAAAAAAGATCCTCCAGCGATTCTACAGTTCAGAAATGAAGTGGGGGTTTGCTTGATTGAGGATCCAATCTCGTTCATCCATCTGACACATAAACACAAATATATAAATACATACATTTTATTTCAATAAAACTCCTGCTGTTCATCAGCTTCATAGCATTTAATTGCAAAAGTCCTATGACTTTTACAAACAAAAGTCCAACATTTTACAATGAGTATGATTTACTATTTATGCCCAGAATCGTATTAAACATAAACCATCTGAAAATGATTTGCTTATATGATTTAGATCTCTATGGCAGGGATATGGGTGAAGAATTTTGGTGGGTCTGATCCTGTTCATTCATAAAATCAGATAGCTCCAAATTGCTATGCTTCTGAAAAAAGTCCTATGACCCTGGAAAAATAATCACGCATGTTCTTTTTAGAAAGACTGAAAAGAATGTCTGTGGTAATATTGACAGCTGGAAAACATATACAACCATAGTGTTAATATGTGATATAATGTAGTAAACACCTCAACAAATAGGTCAAGTTTGCATGCCATTTACATAATTTTATAGATGATTTTATATCAATCATGCCAATAGCTGTTGGAAGAAAAAAAAAGGTGATATATGATGATGATAACAACAAAAAGATTTACTAGTCTCAGCCCATCTTAACCAGTTTGAATGCTCTGAATTCTTCCCCTACTCCCACATTTAGCCCTCCAAACAGAGAGATGTGGAAAAATACCATCTTTAAATTTGGACAGCCTTCACCCTTAATTACATCATCCCTATTTGCCAATTATCAGTTTTATTGATGTTTCATTTATTTTGTTTTGATCCACTATAATCAATTCAATTCAATTTTGAATTTACACCGTTTACGCATTTAGACATATGTGTGTAGAAATAAATGAATAATCTATATGTTTTGGAAATATTCATATTAATTTGATGCAGTTCACATACAGCAAAAATAAAATCATAAAACATAAGATTTTTAACACCATACAGTGTGACATGCTATCTCAAACAGAGAAGATCCCTCAAAAAAGTGCAGATCATTACCATTGTAAAGACTACACCTTGTTACAAAAACGACTGTTTTACCTCTCCATGAGGGCGCTTCAGTTTGGCCACTAGGTGGCGATTGCGCTGTAGCATTACATTTTATTTCAAAAGAAGAAGAAATTATGAGAAAAAAACGGTATTTTAGACCACAAATGGTTGCGTAAAAATGTATTAATTCAAAGAGCTTGAAAAATGCATCTTTACTGAGTATGTAAAGCTACCCATGTAGTCAGCAATGTATGTTCAGGTCGACCGAGCGTTAGCTTTAGCCGCCTTATGAGAAATCCCATTATAGGTTAGCATCAAGCTAGCGAACTTTGTTTCCCATAGCTAAAAGCTAAAGGTAAATTTAGGTAACTGTCTTTCTGTTTTTACATTAAATATGGTTGTTAATATATATTTATTAACAATTGATAGTCCAAATTAACGGTGTGAGCAAGTAAAACTTCCACTTGGCTAGCATGCTATACCCAAAGCTAATTTCTCGATTCACTCAAACTGCAAAAATCCACATTACCTCTTGGTCCAGCTGTAGTTGTTTGATCCACACTTTTAAAAAGCTCTGTCATCTCCATCCATGGTTCGGGGAATGTGTTGGACTTGTAAATGAACAATCTTCCAAGATGCAACTACAAAAAATAACCACCATTTTTTTCTTTCTTTTATTTATTTTTTGGCGCATTTTGATTTGGAAAGTACCATATGATAAAATGGGGGTAACTTACATGTTATGAACATTTTAAACCCGAGAATATTCATATTTTTTAGAGTCATGACTCAAAAGCCATACAGTATATTAAAAATATACATTAATCTAAAAGGTTTGTCCCACAAAATTAATTTTAGATGTTAAAAACCAAAATTGAATTTGTTACACTACCCTGAGAAGACGTTCCACTGGCGGAAAAAGGAAGAAAACAATTTCCTGTTGGAGAATGGGAGAAGATTATTTACTAGCGGAGAAAGGGAGCAGAGTATTTCCTGGTAGAAAACCGAAAGACTATTTCCTGGTGGAGGAAGGGAGCAGATTATTTACTAATGTAAAAAGGGAGCAGACTATCTACTAGTAGAAAAGGGGAACAGACTATTTCCTGGTGGAGAAAGGGAGCAGATTATTTACTAGTGGAAAAAGGGAGAATACGCTCTACTGGCGGAAAAAGGGAGAAAAGTATTAACTGTTGGAGAATGGAAGAAGATTATTTACTAGTGGAAAGAGGGGAGCAGACTATCTACTGGTGAAAAAAGGGAACAGACTATTTACTGGTGGAGAAAGGGAGCAGATTGTCTGCTGGTGGACAAAGGGGGGAAGACATTCTACTGGTGGAAAAAGGGAGAAAACAATTTCCTGGTGGAGAATGGGAACAGACTATTACCTGGTGGATAAAAAGAAGCAGATTATTTAGTATTGCAGAAAGTGAGAAGACTATTTCCTGAAGGAAAACCCAAGCGACGAATTGGCAGAACTGGTTTAAACGTGGAATATTGATCATACATGGAAAGGTGGGCGTGTCCTTAGGAAAATGATCTCTATTAAAGTGAAAAAGATTTTTGATGTGAGACTGATGATGCTTCAAAAAGAAAAGAAACATTCACAGCCAGCGCTAATCAGAACAATGTTCTCATCATTTCCATAAATTCTTACATTTTCATCTGGTGGTGGTGTCTACGTTGTTTTGACCAAATTTCACTGCAAAATGAACCCGTTAGCCATCATCATTCCGTCTATTAGAAATGACAAACAACTACCGGCGTAGATTTGAAAACTTCCAAATCAACATAGATTTTCCTGTTCTAGAATGGTCATACTGGAACAACACTGACAAACATGTTTGCTCATCTTGTTTGCCTATTTTTGGAAAGTCAGGGTTATGATGACACATCCAGCTAAAATGACACCAACTGTGGAGCAGAAAGCTGCTTCCAATTTGCTCAAACCATCAGGTTGTGAGACCACAGGAATCTAATGGCTGTGGGTTTATAATCCATGAAGTGCAGCTGCCATCACTCCTCCAGTCTGTGCTTCATGATGTGTCAGCTTTAGTCAGAGGTCCTCGAGCAGGTCAGATGTTTTCTTTCACTAAATCCATGATTTTCAAATAGTCCATGTGGTGAAGCATCACTTTATTCAATGAATGTTTTTCTAAATCGTATGTAAACTCCTTTGACGTCTTACTTTCAGATGTGAACTCTGCCTTCATGCATAGGCATTAATACAACCTGATTCTGTGTCCAAAATTCAAAGTCTATACTCTCTTTAGAGGGAAACCTGGTTTCCATTAGCAGAACTAAATTTACATTTTTGACAGTTTTTGACTCACCGTATATTTTAGGAGTAAAAAAATAGATTTATTTATAATAGATTTATAATCTTTAAACAATTTTTAAAGTTTAGTTCAATTCAGATCAGTTTACGTGCACAATGCAAAAAACATGAACTAGAAAAGCTGCATTACCAGTGATAATGCTTGAATGCTTTTTGCTTAAAGTAGTTGCTGAAGATACTGAAGCTTTTTGCTGAAAATAGTGATGCAATTTACATTAACTGCTGAAGGGATTTGTTGAAAATGCAAAAGTTATTTGCAATATCTTAAATTTGCGAAAAGGCTAGAAAGTTCATGAAACAGCGATGAAGATGACCTAAGTTTCTGAAAAATGTTTTAGAAAATTGCTCAAAAATCTGTAATACATACAAATTTAGCAAAAATATTGAGTGTGTTGCTTAAATATGAGCTTAAATTACCCCCAAAAACCTCAGAAGATGCCAAATTAGCCACAAAAAAGCTAGCACATGGCTTAAATACTAGCTAAACTCCAAAATAGCCTAAAATTCCTCAGTAAACTAAATTAGTCAAAAACGTTAGTGTGTTGCTAAAACATTAGATAAACACCACTTTGGTTTTAGTTTAGCTTCAATTTGAGCAACAGGCCAATGTTTTTTTTTTTTTGTTTTTTTTTAACTTAGTTTACTGAGGAATTTTAGGCATTTGGGAATTTTTCTCGTATTTATGCAGTGTATATTTAGCTTTTCTTTGGCCATTTTGGTATCTACTTGAGGTTTTGCAGCATGCTAACGTTTTGGGCTAATTTAGTTTACTGACAAACTTTAGGCTTTTTTGGAGTTTAGCTAGTATTTAAGTAATACACTAAATATTTTTTCAAAATTGGCATGTATTAGAGATTTTTACGCAGTTTTACTACATTTTTTTTTAATTTAGGTCAATTTCATAGTCTCTTTCATAGTTCTTTAAAGAAATTTCCAGTCTTTTAGCAAATTTAACATTAAACAAATAGCTTTTGCATTTTCATCCACACCCTTCAGCAATAAAAGTAAATTGCTTCACACTTTTCAACAAAAAGCTTCAGCATCTTCAGCAACTACTTTCAACAAAAAGCATTCACACCAGCATTATCGCCGGTAATGCAACTTTTCTACTTCATCTATTCTGTTCCAATTACTTTCTATGAAGCAAACATTTCTAAAAAGTGGAAAACTGTCTCTTTTCAGGATTTTTACTTACTTCTTTTTCACACAGAAGACCATAAAGTTTCATAGAAACCAGAGTGGATTCTAGAGTTTTATAATTTTCACAGATTTAGCAAACAGAGGAGCATCTTTTTAACATTTTTTTACAAAACATTCTCCCCCGTTTGTTTCTGTTCATTAAAATCAGTTAGTTACTGTCTCTGAGATCCATTAGGAAAATTAATAAAAGGAAATTTGGAGCTGAATCCCGAAGTAATTACTTTCTCAGTCTGGTGTGAGGTTCTGTGGCAGAAATGTGACTGCACCCTGAAGAAGAAGCTGCAGCAAAGGTTAATGACTGTAATGGCAGAGTGATGCCTGGCTCATTACAGCTGTCATCTGCTTCTCTAATGATGCAGTAAAATGCTCTGACATCCATCAGGTCCTCACTGCAGACATCAATTCTGATCAAACACAAGTGATCACAAAGGTTTTTGATTTCTTTATTTTCCCTCTGCTCAATAAAGCAAGAAAATAGATTTGCAGACAAAAATAATTCCATTTTATTTTGACAAATCTCTAGTTTATAGCCTACGGAGCCCCTAAATGGAGACATCGGGAAAAAAAAAATTTAAGTTAAAAAAAATAAAATAAAAAATTACTAACTGGTGCGCACCACTTACTATCTGGTGGGCACCACTTACTAACTGGTGTGCACCACTTACTAACTGGTGCGCACCAGTTAGTAAGTGGTTCCCACC
>NC_050517.1:32648920-32693503 GCF_002922805.2 Oryzias melastigma | reverse complement strand
AAATCTCTCCCGCTCCCCAGAGGAGAGTGGGAAAGAAGAACAACATGTGAATGGAACTGCACCACAAAAGCATGGAGAACTAAATACCATAAATAATAAAGAATAGAAGAGAGGAGAAGTAGATGAGAATAGAGAACAGAACCCCAGAGCTTATCTGAAAAATAACGCTGATGGAAAATCTAAATTTATATTTAAACGCATCAATATTAATTTATTTATCTAGCCTCATAAGGACCACATGAGAGGGAATATTCTCTGATTACTAGCTAGCCTGGCAGAACGCCTGTCCAAAGAGGAATGTTTTAAGGCTAGTTTTGAAGGTAGAAACTGTGCTGGCCTCTCTGACATGAGCTGGGAGCTTATTCCATAGAACAGGAGCTTGATAGCTGAAGGTTCTACCTCCAACTGTACTTTTAGAAATTCTAGGAACTACAAGCAGTCCTGTATTCTGTGAACGAAGTGTTCAAGAAGTGGCCAAGATGGCCTTACTAGCAAAGTTTTAATTAAATAATAATTTTAAACATTTTGAGAAAATTAATCTTCGAAATGATATTTATGTTTGTCAAAATTAGCTTGATATAAGTAAAAAAATTACAAATGTTAAGATGTTTGTAGTTCCTATGAGGTTTGATATTTGTACATGTTTAGAAAAATCTTGACAAGCTAAATTTTCTTGTTCTGTTGGCAGACATTAAGTCATATTTACCTTATTTTTGTACAATCCTCGTTTTTTAAAGCAGACTTTTTGCAGTGCACTCAACCACAATCGAATTGGGGTGGCCGTGGTGCAGCGGTAGGGCGGTCGACTCCTGATCAATTCCCGCCTTGCCCACCCATGTGTCGAAGTGTCCTCAGGCAAGACACTGAACCCCCATTGGCTCTGGTGGAGTGTTCAGCAGTGGAGCCACCACCAGTGTGTGGGTGAATGCTTTGGGGCTTAAAGAAAGGTAGAAAATCGCTATACAAGTATTCACCATTTACAACCGGGATAGCTAACTCCAGGCCTCACTCTGGCATGTTTTAATTGGCTGGATACACCTGAACCAGGTAATCAGTCATAAGTAGAGCTTAGATATCCACATACCGCATAGAGTAAACTGAAGCTTAGGATTAGAAACGAACAGAGACCAGCTCCAAAGTTGGGTCCGAGAGCGGTTCTGTCTGCTTTAATGTATTTAGACGGAAAGTTTGTTCTGGATTATTGGGGATATAAACTCTGGTTCACTTTAAAGCAAACCAAATCCAGTCTAATTACACCCTTGCAGTCTCCTTCACCCTGTGATGCTGCTTCATTACATCAATTTAAAAAGGCATTTTTCATCAACATCTAAATCTTTTTTTATTTTTTTGAAGAACCTGTCCAGACAATGTCCAGGCACCTGAACATTATGGAACCCATTCCTAATTTTACCTGAAAAAGACAGATTGTCTGACATTTTTCATTGTTTTTCGGTTAGATTTGTCTCGGGATATATTGACACATTTATTGGATCATGACACTTATCACGAGATTCTTGCTAATGCACAGCTCTACATTAATATCTGACAAAAAATAACTAACTTGTATGTTTTCAATGTCTAAGCAGTAAAACTTGAACTCTCTAGAAATGGATATTTGTATTATTATTTGTTAATATGGGTGTAGAAAGTTGTTTTTTTCTCCCTTAGTTTCAAAGAACAGCAGAATGATGATCATAAATATTCATTCTCAGTGGTAAATTCTGCTTAATTAGAAGAGCAGAGGATTGAGAAATCCCTCACGTTGAAGAGGAAAATTGGATTTCTTTCCTGTTTCTCCTGATGGGGAACATTAAAAAGCACTTCTTTGTGGAGAGAGGGACGTATTAAAGTCAGCAAAATGTCTGGCTGTTAATGAGTTTTTTTAATGTTTTGTAATTTCTTTAAATAATGAACATGATGCGTCTTTATTGTCAGTATTTTTCCTGTGAAATAACCTTCTTTTACTTCTGATTTATTCAGATGGAATGTTCATAAAGACACAGTTGTCTTTCATGGACTGAACTGTGAAATCAGCTGTTTCTACAGCTGTTTTCCTGCCTGCAACTGGCCTTAAATAATTGGAATAACTGTTTTCCTGCTGCCTTTCCTCTGATGCTGTGATGTATTAATGTGACACAATGAGCATTAGGACATTAGTCCCAGCAGGGCCTCCAAACCAGCTGCCTCCTTCTGGCCTTATGGCACCTGGCAGCTGCTGCAGGGCTGGAATCACACCTTCAGGAAACCTGCAGAAAGACTCGCATCTGTCAACTAAAAATGAACTAAAACATTCCTACATTTGTCCTCAAAACATGTAATTTAAGTTGCTTTGTCATGAGGACAAATGAAGTTTTAATGGGAGTAATCTGAACCCTTTACAGTCTCAGCCTGCAGTTCAAACAACTTGTGAAGTGTTCAATCGCCATTCTCCAGCACACAAAGGTGAGACTTAGATCCATTTCCTCCACCGCAGAGTGATTTCAACTCCAGCTTCAAAGCTTTAATCGTGTTACAAGTAAAGTGCATTATCTGCACCAGGTAGCAGGGGAGTGGGGTTTTTTTCCACCAGCAGTCAGATGGAGTCAAACTTGATTAGAGAAGATTGGAAAAGATTGCTTATGAGTAAGACGTGGAAGAAAAACCTTTTAGCGATGTTTTCCTCAATGGAAAATAATAATAAGAGCCATCCCTGAAGGGGCTGTATGCATCCGTCTATGCAAGGATATGAAACCAGAGAGTCTCAAAGTCTGAACTGTGATTATTACACTTGTTGTGTTTTATTTGGATAAATATTTGCATAAGAATCCTCTTTAACCCTTTAACACCAGAGCTTCAGTGTGTATATCCTTAGATATACTGTCACTTTTTAACTGTTAACACGATAATTCCAGCAGATTCAGAATCTGCTGGAATTATCGTGTTAACGGATGAATAGTTACAGTATGTCCTTATTGGACCCTCTGAACAAACAAAACAACAAAAAAAAATCAAGTATTTTTACATGGAATACAATGAAATAACAATTGGCTGATTTAGAGTTACGTGACTTTAAATCCTTGTTGTATCAAATTTGATGATTTCGACCCGTTTTCACTCCCAAGTCGTCACATTTTGACGTTTGGTTAGGGACCTCACGTCACTTTTTGACGTTTTGAGTGTCCCCAATTTATCGTTTTTTGATGGCTGGCTGTTCCTATTAAATTATGGGTCCCAAACCTACAGAGCCGGAACAGAACTGCGAACAGCACCAAACTCAGTAACGGTATCCTATCCCTGCGGATGTGGTACTGGACGCAATACCAAACCAAAACTGGTATCAGATGCGGTGCAAAGTGTCAATCTGACATGGTACCAGACACAAATTGTTACCGGGTTAGGGTTCTGGACCTGTCCTGAGGACCAGACTTTCTCTGGCTGTTCCTATTAAATTATGGGTCCCAAACCTACAGAGCCGGAATAGAACCGCGAACAGCACCAAACTCAGTAATGGTATCCTATCCCTAGCCTGGCACTGGTTGCGCCACCGGACGCAGTACCAGACCAAAACTGGTATCAGATGCGGTGCCGGGTGTCAATCTGACGCAGTACTGACGCAAATTGTTACAGGGTTAGGGTTCTGGACCCGTCCTGAGGACCAGTCTTTGTCCGGTACCTCATTGACGTTTGGTTAAGGACCCCTCCGTACTGGTACCAGTATTCTATTCCTAAACCGGCACTGCATACGATACCAGACCCAGTACCAAACCAAAACAGTTACCAGATGCGGTACTGGCCGCGAACTGGACCGGTCTGTGTCTGGTACCACGTCACATATTGACGTATGGTTAGGGTCCCCCTCCGCTTCACTTTTTGACATTTTGTGTGTCCCCAACTCTTTTTGATGTGCTGGCTGTTACCATTAAACCACGGGTCCCCAACATCCAAAACCAGAACAGAACCGCAATGCAGAATGCACCACTACCCAAAGTCTGTACCGGTACCCTAATCCTAACATTGGACTGGACACAGTACCAGACGCAGTACTGAACCACCGGTACCTTATGCAGTACCGTGCGTGAACTGGACACAATACCGGATGTGAATCGTTACAAAGTTAGGCTTCTGGACCCGTCCTGAGGACCATTCTTTTAACCAAATTAACTTTGTCCACTTGGAGCCTCGTCTTGAAGATTCCTGGAGTGATTCCTCTGCTCCAATGCCGGTACCGCAACACATATATGGTTAGGACCCTCTCCAGTTCACTTTTTGACGTTTTGAGTGTCCCCAACTCGCTGTTTTTTTATGTGCTGGCTGTTACCTTTAAATCATGGGTCCTCAACCTCCAGAACAGAACCGCAACGCAGAGCATACCTGTACTCTGGTACCGGGTGTGAACCGGACGCGGTATTGGATACGGTACCGAACCAAAACTGGTACCAGACACGATACCAGACGCGATACCAGACGCGAATGGTTACCAGGTTTGGGTACTGGACACGTCCCGAGGATGAGTCTGTGTCCGGTACCGTGTCACATATTGACGTATGGTCAGAGTCATTTCCACGTCACTCTTTGGGGTTTTAGGTGTCCCGATTCGTCATTGTTTAAGTGCTGGCTGTAAAATCAAGGGTAGCAGATACGAATCGTTACCAGGTTATGGTACTGGACGCGTTCTGAGGACAAGTCCGAGCCCTGAGGTTGATTTTATGAACAGCCAGCAAGTCAAAAAATGACAAGTTGGGGACACACCCAAAATGCCAAAAAGTGACACAGAAGGGTCCCTAACCTACGTCAAAATAGGACAAGTTGGAGATGAGAATGTGTTGGATTTTAGGAAAACTTAGTTCATGAAATGTAATTTTTTTCACATTGCATCAACCCAGAAACTGTTCCTTTTTATGTTTTAGTACAAATTATGTTTTTCTTCTGAAACTTTTTCAAATTTAGCAAGTTTTGTAGTCTTGTAGAGTCACTTGAAGGCCCTCTAATGAAAGAATCACTGCCCCCTTATGGATTATCTGTACACTGCATGTATCTGATGGTATACGTCAGGTTTTTCAGGAAAAAAAACAAACCACTCACTTTTACATCCCCTATGGGTAAACCTGACTCAGGTCTAGAGGGAAAAATACAAAAGGAGACAGTAACAAAAGTGGAAATCCTGTGTCCTGAAATGAAAGAACAAAATGAAATAATTAGTGCGCTGGTTTAAACAAAAAAGACAAAGCAAAAGGAATTTAAACCTTAGCCAAAAATAAAACAATTTAGGGAGACTGCTGACCGTCGGAGTCAGCAGCTCCCTGCTAAGGTCTGCATAACCAAATTCTACCTAAAGAAAACAAATAAACAAACCCTGCAAACTAAGACTACTAAGGTCCAACCCCAAACTAAAATAACAAAACCCAGTAGACCAAGACTGCTGAGGACAAAGAGGGTAAAATAGAATGAAACAAACCAGCACCACAGCAACTAAAAAGGCCTTTTTTTTTCCTCTTAAGCAGTTTATTCTGGCGACTGTCAAAGAAAGATGAGTCATCTTTAAAGGTCTGACTCATCACTTTCTCCAAAACACTAAAAGAGAGTGATCTAACACCTGATGTGGATTATTCACTGTCCGGTGGAGGAGAGCAGCTTTTAATATGTCCTTTCATAGACAGCATAATGTGTGAAAAATGATGATAAAGGGAAGGAGACAGGAAATGAAAATCCTTTCACAGGTGCATGATGGGAGGACGAGAGGTAAGACAGATAAAAATGGGTTTGTTGTTTGACTTCAGCCAAAAAAGAAGATGCAAATTTAACGATACAACAGATTTATGAGATACACCTTCCTCTGGATAAACAGAACAAAACAGAAGCACAGAAACGTCTCATTATCACATAGATGAGCAGTTAGTTTATTCACACAACAAAAAGTGTCGAGGATGGAGGACTTTACAATTCAAATCTGATCTAAATGTATTTAAAGCGTGAACATATTTTGGTTCCAGGACAGTAAAAGTGTTAAATATGCAGTTCCAGAACATGGTAAACAGCATAAATAAATCAAGCCGAGTCTGCTTCCTGTTTGAGCTCAGGCTGACCGACTATCCCTCCATTGTCATCTTAACCTTTACACGTCCATTTGCACCTCGCTGAGAATGACCCAAAGACTCAAACTGTCACCACAGATGGAAATATCAACTTATTTTTAGCCCGTTTGGGTCAAGTGTTGATGCATGGGGAGAACGGGTCTTCAGAGGAACTCTTATCGGGACGATGTGGCCTTTATCGCTCAGACTCACAGAAGGGAAGTGAGATTTAAGATGGAAAGGTCTAAGATCTGAATGATGCTTTTCAAAGAACAGTCTAACAAACAAGTTTTTTTTTAACATTTTGTTTGTTGTTGTTAAGGAGTCAAAAATTACTTAACTTTTAACTATACCAGCTAAATATTCCTAATATTTGAGGGGATTTCTGGAATTTCCTCCAGTTAGAAGCTGAAATTCAGATGCTGTGAATATTAGGTACTTTATTATTTTTACTGATTACTTTTATTTATTGAAGTTAAGTAGATCTGCTTTTCAGATCCTCTGCATTATCACCTTTTTCTTTGTTTTGTCTCACTTTGACTTTATTTATTAATCTTTAAAGTTCCTGCATTCTTCAACTCCAAAAGCTTTAATTTTTCCACTAAATCAACATCAATAAACTATTATTAGGTATGTGACTAAAATGTTAAAATTCAGTGAAAGACCTTTCCATTGGTAGAAATATGAATTTATTTTGTAGGTAACTATGGTATCAGTCATAAAGGCTTTAACTGCGAACGTTAATTTATATGAACGCACACTTTGTAGGAGATTATTCCATATGTTTGGGATAATCATAAATACTATATAGAAAGTACTGGACAGATTTTCCCCTCCCCCATCGCCATCCAGACAGGAAGTACTCACTGGTCCCGGAAAGTCAAAATCCCCTCGACTTCTATTGAAAAATAAAGGGCTATTACTCAGTCGTTCTATCGGTCAGAATAACCATTTTTGGTCTTATATCTCTTTTAAACATCTTCTTGCTAATCTTATTTTTTTTTTCATTATATTGTTTCTTTATCACAAGTTATGAATTGGCCAATCAGATGCCTCAGAAAACACATTCATGTGTGTAAACAGTTGGATCTGAATTTTTTTTACTTTGCTAAATGAAGCAAAAGTCAGGGTCAGGGGCGGAGCTCCAAAAGCCACGCCCCCTCAGAAGACAATTTGGAAACAGAGGCTTCAGATCAACATGAAAAATTATTTTTAAGACATTTAGGTTGTGGGATTTTGGTGAAAAACTCCTTAATCATAATGAAAACACTACTGGCAACGTTTTTTGAAATAAAAAATGTCAGTGGGAGAATTTAATGTTCATGTTTCTTATGTTCATATGTTGAATTTGATGAGAAGATGTGGATTTTCCGAGGGGATCTTGTTTCTGAGAGCTTTGTTCATTTGAGAATTTGTATTCGGGTAGAAAACAAAAAATTAATTACTTTTTAAATTTAGGAGTAATGTAAAGATGAGTAAAGTAATTTAATTAAAATTTCACCCAGTAACTCAAGTAATCAATTACTCTTTAAAAAATAATTTACCTAATACTGATTATCTGTTTTTTAATTAGTTATTTGGGACGTTTTTGAGTGTTTATCTTTGTGAGACAGACTTTAAATATCATAGATTGATAATAAATCATCATTCCAAGTCTCTCGTTTTACCTGCAGTGCACCAAAAGCGGTTCACTGATCCTTCTTCTGTCATCATTTTAAATATTTGAATAATGTCTTTAAATCATCACGATTCTCCTTCTGCGTTCTCCTCTCTCTGTTATTCCCGATGGAAAGTTGGCCAACAGAAAAAAGCTCTTCAGCTCTGAACTTTTGGGCGATCTCAATCAATCTGTCATGTTGTGCAGATGTGTGGGGTAATGAAAATGAATCGCTGCTGGAGGATGGATGAGTTTTCAGCTTCTGACCTGGCAGAAAGAGGGCTTTCTGAAAGCTTTCAGCTGCAATGAGGCGTTTCACAGCAGAACGACCAGCGGTTAGAGTCTGGCGGTTTACTCCTGTAAATCTGTGGAGATTCATCCACTTTCTCTGCAGACTGACGAGTGTGATTTCCCCCTGTTTTACAGTGGTTGATGCTAATAAACAGGTGGTTGTAATGACTGATGTCTTCACAGTGTTAAAGTTATTGGATTTTACATGAAGGAATTGTCAGGAACAGGTTGATCTAACATGCAGGAGGCCAGCATCACTGAAGGAGACGTTTAAAAAATGAACTTGAACAGATCTAAACCAAAAAGATGACCATTCAAATGACCTTACTGAACGGAAAACCAGACATTTATATACTAGACTGAGGATCATTAACACAAATCCAGACAGCTGTGGATGATTGCCAACCTGAACCAGGTGTGACGGACAATGAAACTCTGAAACAGAACAAAAACAAAAGAAAAAATCAAAATTGAAGATCAAAATCCTCACAGAATGGTTTAGGTTTCCCCTAATGATGTAACCTGAATGTATATGGAAGCAGTAGATTTCTCTTGATTTAGATTCTGAATTTGAGCAACAACAAAAAAAGAGCACAAAACATCAATAGCTTTGCATGTAAAAGTATAGAAATATTTAGTGAGGGAAATACATTTGCTCAAAGGTGCAGAAAGAAACAGAAGAATTGTGAGAATAATCTGGTCCAGGAAAGACTAAAAGTTTAATCATGAAACGGTCCAAAAGGGTAAAAGTTACACACCAGCAAAGAAAAGGAAACTAATGACAATTTTAGTGAGACTGGATTGTTTATTCATCATTTATCAGTAACCAAATATGGAAATCTAGACGCTCCAATCAGACAGAGACGGTCAGAAAACCTGGATTGAGTTCAGATGAAAGGAACGGATCAGATAACTCAAAACAGGTTTGGGTTAAACCAAATATAGGAGACCAGGGGGGTGGGACACGTGTAAAACGCCACCAAGGGAAAATATGGAGGCTAAAAAAAAAAAATAAAAAAGACAAATATTTTCAAAATAAAATGCTGGATCATAACACAAACTAGACATTTAAACAGCAGTTTCTATGTTTTTTCCTTTTTAGATTTATCACCTCTCAAATAAATCACTTTCTGCCCAAAACAAGTAGGGCTGGGTTTATAAAATCGATTTAAGCTTAACAGATCAATAATTGATCCATAAAATACATGAACACATCATGCTAAAATCCGCTAGCTTGATGCTAACGAATTGTAACTAACTTCCCGGTTCTTTTGAGAGCTGTATGGCTCTTCTGGGTTCCTGTAGAGACAGGAATACCATGGCAAGTTCAGCTTGAGTTCTTTGTGAAATAAAACTGAGAAAAAATAAAATAAAGGAAGTTAGCAGAACCACCAAATGGCGTAATCCTTGTCCTGTGTACTTCGGCATGACAGTTAAGGGAACCTCTCCATTGCTCGGTTACACTGGTAGAAGTGGTCGGATGATTTATATAAATACACATATATATACTGTATATGTATAAAATACACCTTTTTCTTTTCCTTTGGGACAGCAAGTTTAGCAGTCAATTAGTTTGAAGTCTTTCCAAACTCAGCTAGTTGCGTCACACAACTTCCAAAATAAAAGAACCAGAAGGTTAGTTACAGTATAATGGAATTTCCCATAGGACGATTAATTCTAACGGTCAGTCGACCTAAACATACATTGCTGACTAAATGAACATGTTTATAGGAATTTTACTAAAGGAAATATTTTTACCTATCTGATGTCTAAATCAGTTTTTTTCTCTTCTTCTTCTGGATTAAGGTGTAATGCTGTAGCGCCATCGCCACCTAGTGGCCAAACTGAAATGCCGTCCAGGAGAAGCAGAACAATCGTTAGTTTCTCAGTTTGAGAATCTATGTTATGATATTAACAATCTCATCATCATTTCACAAATACTTTTTACAGTATTTGAACTATCAGATTGATGTGAATATCTGCAAAACATATATAGATTGATTAATGTATTTCTAAACAAATTTGTCTAAATGTGTAAACTTAAAATTACGTTGAATTGAGTGGATAAAAAAAAAGGAATCAAATCGATTTTGGAAATTATTGGTGATACCCCCCCCCCTCACCCGCTCCCTCAAAGCTGCGTCTTCTCCTAATGCTATTGGAGCTTCCTGTTGGCTGGACACACCTGATCCAGGTGATTAGCTGTAAATAGAGCAGCATTATCTGAAAAAATGACTAGTTATAGAGTTAGAAGTGTGGGAGGCGGGGCTACAGGGACCAAGGAATGATTCATCCTCCACCGACTGACACTCCATCTTTCTTCTGCTCCCACTTCTCTTTATTTGAGATGATGGAAAAATTCTCCCAGAAATAGACTTTTGTGATATTATCTGTATGTCTTCAGGATCTGCTGATTAATTGATCATCTCGTTCTTCAGCGATGAAGCCTGATGGATTTAAAATAGCAGTTTTCTGTATCATCAATGTAAACGAGTCCATAACACATGAACGATGTTCATGAAAGGAGAGTTTGTGTTCACCTCACCTCCTCCAAGTCCAAACACACAGCAGACAATTAATTCTGGTGGCTCCATTTGATGCCTTCGCAGTGCAGGCAGTTCTCCCGCCGAGTGCTCCGTGGAGCTGCTGGTAATGAGTTGGCAACACAAAGCTTTGTCTTTGAAGCAGCATTTCATACGTGAGCAACACGGCTGTGGAAGTTTGATACTCATAATTAAGCAAGTTTAGTCTCGGTGGAATATGAGGATAAAGCGGCGTGAAGCTCCGGCTCTGAGGCTCTGGAAAATCAGCAAACTGTGATGTTGTTTCTTTTTAGGAGCAACTTTATCAAAAGGTTGCTGTTTTAGTGTTTTAATTGATCAACAATCGACTCCTGATCACAGAAAAGTCTGAATCAAAGAGTGGCGGGGTGTCAAACTCAATCCAACCAAAATCCAAAAAACACATCTTAGGTTGTGAATCGAAAAGGATAAACATTTATTAAACACTCTAAAACCACAATTTAAAAACGTTTAAATTGTAATCTTTTAACATAATTAAGAACAAGATATACAGCATTACCTGCGATAATACTAGTGTGAATGATGAAAGCAGAATTTGGCCGCTGAAGATGCTAAGCTAAAAAACACTCAAACTAATAGCTGAAAATGCTGAACCTGATAACGAGCTTAAAAAATAGCCAAATGGCAAATTAGCCTAAAAAACAAACCAAAACAATAGGTTAGCCAAAGCAGCTAGCATGTAACTGAAAAAATGGCTAAACTTTAGAATATGCTGAAAAACAAAACAAAAAATAGCCAAAACAGCTAGCAAGTAAATATTAACCTCACTCTAAAAAAGCCTAAAACAACTTGAAAAAAAAGTCTAAATTAGCAAAAACAACTAGCATGTAGCTGAAATTTTAGCTAAACTCCAAAACAGCCTAAAAAAAAGTTTAAATTAGCCAAAACAGCTAGCATCTAGCTGAAATATTAGCTAAACTCAAAAAATCTAGCAGAATGCCAATTTTGAAAACTTTAAAACCGTAACTTTTTAACATAATTATAACTAATAAAAAGGCAGGAATATTAATGCAGAATAAATCAACTTAAACCTTAACTAACTTTCATTTTTTTATACTCTTTAAAAATACATTTTGTCAAAATTTTACAAGTTAGATAATAAAATGAAATGATCTGGAGGGCCGGGTCCGGCCCCCAGGCCTTGACTTTGACACATTTCTTTAATGCCTGTTGTCACAAATATGGGACAAACCAATTCGACTCCAAAATTCCCTAAATGTAGCATTTACTTAAAAAATATATATATATTTTTTTTTGCGTGGCTGGATATAAATTCTGGTGTTACGCCTCCAGCAGTCAAATGCCAGAGGAAGCTGCTGATCTTCTGACTGTACAAACAACCCGCTCCGACCGCCGCGTTCAATCAGCAACATTTACCAGTGAGAGGCTAATAAGGTTGTGAGCGAAGCTTTCTTTCATCTGTCAGTCACGCCGGCGTTCCCCGCCATGCAGCGTGGCGTTAATGATGGAGGCGTCGTTTCCCCACATACATAATCAGCACAAAAGAAGAGAAATAAACGAGCTAAAGTCAAAACACGTGGCTGCTGCGGTAAAAACATCAGAAATACACGTTTGGGATTTAAATGTAAAATTACTGCAGGAATGGAACAAGTAATGTCGAGCTTTGAAATTGTGCTGGTGGGCAGAGAAGAAATCATCGTTTTTCCTCCGGGGGAGTTAGCAGGTGTTTCATGTGTGGGCCAGTTTGGGGGGTTCTGCAAGCTGTCAGAGCGATGGATGAAATGTTGAGGAGAAGCATCAGAGTCCAGAGAATGGGCTTCAGATTTCCCTGAAAAAAAAAGGATAATTTGAACCTGAATCTGTCTTTGACTGGATGAGGAGACACATTTTCAGATTTGTAGTGAGTTACATTTCATTCAATAACATATTTGAAGCTCTAATGGGCAAAATTATTCCCTCCACTCAAGCAGTAATGAATGTTTGTCTGTGTAGAAAGTCAATAAATGACTTTTTTAGCTTTAACTTGTTGTCAGTTTGATCCTTTAAGTCCTAAACCAAAAATGAAATACTAAACTCAGAAGTTGTTTGATTCTTTTAAAGACCCACCCCGATTAAAATAGTGTTTTAGCATGTTCTTGTGGCATTTTTCTGATGATGGAGGTCATATGTATATATATGTATATATATATATATATATATATATATATATATATATATATATATGTATATAATATTTATTTGCTATATTACTTGGCATTATCCCATATTATTAATCTTTTAACTTATTACTTGAAATTATTCATGTATTCAGTAAATTTGATAGATTTTTATTTAACTTTTTATGGTGCCATAACAGAGGAATTTATCCATTGGGATATGAATAAAGTTTAATTCTATATATATAGGGAAAAATTAAGCTCAACCATGTAAAGTCCACTATATCAAAGAATTGACAGAAAATTCAATTTTTTTATTGCATTTTTTAACCCTTCGATGAAGTCCACAAAAATATTTTTCAACACAATTTATAAAATATAACAAAAATTGTATTAATAATGGTATGTTAGGTGATTTTATAGGTTTTATCTAGGGCTGCAAACATTAACGCATTAACTCACGCGATTAATCAAAAAGAATTAATGCATTAATATTTAATAACCCAAATTAATTACACCTCGTGAAGACACACTCCTTCACTTCGCCTTGGCCTGTACAGGCTTCCATGCATGTGTTAAAACACTTCGTTGGGTAGTATCCCACTTATGCATTGGTCACTTACAAAAGAAATAATTATTCACTTGTTTTTTAGTACTTTATTCTTGGTATTTGATCAATGGTCCGGCACGTTGTCACGGTAACACAACCACGTCTCGCTGAGCCTCGACTACAGCGGCAAAGAAAAGCAATACATATGCACCTCATATCACTTCTTACCGCTTATTTTTGTCGAGAAGAAAAACTTTTGAAGAAAACTTTTTACATTTTTCAATTTTTTTTAATTAAAATTTTTTTTTATTTTTTTTAATTAATCGCGATCAATTTTTTCCCAGGTTTGCGATTAATTAGTAATTTTTTTAAATTAATTCCCGGCCCCAGTTTTTATCTCACAACAATGTTGGTTTAAGAGGTAAAAATATTGACATCAGCTAACAAAATCACATTATTTAGCCAATGTCTCAAATTAGATCCAGACGTTTTTACACAGTGTATCTGTTATAAAGTATCAAAGATTAAACATTTTTTCAATGCAGTCCTTAAAAAAAAAAATGAACAAAAGGCGAGTTATTGTCAACATAAAGTTTTGAAAATGAACGGCGTTCTTGAGATTTCAAGGTAACAGCCATTTTGAAATGAGCAGGAAAAACCTTCTACTGCCTCTAGTGGGATGATGGTGAACTGCAGGGTAGGAAACATGGACCGAATCCGCATTTCTCCCCTCCCCCCCGTGGCTTCTTCCTACCCTTCCAATTGGAACATTATGGAAAAATAGGGAATTCATATTCACACGTGGAATCAAACCCTTCATGATATCATTCGGAAATACATGACATTGGTTTTATCATTTTAAAAAGTCATTACTTATTTAGAGAGATACAGAACAAGTTCCTTTCCCTTAAAAAAAACATTTCAGACTCCCCTAGCCCTTCAAACGCCCTACAGTATGAGGGGTAGGAAGAAGCCGTAGGGATGGAGGAAGAAAGTTAGTAGAAAGTTATATTCAATGGGTTTGGAAGGACAGTTTGGGTCGCTCTAATGAAATAGGGGTCTTAGAAATAAGAGTATCAAATATGATACGGATGAGTGGAGGAAGATGGAAGAAAATGTAGAAACGTCAATGTAGAAAGTATCAATAAATCTGCATCAGTGGCACTTTGATCGCTTCACTTGAAGAATGGTAAGCTGTCCACAGGCAGAACTTGAACAGTAATTTGGTGTATATGTGGCCGTTCCTGAAGCATTTTAACCCAATCATCTTCACTGAAGCCAAAGACGTGACAAATACGATGATATGAGACGTTAAATCAGATGAAGGACGTTCAATGTGAATGCATAATTATCATTAGTGTGACACTGGGAAATAATGGCTGTATTTCATAAAGTGGATGTTTTTCTGAGTCCCCCCCCCCAGCAGCTCTAAAACCCCACAGACTCGTTCGGCTGCAGATTTACTTTGACATGTTTGCAGTAGAGATGCTCTGCTTTGTGCAGACAGCAATAAATGAAGGAGCAACAATAAAAACGCTGCTTCTGTTTGTCGCCATCAAACCTCGTAATGGGAATCTTTTCCATTCGTAGCGTGGAGGGAGAACTGCATCACCATCGGATCAGAGAAAGCTAATGTTTAATTCTTTGCAATCATGCGATCTGGGAAACCTCAGATGAGTCCTATTTGACAGAATAATTCATAGCAGCAGTCACTCGGCATGTTCCCCTGATGTCCAACGTAAATGTGGTTTCAGCTGCTTCAAGATCGCTTTTCCCTCCAGTGCAGAAATGTAGAAATAAGATGAATGAGAGGCGCCTCTGCATTCAGGAAGAAACGTGAAGAAAATCTACGTCGTTGTTAGAAGGCTCTTTGGTCATGAATCTTGAAGCAGGTTACTTCCCTTCTAACAGGTCACATGTTAGTAGAAAGTCGTCTTTCTGGTGGGAGCAGCAGAGCTTTCATGGAAAATGCGTCAAATCTTCTCTGCAGCAACAGACGGCTTAAGCTGTCACTCTTGTTTTAAGCTTCTGTAGCCCCCCAGCGTGGTGCCCCCACAGAGGTGAGGGGATGGGGGGGGGGCTGGATAGAGGCTGTGGAACAGGAAACCCAAGCTGGTTTAGTTCAAAACTATCTACCCATTCATCTGTTCATCCATTCCTCCATCCGTCCATCCATCCGTCCGTCCATCCATCTGTCCGTCCATTCCTTTATCCGACCGTCCGTCCATCCATCCATCCATCCATCCATCCATCCGTCGGTCCGTCCGTCCATCCAAGAGTCCATCTGTCCATCCATCCATTTGTCTCTCCATCTATCCATCCATCTGTTTATCCTTCCATCCTTCCATTTGTCCGTCCATCCATTCATCCATCCATCCGTCCATCCACCCATTCATCTGTCTGTCCATTCCTCCGTCCGTTCATCCATCTGTCCGTCCATCCATCTGTCTGTCCATCTATCCATCCATCCTCTATCCATCCATCCGTTCATCTATCCATTCATCCAGCCATCCATCTGTTTATCCATCTCTCCGTTCGTCTATCCATCCATCCATCCGTCGGTTCATCCATCATCTGTTTATCCGTCCATCCTCCATCCATCCATCTGTCTATCCATCCATCCTCCATCCATCTGTCTGTCCATCCATCCTCCATCCATCCATCTGTCTGTCCATCCTTCCATCCATTCATCCATCCATCTGTTTATCCATCCATCCTCCATCCATCCATCCGTTCTTCTATCCATCCATCTGTCTGTCTATCCATCCATCCATCCATCCATCCAACTGTCTGTCCATCCTTCCATCCATTCATCCATCCATCTGTTTATCCATCCATCCATCCATCCATCCATCCATCCATCCATCCATCCATGCATCTGTTTATCCATTTATCTTTGTTTCCTCATCTGGGACAGTCTAAATCAGGAGTGTCAAACTCAATCACACAAGTGGCCAAAATCCAAAACACACTTTAGGTTGCGGAACAGGAGAAACATTTATTCAACACTAAAACTAAACTGTTAAAACTTTAAAACCGTATTCTTTTAACATAATTATGAACTAGATATATAGCATTGTGACAAAAGTTCAGTTTTTTTTTATATTAAATATTTTTTCCCAAAATGTTCAAAAAAATCTGAAGTAATTTTTTTTTAATTTTGAAAACTGTTGAACATTTCAAATATTTTATCACATTTTAATCTGTTAATCAAAACTGCAATAAAAAAGTATTTACTTTGTTAAAACACATTTACATCAAAACTTTGAAAAAAGTGGAGAAACTGCTTCCCATCAGACTGAATAAATATAAAACAATTATGAATTGCCAACAATCAAATATTAATTTAAGAAAAATGTGAGTTAGTCATGACAATGTTTTTCCACGGGTAAAAAGATCCCATTTGTTATCAGCCTCCAAAGCAGAATGATGAACTCCAAACACAAACATGTGACATGCGTGACATTTGCTGCTGCAGCTCTCTGGACGTTTCTGCACGCTCCACTACATGTCAAAGGGCTGATGGGAAATCCTGCTCTGTCCAGATATGTGAGCTTTTTACTGTTTTCACTCCAAAATAAAAACTGTTGCAGAATATTGTTAGAATAGCTCGTTTTTGGGGGATCTGAAGGAAGAAGAAATCCGGTGGATCTCCTGCTAATTACTGACTAAACGAAGGAGCAATTAAATCAAGCATCCACATTTCTTGAAGGATTAGGCGTGTAAACTGCTGCAGTTATTATTTTTTACACATTCAAGAGTGCTTCATCTTCTGACCTTTAAATAAAAGAAAAAGGTTTGTCCAGAACCATTATGTCTGACAAAGGAAAGTGGACCAGAGGTGAGTAAACTCCTGTTCGTAGTGAACAAACGACAGGAACATCACGTGACTGCAGTTTCAGCCTCAGGAGCCTTGCAGGTTTCTATCTCCGTGCTCGGTGTGTGCCGGCTGTCTCTGCTGAATAATGTAACAAGTGGTGTGTGCTGTGGGTGGCAGAGAGGGATGGCCTCTCCTCAAAATAGATTTGGGTGTAAAAATGTGGAAGAGATGTTGGGATATGAAGCTGCAAGGAGCGTCTGCAGTCATTTGTATCAGCAGATGGGAGGAGGAGGAGGAGGAGGAGGAGGAGGAGATGCTGCACTTCATGGAAACACATCTTTAGTTCTAGAGCACGTGTCAAAGTCAAGGCCCGGGGGCCGGATCCGGCCCTCCAGATCATTTTATTTTATTGTTCTTAATGATGTTATCTTGTTCTTATTTCTAACTTGTTTAATTTTGACAAAATATATTTTTTCTTGAGAGTAAAATATTGAAAGTTATTTAAGGTTATTCTGTAATAATATTCCTGCCTTTTTATTATTTATAATTATGTTAAAAAGTTACAGTTTTGCTAGTTTTTTGGACTATTTTGGCATTTACTAAGATTTTTAGGCTGTTTTGGAGTTTAGCTAATATTTCAGCTAAATGCTAGCTTTTTTGGCTAATTTAGGCATTTCTTTAGTTTTTTTAGGCTGTTTTAGAGTTGGGATAATATTTACACACTAGCTGCTTTTGCTAATTTAGGATTTTTTTAGGCTGTTTTGGAGTTTAGCTAATATTTGAACTACATAATAGCTATTTTGGGCTTTTTTCCGTTTGTTGCGCTAAAGTCCCACTGGGTCCCATTTTTTGAGTCTTTGGTATGACTCGGCCGGGATTTGAACCCACAACCTTCCAATCTCAGGGTAGACACTCTACCACAAGGCCACTGAGCTATTTTCAAGTTCAGCTAATATTTCAGCTACATGCTTGCATTTTAAGCTAATTTAACATTTTTTTCCTTTTTTAGGTTGTTTTGCAGTTTAGCTAATATTTCAGCTAAATGCTAGCTGTTTTGGCTAATTTAGACATTTTTGTTTTTTAGGCTATTTTGGAATTAGGTTAATACTTTAGCAACATGCTAGCTGTTTTGGCTAATTCAGGCTTTTTTAAAATCTGTTTAGGACATTTTAGTTATTTTTCAGCTACATCCTAGCTGTTTAGACCACCAGAATGGCTCACTGGCTCAGTGCTGGGATGATGGCGGTCTGCTGCTCTATCCACAAACGCAGTGGCGAGCTCTCCCCAGCAGGCCCCATAGGTGGATAATCAGGGCATTAGTGAGCACCTTCTGTGCTCTGCAGAGTCTTCAGCTGACGCCACGAATGCAGACTCCTCCCCCATCGGGAGAAATGAGCTGAGGAGCTCCCAGAAGAAAGTCTGAACTTCTTTTGTGTCTTTCCTCCATAGCAACCACGTCCACCGCAGCCCGTCCGCATCGTCCCCTCCCAGTCAGTGCAGCCGACCTCGCTGCCCAAGCCCGTGCCTTCTGTGCAGCATGCGCCCACCCGTCCACCGCACACCCCCCACGCCGCCAGCCTCCCCAGCTGTCCGGGACGAGGCAAAATGGCCAAGTTTCTCACCCCAGAGGAGATGACTTCACAGGATTACTACTTTGACTCTTACGCCCACTTTGGGATCCACGAGGTAACCGCCGCACGCCGTCTCAGCGGCTCTGGAGGGTCAGAGGAGATGCTTTTATCGACTGAAATTGAGATTTGATTTAGATTTGTGTGTAGACAGATTTTATATTTTCACACAATATGAAAAAAAACTTCTGTTCAAGCAATTTTCATAAAAATCTCACACTAATGCTGCTGAATTAAATCTACAATCATTGAAAAAAAAGTATTTGACCTTTGACCTTTGAAAGAGGCCGCCATCTTCAATGAAAAAGAAAATAGTACCTTTGACAAACTAAAATGACTCAAGAATCACTGTGAAGCTGCTTAAGGAAAAAATGTTGGAATTAAAAGTTGAAGATTTTGAACAGCGTTAGCATTGTAAGCTAGCAAAAGTGGCGTTCACCTGTTTATTGCACATATTTTTTCCAGAATATTGTAAAAAAAAAAAAAAAAAGATAATGCATGAATCTCTGGCTCAAGCTAAACAAAAAAATGCATCTAATATGACCATATTAAGAATGTGGGCGTGGCTAACAAAAAAACTCTGTTGCTAATGAAATCCAAAATTTTACTTTTGTAGATTTTTCTAAAAATGACATAGATATGTCCGTCGCCTCCAGACGACCAAAATATAGAATAGTTGCTATGGAGAAAAAACAACAGAAAAGCCGTTATTTTGAAAAAAAGCTGTTTTTCTTAAGTTTGTCACTCTGATGACGGGGGAGGGGCAAAAGGGAGAGGGAGGGGTGTATAGAAACTGCTCAGCTTGATGAGGGCAGGTACAAAACGGGTAATGGGGCAATTGTTAAAAATGTCATAGACGTTCTTTAACTTTACACTTGAGCCAAAAAAAAGAACTTCAATTTTAATCAGATTATAACACAAAATTAATACAAATTTGCTCACTTATAGTTTAAATAAATTAAAATTTGTGATACGTTCTTGGTTTAACACAAACTTCGTGCTCACACAAGACATTGAATTACATCTGTGAAGACAAATGTCTCATAGAGGAAAGTCCAAACTGTTCCACCAAAGACTTCCACGTCAGAAGGAGAAAATTCAACCAAACAAAAACTGGAATGATGCGTTTGTAAGAACAACTGATTCTCCTGCAGATGCTGCTTTCTAAATGAAAACTGCTCCAATCCAGATTTTGTTTGACAGGCCAGACTCCCCGGTGCTTCTTCAGCTTCAACGACCTTTAAACTTTTTCAGGACCATCGAGCTGCAGTTCAGATCCTCGTTCTGTTTGTGTCTTACTGAGAAAAAACCCGCCTGAAGCTCAGCAGCAGCAGAAGTGTTTTCAGCTGAAAGATCCAAATCTAAAACCAAAAGTCACAAATCCAAAGTTACACAAACAAAGAAATACACACAAATCCAAGTTACACACAAATCAAGAATTACACAAAAATCCAAAGCTACACACATATAAAAAATACCTACAAATCCAAAGTTACACAATCCCAAAGTTACACACAAATCAAGAATTGCGCACACAAAACCTGTCTAAAAATGACTCTTCTGGCTTTTGTTTTTAAAAACGATGTACACTGGTTCCCTATTTAAGATGTTAACCCTTTAACACCTGAGGTCTCACCTTTGATGCTTAAACACAAAATCTTTAACACACTGTAACTTTTCAACTTTTTACATGTTAATTATGTTTAATAATTTTATGTTTTTAAAGGTTTTGTGTTCGTTGAATCGACTCCAACTCAAGTTTTTCTGAATTCTGTTGAACAGAAACGACAAAGCCTCACTTTCTCTGCTGTTGTGACCTGTGTAACATATTTTTAGAATGTAGGTCAGGATTATTTTAGTCATTTTTGCACATTTGCCCACTTCTGCAAAGAAAGGAGAGAGGTGCAGACACGCTGATGCTGCAGGGCTTCCTGAGATTTCAAATGTTGAACCTCCGAGCTGAAAGGGATTCGAGCCCAACATCCACACGTCTTCCTAATCTTCTGATCAACCAGGAGATGCTGAAGGATGAGGTGAGGACGCTGACCTACAGGAACTCCATGTACCACAACAAGCACGTCTTCAAGGACAAAATCGTGCTGGATGTGGGAAGCGGGACGGGGATCCTGTCCATGTTTGCAGCCAAAGCCGGGGCCAAGCACGTCTACGGGGTAAGATCTCCGCTCTCAGACGATCACGCCGACATTAAACAACTTGAACTCCCCCAGTTTGAAAGGAATGCTGGTGCAGAAGATGAAGCGAGTGCAGTTTCTCCTGCAGGAATTAAGAGCGGGCTGTTATTGCGCTCCGGAGCAGAAGTCATTGTTAGTCAGGTCGTGTCTGAGAATACGAGCAGGTGGAGATTATTTCTTGTGTGGTGGCTCAACACTGAGCGCATGTGCTTCAGGGAAGAAGTGATTAAGTGGAAATTGCCAAGAGGCTTTTTCTGTAAAGCACTGGTTGAGATTCTGTGTTTGTGCAGGACTTTCCCTTCGTGTTTGCCTTCTCTGCCGCTCCGCTGACTGGCTTTCTGTCGCCCTGCTTCTGTTCTTGACAGCTGTCCATCTTGGGACACAGAGAAGGAGCTACTGTTCCTGAGATGAACTTTATCTTTCACCTATAACCTTCAATCTTTCCTTTGCACCAGACGGAAAACTTGTTGGGAAAGATACGTGTTGAAAACTGAGGAGAAATGACCAAAAAACGCATTTTTTTTGTCAGATTCATGCATATTTTATGGTTCACGTTTGTAAATCTGGAATCTGGCTTCACCTTTCTAACAGTTAAAAGTCTTGTCAAAACACAGCTTCTCTTTTCTGAACATTTTCCCTTTTCCAACACTCGTTTTTTTCCCTTTTCAGCTACTTTTGTGGGTTTTTCCTGGCGATTGACATCTCCCCCATGGTTCCTAATAACAGCCATGAATGCAAACACTGAACTAACAAACATCAGGGTTCTACCTGCAGTTTTAAGTCCTTTTTTATAAAATGGGATGCACAAAAAGTCAAAATGTGATGCAACAGAGTGTGGAAAAGGTGGCCATGATGGTGTATTAGTCGGAATAAACCGACAAACAGAAATATTTCTGTTGCTGACAGACATGTAAACACAAACGCTGCATTATAATAGTTCAGAATTTTATGTGCAAAGAGCAGAGGAGCAGCCGAGAGTTGAATTCAATAAAAAAATAAAATATTCTTTTAGCTGAAATAAAAAGCAGTTATTTTCCGCCAGACTTTTCCAGGTGCTGGTTTAAGATGATAGTCAGTTGATTTTGTCAGGAAAAACCAAATTCCATCCAAACCACTTTGATTCCTGGGATGAGCAACAGCCAAAGGACAAAAAAAGTAAAAGACTTTTGGTAAAAAAATAATGAATAGAGAAAAAATGGTAAAAGTCAGCATTCCTGGCGTTCCATAGTCGGTGTTCCTGGTGTTCCCGAGTTGATATTCCCTCTGTTCTTGAGTCCACTTTCCAGACTCTGCTTTACCGGCAGTTTTGACTCTGTGTTCCCGAGTAGGCATTCCTGAGTCGGCGTTCCTTGCGATCCCAAGTTGACTTTTCTGGCGTTCCCAAGTTGATGTTCCCTGTGTTCCTTAATTGATATTGCAAACCAGCATTCCTAAGTCTGTATTCTCGATGTGAGGTTCCAGAGTTGGCATTTCTGGTGATCCTGAGTCGGTGTTCCTAACGTTCCAGAATCTGTGTTTCAAGCATTCCAGAATCTGCGTTCCCAAGTCTGTGTTCCCTGAGTTCCTGAGTCGGCGTTCCCTAGCCAGCATTCCCGGTGTTCCAGAATTGATATTACCCGGCATTCTTGAGTCTGCATTCCCTGAATTCCCAAGTTGATGTTCCTGGTGTTCCCGAGTTGATATTGCCAACGTTTCTGAGTCTGCAGTCCCAAATCAGTGTTCCTGGCATTCCCAAGTCATTGTCCCCAATTCGGGGTTCCAAAGTTGATCCTGAGTTGGTGTTCCTTACATTAGCAAGTCGACGTTCTCAGCATTCCAGAGTCAACGTTCCCTAGTCGGTGTTCCAGAATTTATATTCCAGGCGTTCCCGAGTAGGCATTCCTAAGTTTGCGTTCCCTGTGTTCCCAAGTTGACCTTCTCAGCTTTTCCAAGTTGATGTTCCTGGTGTTCTCGAGTTGGTTTTGCCAGTATTCCCGAGTCATTGTTTCCGATTCACGGATCCAGAGTTGTCATTTCTGGTGGTCCTGAATTGGTGTTCCTTACGTTCCCGAGTCGGCGTTCTCAGCATTCCCAAGTCTGTGTTCCTGCCGTTCCCTAATAAGTGTTACGGAGTTCCATTGATGATATTCCCGGCGTTCCTGAGTCAGCATTCCAGAGTCGACTTTCCCAGCGTTCCTTTGTTGAGTTCCCCCCCGGTCATCAGCCAGAGGGGGACACTTCATGGAAACTGGAGTCAGTGTGACGTCACGCACAGAAAAATGGTTAACTTCCGGCTTCAATTAAATAAAAAAAATTCAGTTTTCATTTTTTTACAATACGGACGCCGCCATGTTGGAGCCGGAAGCCGTCATGTTGGAGCCGGACGCCGCCATGTTGGAGCCGGACGCCGCCATGTTGGAGCCGGACGCCGCCATGTTGGAGCTGGACGCCGTCACTAAGCAGCGATTGGTCCAAGTCCCTCTGAGACATTGTTATACGACAAACTCGCTCCAGTCAGAAATGTTGGAAGTTCACACTCCTCCTTGAACAAAATCTGTCAATAAAAGTTTTTGAATGTTGGAGCCAGCAGGCTCCTCCTACTTTTATTGATGCATCTGACTGGTCAGTTTATAACTTGAATAACAAAAAAAAAAAAAAAAAAAAACATGAAAAGAAGAGAATTATCAAGAGGATATTCATATAATGTTTATTCTGACCAATAGAATGACAGTAACAGCCGTTTATTTCTCTTTATAAGTCTATGGGATTTTGGCTTCTTGGAGCCAACGAGTCGGGGGGGGGCACTCAGTCCAGTTCTCGTATACATTCAACGGTAAAAAAAAACATAAAGAGAATTATGAAGTTTTAGATCTCCTTTTCATCTGCATTCACTCCTTTACTTAAGTGAGGAAACTTTTTCTCTGAGATTTTCAGTCGTTTTTTGTCCTTTTTAAAGAGACGTTCTTCTTCACGTCGAGAAGAGCTGTTCTTCCTGTTTCCCCACAGAAGAATCCAAACCCCCAACAGAAGGACGGAGCTGAAGCCTCACAGATATCAGCTGATCAGAAACTGTAGATCGGCGTTAACGTTTTCCTTACATGTATGTTAGAGCGGAGCAGCCGTAGGGCAGACACGCGACCACATCCACGCGACCACATCCACGCGACCAAATCCACGCGACCACATACACGCGACCAAATCCACGCGACCACATCCACTCGACGACATCCATGCGACCACATCAGCGAGAGGACATCCACGCGACCACATCAGCGAGAGGACATCCACGCGACCAAATCCACGCGACCACATCCACTCGACGACATCCACGCGACCACATCAGCAAGAGGACATCCACGCGACCACATCCACGCGACCACATCCACGCGACCACATCCACACAGAATTAGAGACGTCCACCTGTGAGGGGGAGATGGAGGAGGGGGTGGGTGGGGGTTACAGGGACCGCCATGGTGACGGTGACCCCTCCTGACACCAGAAAGACGTGCACGAGGCAGCACTGCACTCTGAATTTCCAGCATTCCCAGTGAAGTGATGCTGTGACTCACACACACCGGGAATTCTGGGAAAAATTAGGAATGATTGGCAATTAGAGGAGGAGAATTAGCAGCCTGTTCTCAAAAGTCCCAGATTCTCCGTTTCTACTCCAACAAACCCGATGACCTATTTTCAGTTTAATCCATTAAAAAATGTTTTCATTTGTCAGTTTCTGTTAATTCATCAGGAGAAATTCCTCTCAGTTAAGAGTAAAGTTGAGAGTTTTGTCACTCCTCAGTCTCTCCAGGCGTGAACCACTTCATCATCTGCAGGTTTAAGGAGAACTCCTTGGTTTATTAAGGGCTGGATCACTTCAGAAGGAATAAATCTGCTCTGGAAAGGTGTCCGCTGGCAGACTGGACACTCTCCCACGACAATAAATACTCTCAAGTCCCCAATAAGGAGTTCTGCTGATTTATGATGTAAAGATACTTAGGGATATTTTCACCTTAAAGTCTTAAACTGTGACAAAGAACAAATGATTTTAACAGTAAAAGCACATTTTGAGCTTTTATTTCTTGTAGCTTTTAAGTCTCTTCAGCTCACTAAAGGAAAACTTTAAGTCAACAATATTTATCTGATGCTTTAGAAGTGTTGATACCATGCAGGAAAATACAACCAAATAAATGTTGAAAACAAAAGTACTTTAAGTACAAGTAGACTTTAAGCAGACTGTGAAAGAGGTGAAATATCAAGGTCGTAGAACGCTCACTGAACCCAAAGGTTCATGCGTGTTTTTATCTATGGGCGTGCTGCGGAGTGAACGTTTAAGCAACACTTAGGGGTAAAGTAGGTGAGACACAGGTGTGTCTTACAGATGATTCATTTTTACAACATGTGGATCTGGAGCCGCAGGTCGCAGACCTCTGATTTTCACTGAGTAATATGTACGCCAAACAAGATAAATTAGTTAAAAACAACAGCAAAATAACAATTTCGTACATTTATATATACCTTTAGACACATATATACATATAACAAAGTATTTTATTAGTTTCTTCATATTTATTCATAATTTCAGCCTTAATGAATGCTTTAAGTTATGTATGGTGGCAATGTTTGATGTCTTCCCTACAGTTACTCCATAACTGCGCCCCCTTGTGGAGATGCAGTGGAGTTTAATGTTTCTTCTAAAGATCCTCCGTGAACACGGCGGGGAAGGAGCGGGTTTGAGTTCAAGAGAGCTGAAGATCACACTAAAAAACGTATCTTTTCTCATTTTAATCATGATCTCACTCAGAAACCACAGCTTTTTACGCTCTTAACATTTCTCAATTTTAAGTTTGACCCCTCGGCTACACTGTAACCCCTCTTCTGTTAAATCAGTGACTGAAAAAGAAGTAAAACAGTTCAGATTTTCCATCCAGGTGCACACCTGAGGCCTTTTTCCCTTTTTTTTAAATCGACCGAGCATCTGTGATACGGAAGAATCCATCAAAGCAAATGACACTAAGCTAAGAAAACCTTGTTCTCTTTTAACCCCAGGAAACAGGGAGGACGCTTGCAGTTTAAGAGCCTTTGTTGGCCTGGAGAAAAAGCTCTAAAAATACCGATTCACTTCTCGTAAGTCACACCGGGAGGATGAATTCCACCCCTCCAGAGAGAGTAGTGCGATACGAGAGGCATGATGTCTGACTTCACTGTAATCCTGTTGTTCGGGTTGAAGATTTTCATGTGAAAGAGTGTTTGGGTTCAGAAAATGCAGCTCTGGAGGGCTGAAGTTCAGGATTAAAGAAGATATATTTCAATTTTAGATGAAGATTACAAAAAAGAAAGTAGAAAGCTGCTGCTTTGGTTTAACACCTGTAAAATAAGATGAAAATATATTTCAAAAATCATCGTTTTACTTGAGTTTTAATACATGTATTTCCATACTTGCTTGGAGATTCAACAGTAGAGTTTTATAGACACAGACTATAAAAGACATTATGTTTTAAAATTAAAAAATATTAATTACAAATGACGTTCCAAGTCCCTAAAGTCTAATTCCATGTCGGGGTTTGAGGTGCCGACGTACCCGCCATTTACTGCCACCCAATCCCCATTGCACCGCCCCTTTTTGGCCTCTCCTGGAGGTGGTGGGCCCACAGCCCAGTCAGGAAGGCCAAGTGGGCCCCATATGGTTTAAAAGGGGGCAGAAAATGTGGCTCCACCTTTATTTGTTCAGCTTCCCTCCTTCCAATCACCTCTGAAGCGCCCCAAGGCTCTGTCCCCGGCCCCCTCCTCATTACCTATCTTCTACCCCTTGGCAATATCTTCAGGAAATTGAACATATAGTTCCACTGCTACGCCGACAACACCCAACTCTACCTGTCAATGCCCCTCCTCCTGTCCCCCCCCGCAGCACGTCTGTCTGAACTTAAATCCTGCTTTGAAACATTTAGACATTTCTCATAATTTTATGACTTTGTTCTTGTACAACTTTTCTCTTCTAAAGTTACAACTTTTTTCTCATAATTTTACAAATTTATTCTTGTCAAATTTTTGCTTTTTCCTATATTTTTGCTTCGTTTGCTTCGTTTGAAAACTTTTCTCATAATTTACAATTTTATTCTTATCTAATTTAGGCCTTTTTCTTACAGTTTAACCACTTTTTACTTGTAAAATTTGTGCTTTTATCCTCATATTTTACGACTTTATTCCCATATAATGCTGCGTTTTCTCACAATTTAACAACTTTGTTATAATATTGTGACTTTTTTCTCATAATTTTGTGTCTTAATTCTCACAGTTTTTTATTTTTTCTCACAGTTTTACTAGGTTTTAAACATCTGAACCTTTCTTATGTTTTTACGCCTTTATTCTCGTATAATTCTTACTTTCTTTCTCATAATTTTCCCACTATTTTTGAAAAATACATTTTGGTCATACTTTTACGCCTTTTTTAATCTAATTTTGGCTTATTTCTCACAATTTAACTACTTTGTTTGTAGCAATTTGACCTTTTTCTCATCATTTTACATCTTTATTTTCATGCATTTTTGCTTTTTGCTTATAATTTAACGACTTTATTCTCTTCAAAGTTTTGCTCATTTTTTTCAAAATTTTACAACTTTTTTCTGGTAAAATGTTTGCATTATTTTTCTTATAATTTTACAGCTTTATTCTCGTCAATTTTTTGCTTTTTCCTCATTTATTTTGTTAAATGTTAGCTTTTTTCCTATAAATTTACTACTAGGTTTGAAACATTTAGACTTCCTCATAATATTACGTCCTTAAAGTCTTCGCTTTAGGAAGTACTGTAAAACATTTTTTGCTTTCTCTGTGACTTTTTCATTTTTTCACGTCACATCACTTCATCTTACTACTATTTTTCTTTGTTTTATCTCTCCAAAAGTCTCTCTGGACTCATTAGTTTGAGGTTGACAGAATGTTCCATTACTGCAGAAGAGCGGGGAGTCTTATTTCATTTCAGTGATGTCGGTTTTTATGATACAGTTAGACTCATAATGAGCTTGGACATAATTTTATATATTTTTATGAATATTCAGCTCAGGCTCCCCATGGTTTTGGGGGCCCACCACTACCTAAACATGTAAACATGTGTTGTCCTGACCTTTGACCTTTTAGAGGCTGGATGGCAGGTTTAGAAAATGGATAGAAAACCAGGTTTTGAACCATTTTTGAAGACCCCTTTTTTAATCCTGTTGCTAATGACTTTTCTATCTCGTGAATCACACGTTTCTAATGAAGTTTTCTTTTAAAAGTCATCAGAACAGTGACTGTGATTGATGTTTTTGTGTTTTTATCCGTCCAGATCGAATGCTCCAGCATCTCAGAATACTCGGAGAAGATCATCAAGTCCAACCATCTCGACAGCGGTACGAGCTGCAGATGTTTCTCCTGATGCACTTTATCAACACTCAGATCAGGAAAAGACCCCCGCCCCCCCCAGAATGAGGGACAGAGTTAAAGTCCACCGGAGGGAAAAGGAGAAGGAAGGATGTTTTATGCAAACACCTTCAAATCCAGATGCTTTCTTGTATTGGCTCTGCAGATTTGCATTCCAGTTCTTTGTTGTTGACTCAGGCGTGCTTATCGGACAGCTGCAAACACATTTGCTGCAAAGCCGCTAGCGTTGCAGCTGCCAGATAACAGCCCCACAAACCTCCCCGTCAGCAAACGTCCTGCCTTCAGAAACCTATGAATAACAAGTATTCCTCATAATTGAAAGAGCAGTAGGTGGTGACTTCACGTCTGAGGTTTTTGATTTACTACACATGTTTTAATTATCATTTAAAGGTTTTTGTGCTTTTCAGTCATCACCATTTTCAAAGGGAAGGTGGAGGAGGTGGAGCTTCCGGTGGAAAAAGTGGACATCATCATCTCTGAGTGGATGGGCTACTGTCTCTTCTACGAGTCCATGCTCAACACCGTCATCTTTGCCAGAGACAAGTGGCTGGTACGACACGGGTCTGAGAGTTACACTTCCACTAAAAGCTGTTTTTTCACAATAAAAGCTCAAAATGAGCTCATTTTTAGGGGATAATTGAAAAACTATTTTTTTAATTTTTCATATGTATATTTTTAAATAATCAATAGATTTATTTGCTGTTTTTAATGACTTTTTTTAACTTAAACCTTCTATTTATCCGATATTTTCACTGTTTTTTTCTCTATTTCCCTTCTAAATTAATTTGTCTTCTTAGTCTTCTTCTTTCTGGTTATTTTAAAGTCCCACTCCGATCATCTTTGGACCTGATTGGTTTCTTGGACATACTTTCTGCAGAGCGGCAGGAGTTCATTAGAAATTCACCACTGACAAGTAGCAGCCCCGCCCCTTTCCCCCTCCCCATTGCTGAGAGCGTGTAGCAGGAAGCTTGTAGCCCCGCCCAGTGTATTTTCTATGTCACAAATATGATTAATTTCAAATGGCATTTTTTCATCTGAACTTGATTCACAACAATTTTTAATAAAGAAATGTTTAGATTGCAAAATTGAACTTCATTTTCGTTATGTCATCATCAGAAAAGAACTTGTTAAGAAACGCCATTTTTATCAGAGTGGGTCTTTAATACCTTTCTATTGTTAAGATGTCATATTGAAGTGCTTTTTCTTTTTTGTTTTTGTTTTAATTTTCTGTTGTGTTAGAAGTAACTACTTTAAATATTGAGCAAAAGTTCCGTCAGATCTAAAAAGCCGAGACTCTAAAAGCATCTGGATCATGTAGAGGATGGACCTGAACGACCTTAAAGTGAGTTTTTTGTCTCCTGGTTTAAGCAGAAGCCGGGAGGATTGATGTTTCCTGACCGGGCCTCGCTGTACGTGTTAGCCATCGAGGACCGGCAGTACAAGGACTTCAAAATACACTGTAAGTGCAGCACCAAACCTCAGCTGCGACCCCCTTCATTCACCCGTCCCACACAGAGATGGACCTCAACACCTCTGCAGCAGACAGGTGTGGGCACGCTCCAGATTCCAGATCATCAACTGATCCAGTGGGACGAGGCTGGGGGGGGTGGAGGGGTGATATATGAGGTCAACAAGCCTCTCCATCACTCCACCCACTCCGGACCTTCCAGGAGGATTGTGGGATGTGTGTTACAGCAGCACGATCAACACTTAGTTGAGTTAATGTTCGGACGGACGGACGTCATTATTTGGCAACTATGAACAAAAATAATTATAAGTATATTTAAAGGAGCCATAATATGATTTTCTTAAGTCTTTCAGAGCAAAAAATTATCATATATGACCTTTGGAACACTAAAGAACACATTCTTTATGAAATATGAATTATTAGGGTTTTTTCTAAGACACCTCAACCTCTGAAGCTCCGCCCATTTCATGAGGTCATCCTATTGTCTGTGTTTCATCTAAAGCAACAAAACTGTGAAACTGGTGTTTTTAAACTGGCCCGGGGGTATTTTAATGAAGATGGAGGACATTTCTGTGGATTTCTGCAATCAGAAGTCTAAGACTGCCGAGGACAAAGAGGGAAAAAAACAAATAAAAGAAAAATAAAAGAGTTTTTTTAAACTAAGGGTCCCTTAATTAGCATTTATATAATTTAGATTAGATAAATGTTTAAATTGATATCGAGGTTCACATAGAAGATAAACTATGTAGGTTTTTACATCCTGTCTTGTTTGATCAACTCCAGAATGAACAAATTTTATGTTCAAACTTTGGTAAAAAGTTTGATCTTTTATGAGTTAAAACCACATATTATCTTATGCTGCACAACATTAGTAACTAGCTGCACTGAGATGATCCTGTTTGGTTCAGAGCGTGTTTTATTTGAAAAATTAATTGAAATAAAATCACATTTTGAGAGATGTTAGGTTCTTTTAATATTTTTTCTTTAGTGTGTGCCAAAAAATAGACATAATTCTTATTTATTATTAAAAACAGAAGGTCATGAATGTAAATTCAAATTTCTTAAAGGCTAAAATAAAACTATGCGGCTCCTTCTAGGTTGTGATGAGTAGAAAACGGACTCAAATGGGTTTTTTACTGCTAAAGGTTGTCCTAGACAATGACAGGTTTTTGGATTTTTGGAAAATTATAATGAAAAGATGAATAGGAACAATTTGATCAGAAGATAACAACTTTTTAAAAATATCTACGTTTTGACAGCTTCAGTTTGAATTTAATTTTTTTTATCATGTTTACTGCAGTGGTAAAGTGATGCACAAAGGCTGCTAGCTTCCTGCATCACATAAGTGATATCTGCAGTTCTGCTAAGTCCAGTTATTTTAGTCCGTCGGTTGGTTTTCTTTGACCGTTTCCGACTCCTTCTCCCACGCCTCATCTGGGACCTTCACCACCGCATCACCCCGCCTTGTTATAGAGCCTCCTGTGATGTCTGGAGGATCTTTTATGTCACGCTGTGCTCATATCGACGAGAACCCCCCCCCCGGTGGCCTTTGTGCTGAGTCAGGAGGGGCTCTTTGAGCGTCTCCAGTGTTCTAGCAGAGTCTCCCAGCTGCACTCACTCTTAAATAAGTGGGAGGCAAGACATGCAAATATGTCTGTGAGCCCCCGGGGGTCTGAGGCCCGTTCATTATCACCGCTCCTCCAGACTCGAGCCGCTCTTCCAGGTCAGGACGGAGATGTTTGCTCTCGCTGGTCTGGGAGGCAGAATGAACTCTACGTGAGATGACTTAGCTCCAGCAGCAGGGCTGATGAGGGGAGGAGTCGGAGGAGGAAGCTGATGTTTCTCACCTTCCTGCGACAAAACTGAGACGACGGCGTCTGTCTCCGCTGGAGAAGATCCTGCAGAGGTTTGAGTTAATAACGTCATTTGATGGTTTTTCTCCAGGGTGGGAGAACGTCTACGGCTTTGACATGACCTGCATCCGTAACGTGGCCATGAAGGAGCCTCTGGTGGACGTGGTGGACCCCAAGCAGGTTGTGACCAACTCCTGCCTGGTTAAGGTTGGTACTCTTAAGTACTCAAACTACTTTAGGTTATGTGGTGTTAAAAAATGTAAAAAAATCACCAACTGTCGACCTTTGAAGGAGCCGATTGATTTAAACAGATGCAGCAGAGACGAAAAGAGGAAACTACAACATGAAGTTAGTTTTGTAATTAATATAAAAAAAATAATGAAAGTTTCATTTTAACTTTTCATCCAATATTTAAAGTTATTTAGTGAAAAATTGCAAATTCATCATTATTTTCTCTCCGTTTTTCAGACATGTCAGTGTAATCATGAAGACATGTTTTTATACTTTTGTCCAAAGATGTGAGAGTATTTTTATGCTTTGAAGTACTTAATGTATGTTTCCTCAAATATATGTTTTAAAGGTTTTCAGAAAAGTATTTTACTTAGGGACAAGAATCGATTAAAAAATTAACTAATTAATTGCAAATCTGGAAAAAAATAATCTTTTTTTTTTTTTTGTTACAGTTTTGGCAGCCAATTATTATCTGCAAATAGTCATAATATGAAAGCTCATGCAAAATAATATATTTAGAGCATTTATTTTAACACATTGGAACCTTGGGTCAAAAACTCAGTTTCATTTTTTAATTAACTTCTGTATTTTCAATTTGAAAGACTACCTGCTGATTATTTGGTATCATTTTAACCAGCACCACCACATTTATGTAATCCTACCTTTATTCTGTCATTTTTAGGTTATATTCACACATTAGACATAAAATCGTGAACAAAAAACTTCCATCTGGAACAATTTTGTTGTGGAAACCCCAAAATGTTTAACAAACTGTTTTTATAAGATTGAATAAACGTTTTGGGTGTAATTCTATAAAAACAACAAGAATAAAATTTGTCAACAAACTAATCAACATATTTTTGAATGAATAAAAATACAATCAAATCCAGGCTAAAGTCACTCCGGGGAGCCCAAAAATACAAGTTTCTCACTGATTATTTGACATTTTTCCTGGAATTCTTTCAGCTTTTTCCTTTTTTTCTCATAAACTTTCTTTATTATGTTTGTGAAAAATAATAAAAGAGCTTTTTTGAGAGAAGTTTGATCCAGCTGGATTTCAGGTTGGACCTGCTCGGCTCCCGCAAAGTCGGTGGGCGGGACTTTCGTGGAGAGCCGCTGAGTTTCCTAATTTTATAGACAGCTCCGATGCTCCTTATTGTGGAAAATTCATGTCAGTCCCCGTCCCAAAATAAAATAATGATCGGTTTCCTCTTTGGATTTCTGATAGCAGACAGATAGAAAAAGAAGAAGTTTTGAACTTCCCTCCAAATATACAGTACAGACCGCCTCCTCTCACATACGGAAACATACATTTTGTGCTGCTCTGCGCCGCAGCCTTCAGATAGACGATTATTCTCCACCTTATTTATTAAAATAGAAGACCGATTTTGTCCAAAAACTACAAATAAATGCCAGATTATCTCCTTAATTTAATAAAATCTCAGTCACAGAATGTAAAAAGTTTATTTTAGACAGTTTTATTTAGCTGATCTCACAGCTGCACGATTCATAAATATTAATGAATTATGTTTTATTAATTGCGCACGTTAACGCGTCAACATTCACAGGCCTAATTTTAATGCTTTTATCTTCAGGGGCGTGGCCAGTCAGCTCAACTCCATTAGCCACGCCCCCTCAGAGGAGATTTTGAAACAGAGGCTTCAGACCAACATGAAAAATGTATTTTTTAGTCATTTAGGTTGTTGGATTTTGGTTAAAAACTCCATAATCATAATTAAAACTCTACTGGGAATGATTTTTTAATCAACACTCGCTTTTAAGACACTTAATTTATAGTTTATTCAAGGTTTAAATACTTCTAAAATAGTACATTAGACACTTGATACCAGTCTTCAATTTAGAAATACTGGAGCAGACGCTCTTTTTTTAAACGTTTCCTCTGTTTTATCACTTTTATGGGACTTTTACTGGTGATTTCTTTATGTATTTTATGTATGATTGTTGTGTTTGGACTTTGAGTCTGTATATAAATCTATAAAGGGTCTTTTTTCATCGTTTCTGCTCCAGCGGTCCTCCTAACAGCTCTTCTGTCATTTTCATTTCTACAGCTGACCTTGTTGTGTGGCTGTTGCCCCCCCCTCCTGTCTGATTTAGACCTGTGTGTCTCATTGTGGCGGCGGCCTGTTACCACCTCAGATCACTGCGACTGATTACTGCCGAGTCTCCGGCAGAGCAGCCGGTGTGAATACATCGATGATTTCACATTCTTCCCTCCCAGAATCAACGATAAAAACAATCAGCCTGAATGGAAAGAGGAAAATCGGATGAAAATCTGGTGTTTCTGGGAGAAATGTCTGCTTTTGTTTAGACAGCAGGAGGGCATCTGACAGGAATTAGGGATTGTTTTATGCCAAAAAAACACGAGGCTCATTTGTTCTTCAACAAATGTGGAATCTGGCGCCCAAACCGGAGAGTGAATTCCTGCTAGCGAGCGCCGCTGGTTCATGAAATGAGATGAAGGCAGCGCTGCAGCTTCAGGTGACCTGGAGCTGCACGTTCCTAAAACAAACATGTCATTCCCACAGCGGCGGGATGGAAGCGTGGAACTCCGTGTTCTCGTCTGACGATGGCTTAATGAGCCGATGCTGCATCAGATGACTCGTTAAACTCAATGGAGCCGCAGGACGGACGGCTGCACATCTGCTGCTGTGGATTGGTGTGTTCGTCGTGGCTTTCTTTCATGCGTCTGTTTCTCCTAGGAGGTGGACATCTACACCGTGAAGCCCGAGGACCTCAGCTTCACCTCCACGTTCTGCCTGCAGATCCAGAGGAACGACTACGTCCACGCTCTGGTCACCTACTTCAACGTGGAGTTCACCAAGTGTCACAAGAAGACGGGCTTCTCCACAGGTAAAACCTGCAGTGTGAGGGGGGGTGAGAGCAGCTGATTTGTGATGCTAATGGTCAGTCTTGGTCCTCTGGACGGAAACAAATGGTTGAGCCAGTAATGATGCGTGTGATTAACCTGAGTATCCCTCTGATCTTCACGTCTGCAGAGACCTGCTTAGAATACGACAAACTGATCAGCATGAAAATGTCACAAATGACAGATACTAAACTCAACATAATGTGCTGGTTTGGAAATAAAAAAACACTAAGGACGAAATATTGACTGTATCAGAGAACTGGACTGAGCAAGTGTGATGTCACCCAGAGAAACATATATAATATATAGAACTACATGAACTTTTCATTCATCTTCTTGGCCGCTTTGCGAGGGAGTTTAACCCAGCTGATGGTGACATCAGGGTAACAGAAGAACATCAAAAATGTTGCTTTGTGGTATAATCCACATCCTTTTATTTTGAAGGAAAAATGGCTCTAGATACGTTAAAGTTTTCAAGAGAATCTGGCCACAGAAAAAAGACAAAAAACGTCATTCGCACCCGAAATTATTGTCTGGAAGTCCTTGACCGGAAAAACCCGTTTAAAGTTTTCAACCATTTTTTCTTTTGAAATGCCGTAACTGCTTTCATGATCAGCTGATTCACAGAGGAAAAGCAGGATTTTGCAGTTGATCTACTGATTTAAAATTCGAAAAACGGCATTTCCCCTGCTTTTTCCGCAGAGGTAAGCAGTCCGGTCCAGTTTGGTAAGGAGAAGTTCGGTTCATGGCACATGCGTGGTGTAGACCGCTAGTACGTCATTGTGTCATCGTAGCACTACAGAGAAAAGTATGGCGCTCAAAAAGTGGAAGCCCCTCCCCCTGCTGCAGCCAGCTGCAAAAAAAAACATTATTTTCACCCGAAATCATTGGTGGGAAGTCTTCGTTTCTTCTCTCTTTTTTCTTCCTTTTTTGACATTTTTTCTCCGGGACAGAGAAACGGCCTTTCTCCGGCTTTTCTCCAGAGGTAAACGGGTTTAGTTTTACAAATTTGAACACCTGTTAATATTGACTTGAAAGAAATAAAACGATGAACGTTCTTCGTCCCGTTTGAAGCTGATCATTCACACTAAACTGCCTGACAGTTACAGTTTATTCACGTTTAAAAGCTGATAGTTCTGAACAGTTTTTAAAATATTATTTTTGAAAGAGTTTCCTAAAGTTTAGGAAATTTCTGGCTAAAGTTGCAAAATGGCTAAAGGTTGTTTCTGGTGCCATCTTGCATGTGACCAGAGGCCTCTCAAAAGTTTCACCTAAATTAACTGGACATAAAGCAAAATTTAGAACTTCTGGGCCACTAAGAGTTCTAATATTTGACATTAGAGCTGAATAGAGTTTTTTTTGGTCGTAAGAGAAAAAAATAACATAGAATCTGGACAAAAACATTCTTTATTTTTGACTGAAGACTAATTAATATACTTTATAGCTGAATTTTTTTTTTATTTTAAAAGTCACTTTTGTTTTCAATTCAGTTCCAGTCGCATCGCTGCATTGATGTCCTTCAGGGAAAACACAAACTTCATGTGGGGTTGGAATGATCAAAACAATTTCTTTCTGACTCGAAAAACAAAAAATCAACAAATGTTCCAACATTATATGGATGGAGAACGACTTTCTGCATGTATACAAAGATCAATGTGTTCACGGTGTGTGACCTATATGTAGATACTGGACTTAAAGGGTAAAAAAACATCATCAAGGAAATTTATTTCAGGTTGGCAGGTCAGATTAAATGGTTTTAGGGGCCACATGTGCTAACCCCTCACTAAGACTAAAATAAAAAAATAAATAAAATTAAAAAAAAATTTAAATGGATAAATGAAAACTCTCAAGTTTTTTTTTTAATTTAATAGCATACTGAATGAAAAGGAATAAAAACCCAAACTAGATTCACATGTGGACTTTTTTTCTGGCTGTGTGACTCGGTTTCGTTCCGTCTTCAGACATTTGGCTCCTTTTTTGTGGCGCTGGCTTCTCAGTCAGAATTCTCCAGCTCGTCCAGAGAAAAACCGCAGGAGTGATGGATTCTGAAAACCTTTCATCATGTTATTTTCTCCTTCTTGAACCAAATACTCTTATTTTTTCCCAACAACCAAACCTTTTCATCTTTTGATGACGTCGTAGTGTGAATCCAGATCCTCTTTTCATCTTCAGCAGAACATCACTTTACTGTTTTTGTCTTTGTTTATGTCTAAAAATGTGATCTTATCACTCTGAAATGTTAAGCTTTATCATTTAACTTGACCGTGTGAATCAAAACTGGTGTGTGCCTGACCTCTAGTGGTGCTGATGGAAATGACACCATCATAATCACACATGTGATAAAGACTGAACTCTCACATCTTTCAGTTAAATAAGATCATCTTTCATTTATCGACTGAATTACAAAGGTCTGGTCGCTTCAGCACAAAGAAGTGCAGCGTGTCATTTCCGTCCCTCTCCCACTCCCACAATTGATTTCCTGTCAGAGAAAAGGTCGTGCGAGAGACCTGAAGCGCGGCTCGCCAAAAAACCTGTAAGATACAGATCTCCATCCCGCGAAGCGTCCGGCAGACATCGACTTTCAGACCAGAGGTCGTGTCCATTTCAGGCTCTGAAGCCTCGGCGTTAGCATGAGACGCCGGGCTTCCTTCCAGCCTCTGTTCAGAGTCAGGGCTGGTTGATTGGCAGCTCCTTTATCTGTGCAGCCAAAACCAGCAAAGCTTTGCAGGAAAACACACAGAAACGGGATGAAAGAGCCTCCGACCTTCAGATTCTTCACTGAAGAGAGAGAAGAGAACAGACTTTTGTTCAGATACGGGATCCTTCGGGTTTTTCTTTACACAACTTCTGCACTCAGTGATATAACAGGTGAGATGAGAGGAGATGGAGAGGTTAGGAAGGACTGGAGCGGAAAAGGGCAAACTCAGCTGTGGAGCTCCGCCCCTTTTTGAAATATCTCAAAGTCTGAGCGACTGATTCTCAACTGGATGGCATCTTGTTTAGCGCCACCTATGGGAGTAATTCATCATTTATGAGTTTAAAATCGAGTGAGGTTGTACCAACCACACACTTCTAATTTGTGGTACAGATTTATGCCAAATGAGTTTGGGGGTCCAGATAAAGCATGAACAGATATTTTTAAAGATAGATAAAGTAATGTTAAATAGGGAGTCAAAAAAGTGTCTTTCAAAAAATCCTATTCAAAAACAGTAAAAAAAAAAGCTTTGTTCCTAGCATTAAAAGTATGAAAGACGTAGACCCAAACATGTTTAGAACTATAACTGACCTCCTGGTGGCGCTATAGAGTCAGCTTTTACACATAATGGGTAGAAAAATCTAAAATTATTTCTCTCATTTCATTATGTCAGCTGTAGTACAATTTGAGATATATACCGTCAAAGTTTCCCCTCATTTATTTCCTCCATCCATCCTGTCCATCCATTTTCTGATCCAGCTTCAAAAAAAGACTGAACAGTGGCTGGGCCTATCCCGGACAAGCCCCCAATTTGTCATAAAAACTGATCTTGACCAAAAGTTGGTCATTTAATGTAAATCCCTCCTTTCATCCATCCGTCCTTCCATCCATTTTTTGATTCAGCTTCAGAAAATGCTGAACAGTAGCTGAGCCTATCCCGGACAAGCCCCCAATTTCTTATAAAAACTGATCTGGACCAAAAGTTGGTTATTTAATGTCAATCCCTCCTTCCATCCATCCGTCTGTTCATCTGTTTTCTGGCCCAGCTTTAAAAAATCCTGAACAGTAGCTGGGCCTATCCCGGACAAGCCCCCAATCTGTCATAAAAACTGTTATGGACCAAAAGTTGGTCATTTAATGTCAATCCCTCCTTCCATACGTCCGTCCTTCCATCCATTTTCTGATCCAGCTTCGGAAAATGCTGAACAGTGGCTGATCCTATCCCGGACAAGCCCCCAATTTGTCACAAGGCTGCATAGACAAAAAAAGTAGTAATACTTTTTTTTAAAACTTAAACATCATCCTAAGGGGATTTACAAACTGATTTATCGACCTTACAAAAGCACAGAGGCCTTTTGAGTGCAGAGAGTAACTGAGTGTTTCTGTCGAACTCAGCTCCGGACGCCGCGTACACCCACTGGAAGCAGACGGTTTTTTACCTGGAGGACTACTTAACAGTGCGGAGAGGAGAAGAGATCAGTGGCAGCATCTCTATGAAGCCCAATGAGAAGAACATTGTAAGTATTTCATCTAATGGGATTATCAGTTATTGATGACTTCATGCTGGTTATTAGGGAGCTGGAACATGTTTGTGAGCCGATGCTGCCCTCAGTGAGGAGCTGCAGAGCGCCGCAGCCTCTTGAACAAACACGTCTGCTGTTGACCTCCGTTCCCAAACACTGTTTGTCTGCAGACTGGTCAAAATCAAAGCCAGCATCCTCAGATCCCGCCGTGACAGAAAATCCCGTCTTTCTCCTCTCTCCTGCAGCGTGACCTGGACTTCACTTTCGAGCTGGATTTCAAAGGGCAGCTCTGCGAAGCAGCCATAGCCCACGACTACAAGATGCGTTAGGTTTGAGCGGGGGGCCCAGCTGGGGGGGCGGACACTGATCACTGACGTGCAGAGTGACGAATCGGATGAAGGCGGGCCCATCAGCGCTGACCCTCAGAGGTCGCCGTCGTGTTGACTGTTCCACAGCTCTGAATGTAACTGACAGCTCCCGTCAGGAATGTGGATGATCGTCCTGTTCATGTGAGGTGACGTTCCCGGGCTTTCCTCTTTAGCAGAATCACTCGGACTTTTGGGAATGACTGACGGAGCTCATCTTTCTCCATGAAGACCAGAAAATCTAAAATGTTTTGTGGTGATTAAAGAATTGATTGTTGTAGAACTCTCAAAATGGTGGAACAGTTTAACTGAAACCACAGCCAAGGATCATGTTCATGGTTTTGTCAGCGTTTTATTTTAGGTCGTAGCATCGACTGTATGTGAGAACTGGAGCGAGTGAGTGTGATGGCGTCCATAGATCCATATAGGTAAAAATGGCTTTTTTTCCAAAAGAATCCGGCTACAGAGAAAAAACATGGCGCCCAAAAATCAATAGCCGGAAGTCCCTCCCCCTGCTGGAGCCGGCCGCATCAAAAATATTGTTTTAATCTTTCGACCTTTTTTTCTCTCTTTCCTTTTTGCGGCATTTCGCGGCTCCGATCAGCTGATTTACGGAGAAAAAAAACTGTTGCAGTTTATTCACATTTAAAGGCGTAAAAGCTGAGAGTTCTGAAAAGGTTTTAAAATATCATTCTGAAAGTGTTTTCTAAAGTTTCGGGAATTTCCGCTTACGCATCCGGAGAAAGTTACGATTTCCTCTTACGGGTACAGATTAATTCTGACGCCGTCTTGCGTGCGACCGGAGGCCCCTCCTTTTTACCAGTCAAGGTTTTCTCCGTGGAAGTATCTTTTTTGGGGCAGACTTTTGTAAATAATCTTCTGGGCCACCTTGATTTTTGCTTAAAATCCAATATGGCTGCCTTCAACATTTCAATGTACAGCAAACTTCTTTCTGGTTCACTTTACACCCATAAATGTATTACAAACAGATACAAATATGATATTAATCTGTCAAATAAACCCATCAAAAGGAATCTGGGACATAGTTTCAATGTCGAAACGACATATCAGCGCGATGACCCCCTGAAATAAATGAACTGCCGCCATGTTGGAGCCAGACGTCATCAGTAAGCAGTGATTGGTTTCTATAGTAACCACTCTGGCCAATCAGGAGTCAGCTTGTCAGAAGGCCTCGCCCCTAAACACTTGAAAACAGGCGACACAAGATCTGTCAAACGTTTTGAATGTAGGGCCATTAGGCTCCACCTACTTTTATTGAGACATCTGATTGGTCAGTTTATAACTTGAACTACAGAAAAAATATGAAAAAAATTGGATTATCAAGAAGTTGTTCTGACCAATAGAATGACTAACAGCTGTTTAGTTCTATATAGAAAACTATGGGATTTTGGCTTCTTGGAGCCACTTCCTGTTTGGAACACCAGGGGGAGGAGTCACTCAGTCCAGTTCTCATGTACAGTCAATGGGTAGAAGGTGTTGCTGTGTGCTCAGTTTGAGCAGTGATGTCGTTTGCATCCTAAATGCCTTGAACGAGTTCCTAAGTGTTCCTCACTCTTTATTTATTAGAAAATCATTTCTAAAACTGCAAAAACTGAATCTTTGGAGAGTAAAAAGACTTTTGTTTTAAATATTTTCTGAAATTTGATCTGATTAAGAAAGTTTTTCAAAAGCAAAATCATAAAAAACATCTTAGGGACTAGAATCTTGTTTTTCTCAGAATAAAAATCTTGATAAATTCTTTTTCCTTAAAGAAACTTTCTTTTTTTTTAAATGTGGGGTCTTTTTTAAGAGTTCATTATTTAATAGGATTCTTAAAGTTATTTAGTCTGCTTTTGTTGAAATCTACATAAAGCAGAACTTCTAACGTAATCTCCCAAACAGGAGTTTTCTTGCTGTTGATGTTCTGCAGACTGGATCCCTAAATTCTACTAATTATAAGAAAAGAGTTCCCTCCATGTCACCTGTGGTCTTAACATCAATGCCAAGGAACCACCTGCACAATTTGTCAAATACAAGAACAGAAGATTTCCTGTAGAAGTTTATCAGAGCAATATAAATATTTATTCATGAGCCACACCAACCAACATATTTAAGTAATAAAAGTACAAAATAAAATCCATTAAGAATTGAGGTAATTAAAAGATAAGTTTAAATATTCTGCTTAAATCTAAAATAACGTTTAGGAAAAAAAAGTCATTTAGTCATAAATGGATTTCCGTTTTTATGTAAAAATGTGCAGTGTTCTAGTCTGTCCACTGGGTGGTGCCGTACAGCTGTGTGATACAGAACAGAGAGGAGCTCCTGCAGCGTTTTCACTTTTAAGTACAAACGTTTATTTTTAGTACATAGTTGAACAAATACATTAAAGTGACGAGCGTGTTGGTGTCAGTAGTGAAACAACATGAATGAATCAGAACATGAAAGCTTTTCATTTGAAATAAAACTACTCCATTTATCTACCAAAATCCCTCTCTTTAATACAATTTAATTTACAAAATATGAATCACGTTTTTCAGTTCTGTCAGGGTGTTTTTTCCAAAGAAAAGTAGTTCTACAAAGTGCTAAATGTTTTTTTGTTTGTTTTTTTTAAATGGTGGCGTCACAAAACCCCATAAATAATCTAAGTTTTTCTGTTGATCACATAATTAAATAAACATCTGTTAAAACTGACCTTCATGAATTTATAGAACAAACGTTGAATTTCCAGAGTCTGAAGTCGTAGTGTTCATCTGAACAAACAAACAGCGAAACAACAAAAGTTTAAAACAAACACGTGAGTGTCGAGTCACAGCGATGCAGTAAATGGATAAACATCAGTTTGGGTGATTGTCTTGAAATGAACTAAAAAGGTCTAAAAATCCAAAGTCATCCAGTTGAAAGTACTTTTCCCGTCAATTAAAGATCCTTCACAAATTCAAAACTCTTTAGATACTCCAGTATTTACAGTAGTGCGAAGAAAGCTGGTTTGGTCAGACGGAGCTGCAGACGGACGCAGCAGCAGCTGCAGACGGTCGCAGCAGCTGCTTCAGCAGCAGGACCGCTTCTTCACTGACGGTCCATCCAGCAGCAGCACCGTCTTCTCCTTCTCCTGGTCCTCCTGCTCCTTCAGAACTCTAAGAGAGAACCGGACACAGGAATGAAGCTGATCTGCTTTAGATTTGTACAAGAATCTTGTGCACGGAAAATTCAAATCTTTGCAGTATTTAATATTTTTTTATGCAAATACTACATAATTATTTAAAAGTTCTGGGATTGTACTATAGTCCACATTTGTAGACCTAAATAGCTGAAATGTTTCTGGATGAAAAAAACCTGAAAAACTGTAGAATAATAAAGTGGTGCAAATTTAAAACATTCAGAAAATGTGATTTTTTTTCTTGTTTTTTGGTGGATTAAAACATAATTATAATTCATCTAAATGGATGAGCAACAGGAATAACAAAACTGTAAGAAGTTTTTGTTGTATTCTTCTGTGCTTTTACAACCACCAATCCACCTTATCTAAGCTGAAAAAACTGATCTTCACAGAATAAACAGATCTGTTCAGTCATCAAATGTGTTTTTGTCCAGATGTATAAAATCCAGCAGCTAAACTGGACTGTATGAACAGATGTTAAAACTGCAATGAGGTTAAAAGGTCTTTGAGTAAACAACTACACAAATGTGTATTTTCTGTTTTCATACAGTTTATCAAACTGACGTGTGTATTGAAAGAATAAGCATTACTCTGTGAAAACAGTGGCTGACCAATAAAGTTCTAAAGTCTGAGTCTGTGCAGAAGTTATTGCTTTTAGTAAACAAATATACGGTGGCCGACAAGGTTCACAAAATGTAAAAGACAACACGACGACAAAAGCCGACAACACAACAAAAAAAAAGCGAAAGCAGGATGACAAAAGCGGAAGCACGACGACAAAAGCAGAAGCACGACGACAAAGGAGGAAGCACAACAAAAGCGGAAGCACGACGACAAAAGCGGAAGCAGAACGGCAAAAGCAGAAGCACGACGCCAAAAGCAGAAGCACGACGACAAAAGCAGAAGCAGAACGACAAAAGCGGAAGCATGACGCCAAAAGCGGAAGCAGGACAACAAAAGCGGAAGCACGAAGACAAAAGCGGAAGCAGAACGGCAAAAGCAGAAGCATGACGCCAAAAGCGGAAGCACAACGACAAAAGAGGAAGCACAACGACAAAAGCAAAAGCACAACATGACGACAAAAGCAGAAGCACGACGACTAAATTTAGAGGCCGACAAAATTTGTGTATTTAGCATATTTGTGAGCCGTTCCGGCCAACATACAAATATTCAAAGAGAATTGGGCGATCTTCTCACCTGGCCAAGTAAACCATGGATTCCAGGACGTTGTGTCCGGAGAAGGCGCTGCATTCAAAGACTCTCAGCTCACAGTCCTGTCGGGATGAAACACAGCAGACGTGATCGTCGTCTGAGGAGTTCCAGCTGAAGTCATGACAGAACCGGCTCCTCACTACAGGAACAGACCTTGGCGAGTCTTTCACCCATGCTCTTCTCCACCTTTCTCTCCGCCTCTTTGTCCGTTTTGTTTCCCAAGAGCATGATGGGAATGTCTTCAGTAGCGCTCTCCTGTCGACAGAAGAGAGCCGCCCTTCATGAGGACTGAACAGGTTTTCTCACTCGTCTGAATGGAACTACAGTGAAGTGAAGTCTGACCTTCACACTGGTCAGCCAGTGTCTGACGGCGGTGAAGCTCTGCTCCGCCGTCACGTCGTACATCACCACCACGCCGTCCGCTTTCCGGAAGAACTGCTTGGTGATGCTCCGATACCTGAGAGAAGAAGAACGAAAAGATCAACAACAGACACACAAAATAAATGTAAACACAAATCATTGTAACCCAATAACTACAGTCAAAAGCTTCATTTTGAGGTATTTTAGTTTGAATTTGTGACATTGTGGGACAGTAAAAGATCAAAATAACTAAAAAAGTGGATTTATTAAGGTTTTTTATTATTATAACTGACTTTACAATCTCAAACGATGAAAAGTAAACAAACAAAAACCCATCAGGCCCAGTTTTCCATTAACCACATCAAAGAACAGGAGGAACATTTCTCTAAGGAATCCAAAAAGATTGACCTCAAACTTCTTAAAACCATAAAACAAATGTTGACGTACTCTACTCCACAGTCTATTACAACAACAGAAACAGTAGAAAAGACGGAATGATTTATAGTTTCTTTAACCTGTGTGGTAAACTGAAGAATGAAGAGAATAAAAGCAGAAA
>NC_050517.1:32638026-32647671 GCF_002922805.2 Oryzias melastigma | reverse complement strand
ACAAAAGCAACAGCACAACATGACGACAAAAGCAGAAGCACGACGACTAAAGCGGAAGTACGACGACAAAAGAGGAAGCATGGCGACAAAAGCGGAAGCACAACATGACGACAAAAGAGGAAGCATGACGACTAAAGCGGAAGAACGACGACTAAAGCGGAAGAACGACGACAAAAGAGGAAGCATGGCGACAAAAGCGGAAGCACAACATGACGACAAAAGAGGAAGCATGACGACAAAAGAGGAAGTATGACGACAAAAGCAACAGCACAACATGACGACAAAAGCAGAAGCACGACGACTAAAGCGGAAGTACGACGACAAAAGAGGAAGCATGACGACAAAAGCGGAAGCATGATGACAAAAGCGGAAGCACAACGACAAAATTTAGAGGCCGACAAAATTTGTGTATTTAGCATATTTGTGAGCCGTTCCGGCCAACGTACAAATATTCAAACAGAATCGGGCGATCTTCTCACCTGGCCAAGTAAACCATGGATTCCAGGACGTTGTGTCCGGAGAAGGCGCTGCATTCAAAGATTCTCAGCTCACAGTCCTGTCGGGATGAAACACAGCAGACATGATCGTCGTCTGAGGAGTTCCAGCTGAAGTCATGACAGAACCGGCTCCTCACTACAGAAACAGACCTTGGCGAGTCTTTCACCCATGCTCCTCTCCACCTTTCTCTCCGCCTCTTTGTCCGTTTTGTTTCCCAGGAGCATGATGGGAATGTCTTCAGTGGCTGTCTCCTGTCGCCAGAAGAGAGCCGCCCTTCATGAGGACTGAACAGGTTTTCTCACTCGTCTGAATGGAACTACAGTGAAGTGAAGTCTGACCTTCACGCTGGTCAGCCAGTGTCTGACGGCGGTGAAGCTCTGCTCCGCCGTCACGTCGTACATCACCACCACGCCGTCCGCTTTCCGGAAGAACTGCTTGGTGATGCTCCGATACCTGAGAGAAGAAGAACGAAAAGATCAACTACGGACACACAAAATAAATGTAAACACAAATAATTTTAACCCAGTAACTACAGTCAAAAGCTTCATTTTGAGGTATTTTAGTTTGAATTTGTGACATTGTGACTTTACTTTTACAATCTCAAACGATGAAGAAAACAAAAGCAAAAAAACAAAAACCCATCAGGCCGAGTTTTCCATTAACCACATCAAAGAACAGGAGGAACATTTCTCTAAAGAATCCAAAAAGATTGACCTCAAACTTCTTAAAACCATAAAACAAATGTTGATGTACTCTACTCCACAGTCTATTACAACAGAAACAGTAGAAAAGACGGAATGATTTATAGTTTCTTTAACCTGTGTGGTAAACTGAAGAATGAAGAGAATAAAAGCAGAAAACGAGACATGAGGACGTGACGAGGCTTTAAGAATTTAGACTATTGTTTTGAAACACTTTTGCTTCATTATCTGGCAAACAATGGTAAGAAGTGAATTCTGAATCTGAAATTGCAGGTTTTCAAATCAACAAGTGAAAGAAACCAAGTTTGTAAGAGTACCGTATTTTCTGGACTATAAGCCGCAGACATCTATCTTGAAAAATTTGATATTTACAATAACCAATTTTGTACTGTAAATGTACATGTATGTACCTGCCGTCTCCAGCGTCTCACCATAGATTCATTGATGTAAGCGTGTGTAGCAGCTTTGTTTCCTTCCTAAATAGCAAACTCCATGGCCTTCTACTTAAAATGTGCCCCAAACAAACTTCTTTGTGGAGATGATGAAAAAGGGAGGATTTTAAAATAATTACCAGTTAGTAATTTGTCACGAGTGTTCTATCTGCTAAAGAAAAAGTATAGCATTCTGATTTGCATAGATTTTTTTGTCTATCTTGTTTTTGATTCTAATTCCGGTTAGAACGTGGAAGAAAAATCCACAGAATATCCGCACCTTTGTATAAGCCGCATGGTTGAAAACCTAGGAAAAGAGTAGCGTCTTATAGTCCAGCAAATGCGGTAATCATAGATGAAAAAATACACTGGAAATGACAAATTAACTATGTAAAAACAAAGAAAGCAAAAACAACACTGTTTAATAAGGTCAAATGGTCATTAGATAAAAAATCCTGATTTCTCATATAGAATTCGTTGATTGTTCCATATCTGATATCTTGCTTAGAAATTTGGGGAAATACAAACAAGAAATCAAACTATTTATTTTACAGAAAGGAGCAATGTTTCTACACCACTATTTATAAAGCTGAAAATGTTTAAAATGTAAAGATTTAGTAGATAATTCCATCCTAAAACATCACGAAAGTCGCCACATAACATACAAAAATAAGTTTGAAAAAGAAAGAGTAATTACAACCTAAAAGGACATGACATTTTCAAATCTACAAATTCAGGAGAAAAAAGAAGGAAAAAAGGGTTTGGGTGCAGAGTATCAGACTTTGGAATGATAAAAGAGTCCAGATCGATTATCACGTTTAAAAAACTGAAAAAACAAACGCTCACATAATGTGAATTATAAGGTTGTTGGGAACGGGTCAAATAAAAAACTAAAATAAAATAAATCCTGAGGAATTTGGTTTATTTTCTTGTTGCTTTTGCCGTTTGTTTTTATTTGTCTGCTTAAAACGAGATAGATTTGGTAAAAATAGTTTCATTTAGTTAAATGGTGCAGAGACATAATGCTCTTCCAGGTGAGCATTATCAGACATGAACGGCTTCACAGAGGAAGGAACCGTCCGACACGGAAAATAGATGAACCTGATAAACTAAAGTAAACAAATACCACGTTAGAATGCCTGTAATTAAATAGTCAATCGCAAATAAAGGTGATAATTTGACGGCCCGAGTCAAAACGTCAACCTTCTCCCAAATCTAAAGATCTTGACAAGACTTTTCAGAGTCAAATAAGAACAAAAAAGGTCAACAACTCGTCTCACCTCTCCTGACCTGCTGTATCCCACAGCTGCAGCGCCACCTGGCTGTTGTCCACAGTTAACGTCTTCACACTGTAGTCAACTCCTGAAAATAAAAAAAATAATAAAAAACAAGAAAAAAAAGTAGGTTAGCCAAAACAGTAGAGCTGCCACAAACGATTATTTTATTAGTCGACTAATCGGATCAAACTGGATGTAAAGCACAAATATTAACCATCATTAGCTGTAAACTAACTAAAACTAGATATACAGCATTACCTGCAATAATACGAGTGTGACTGCTGTAAGCTGAATTTGGTCACTTAAGATGCTGAAATTGAAAGCTAAAAAGATTGACTAAGAAGACTTGATAACTGAAATTGCTAAAGCTGATAGCCAGCTAAAATATAAGTTAAATGGCAAATTAGACTAAAAAAACTGAAAAAAGCCTAAGCTAACCCAAACAGCTAGCATGCAGCTGAAATATTAGCTAAACTTTGAAATAGCCTAAAAAACAAAAAAGCTTAAATTAGCAAAAAACTGAAAAAAAATCCTTAATTTCAAAAGAGCTAGCATGTAGCTGAAATATTAGCTAAACTCCAAAATAGCCTAAAAAAAATCTTAGTAGAGGCCAAAATAGTCCAAAAAGCTATCAGAATGACCATTTTTAAAACTTTCAAAGTCTAATTTTTTAAACATAATTCTGAATAATAAAAATGCAGGAATATTATTCCAGAATAAATCAACTTAAACCTTAATTAACTTTCAATATTTTACTCTCAATAAAAATATATTTTGTCAAAATTCTACAAGTTAGAAATGAGATAACATCGGGTCATTAATAACAATAAAGTAAAATGATCTGGAGGGCCGGATCCGGCCCCCGGGCCTCGACTTTGACACGTGTAGTATAGGATCTATATAAAATAATTTATGATTAAAACTGCGTTTGTGAGTATTTCTTCATTCAAATTGCATTTGATCAGAAAACCAGATCCCAGAAATATTATTCAGACTAATGATGTAGATACTGAAAGGGGCGGGGCCATGGTGGCAGGGCTGAGCGGGGGAGGAGAACATGGACATAACTATAAAGTCAATTATTAACCCAATTATGGCAAACATGTTTCAAACAGCTTTAAAATTACTTTCATTTTGCTTCTACATTTAATCAAAAACACAAGTGATTTTTTTTAAAGCTTGAAAAAAATGCAGACGTCAAAGAGTGAAAACAATTACAAATAAAAAAATCCAAATTTTAAATCCAAATGCTCTAAGAAGACGATGTGAGCAGAATAAAAGTGAACCTACATGAAAGCAGAGATCACAAGCAGTTTTTGGACAAAAAGCTCAGCAAGAAGATCGGAAACTTGGCGTTTCCATAGCAACAAAACATGGCTGAAATAGTTCCAGGCCAGTGTGTCTTTCAGACATTTAGGAGAGTAAAGAACAAACGATAAAAGTGGAGCTGCAGTGTTTCTAAACGATCGTGGTGAGAAAAATCAAAGTGTCCAGAGTGAACTTTCCTCAACGCAGAATAAACAACCACAAAAAAATCCCCCTAAAGAGGATCAAAGATATTTATATTCTGACAAAAGAAGCAAAGATGAAAGGAATTCAGATGTTTTATCTGCATTTCTGCCTTTTGCAGCTGGTTCTGAAACCTAACCAGAACTTTTGTTGGTCCAGTTAAAGCCGAACAGGCGAGCGACCTGCAGCACGTACCCACGGTGGCGCACGTCCCGGGGTGGAAGCTGTCGTCACAGAACCTCCGGAGGAAACAGGTCTTCCCGACACTGGAGTTCCCCACCAGGACCACCTTGAAGAGGCGGTCGGGAGTTGAAGGAGCGCTTTCCTCCTGAGGAAACGGCGATTAGTTTCCGGAGCGCTCGCCGCTCACGAGTCGCGTGTGTTCTCGGAGAACTCACGTTTATGCTGGTCTCCTTGCCGACAGGCTGGACCCTCGGAGAGGTCGGGATCGGCCCGTTTTCCTCCGCCGAGGTGTTTGTGTAAACCGAGTCGTCCACGTCCTCGCTGCGCAAGTCGTCCTCGCCGCGCGGGTCGTCCTCGCCGTCGGACTCTTGCAGAGAGTTGTGAGGGGACCGGTAGTTGACCAGATGAGGGAGCGGGTCCTCCTCAATGGAGATGATCCTCTGGAGATGCTGTCCCGGCGTGGCGGAAAGACTCGAGTTGAGCTTTGAGCTCCGCCGGGAGGAGGTCAGAGGCTCCGCCTGCTCATCCTCACTGGAGACGCAGAGAACATGAAACTTCCGTGGAGGGTAATCGCGCGGTATAAGCTCACGAGTTTACCTTCGGTGGATTTCTGCGTTTGACAGTTTCGGCTCATCCACTGGCGGGCGCTGCTTTGCAGTCGCTCTTCTCACAGAGTTCCTCGGTTTCTATCAAATCAGAACTTTTTTTTACAGTCTTTTCTGTTTCCTCTTCAAGTGTTTGGAAAATAAAAATAAATGAAATCCAGCGCATACCTGACGGATCATGTCTCTCTCATCTCGCAGATGTTTGTTCATTTCTCTGAGAAAAGAATATAAAAACAAACAATAGAATTCATTGACATAGAAGGTGGTTCCATCAGCCGTTTTACAGGAGGAACCACATCTATTCTGGTTTTCTCTGCTCTGAGATAAAGTTCTATCAATATGTATCCATACATATTTCATCTTTAGGTGAAAACATGTTAGAAAATATGTTTTTTTAGTTCTAAAAAACAGTGAAACTATGTCAGGAGTAATGTGATGAAGCCATCCCGGTCCAGAGGTTTGAGCTGACCTCAGCAGGTCCAGCTGTTTGAGAAGACACGCCCGGTCTCTGTGCAGACCCTCCGTCACACGATAGACTTCCCTGAGGAGCAGAAGACGTTAACATCATAAATATCCAACATTTCCTGGGGATAAATGGATGACAAAACAACAAATACTTAAAAAGATAGAGATTTAGTCTTTTCATTAACAACACTGCAGCTGAAGAAACAGACATTTAGAGAGACAGGTCGGGTTTGTTTGACTGAGAGCAAAAAAGGACAAAAGTCCAAAAGTTCTGCAGATGACAGCAGCTCAAAACACAAGTCATAAAATGCTTTTATTTACATTCAAAACAAGAGATTACAGACTAAAGAGGAATTTGTTCTAAGAAAAATGTGAATATTGAAATTTTATTTTTAAAAATTCTTGTTTTCTTCCTTATAAAATAATCAAACCCTTTATGATTTCGCAGCAGATATTTATGATTGTTACGGCCTAAAACGTCTGATGTTTCTGCAGCTTTTGTGAGAAGTTGAAATGTTTTTTAATATATATTATTTTGAAAAGCACCTTAAAAAAAAAAAAAAAAAAAAAAAAAAAAACTTAATTTCATATTGTCATATTCCAACTATTTTTAGTGTGACATGCACTATGAAAATACTGCATCATCATCATATTCAACACTGTTGTGCTTTTCAAATATTTTTGTATCAATTTAAACATTCTTTAGAATAAAATTATATTTTACAGGGAAGAATTACAAACTTAAAGTGTAACCAAACAGGACAGGTGCAGCACATCAGCATCCAAATATGTACAACAGGAGAAACTCTGTAGTCAGTATAGAAGTCTCTCCACGATCTCGTGACATGTTTTTGTAACAATTCAGGCAGAAAAGCTGAAAGTTGCTGCATTTTTTTTTTTTAGCTTTTCTGCCTGAAATTTCAACTAAATTAGTTGAAAATGTTGTCTTTCCCTTTAATAATTTATTATTAACTTTGATATCCAATTTTATGTGACCTCACAAAAAAAACCCCAATATATTCTTTCCAAAGAGGGATTCATTTTTTTTTTATATTTCTTAAATGTTTGCGTCAGAGCAACTATAATTTTTAATCAATTCTATGATCACAACATGCTTGTTTTTTTACACACAAAAAAGCATCATTTTCATGTTTATGTTCAATTGTTGCAAAACAAAAATGAACATTTTGAAGTTTAATTATTTTTTATTTTGTCATAATGCATGATTTGTTTTATTTTTGGGTGAATAAATCGTTTTATTTCAGTAGCATAGTGCAGAAGTGGTGTCACGTGAACCCAATGCATTATGGGAGTTGTAGTGCAAAAACTGAGGGTGATGCTGGACAAACTCACGTCTCTGAGCTTCATCATTTTTTCTACGGTCTGACACCGGATCCCACGGGAAGCTACACCGCTAAAGACGAGCTTTAGATGTTATTTTTGTTGGAACTGTGAGATTTTATGAGAACGAAAAAGTGAGGATGTGAACAACTTTTGATTGGTCAGACTGATGACATGATTAAGCCTCCAAGAATGATTGGTGGAGACAGTTGGAGGGGCGGGACTTTTCCAAAAAACAGCTAGCTGTGGCTAAACCGCAGGAGCGTCGTTCTTATTAAAAAGTCTTTATTGGGATCAAATAAACACAAAGATGAAAAGTATTTTATGGTCTTTCATCTTCCCAAATATTCAGAGTTTTTTGAGGACTTTAAGTCTCCTCCATTCATTTTAAAATCCATCAAAGTGACCCTTCCATGACACCGGGACGCGGCAGAGGAACCGGAACACTCACATCTCCTTCTCCTCGTGGAGTCGGGCTGACTGCTCCTGGATTAAGCTCAGCTGCTCCTGAGCGAAGAGCAGCTTCTGGCTGACGTGCTCCAGCTCTCGCTCCAGCTCGTCGTTGGACTGCTTCAGCTTCATGTTCTCCACCGTGGTCACGTGCTGCTTCCCGTGAAGCTCCTGGCACTGAAACTCCAGCTGGAGAGACGGACGAGGAGCATGTTGGGTTCTGCTTCCTGCAGAAGCTGATTTCTGTCGCGCTAACCTTTCTCTGCTTCTGGAAGAGCTGCTCCAGCTCCTTCTCCTTGCTGGACAGCTGCAGCTCCAGATCCCGACTGCGAGACAGAAACCGCTCGTAGTCCTGAAGGTCCAGAGGAACAGAACAGGAAGTCAGACGGGAAGCTGGATGTGGCGAGGTAAAGGAGGAGTCTGTTCGCACCTGCAGAACGATCCTGTCCTGTTCCGTCTTTATCTGCTGCTCCATCTCCTCGTAAAGCCGCTGGATCTCGTCGTGGTGCTTTGCTGCTTTCCTGTTTGGACAACATTCACATTCAAACACAAACATTTCCTCATTCTATCGTTCTGGTGGAGGAAGGCGGCGTTCTCACGTCTTCAGAGCACATTCCATCTCCTTCTTCTCCTGGTTGGCCTTCATGATCTGTGACGTCACTCTGGCCAGGAAGTCCTCAAAGTTGGAGAGGAGCTGAGGCTCGTCGCGGCGCAGCTGAGCCCACAGACTGCGAACCTCAGCGGGGCTGAAGCGAGAAGCAGAAGGTCTTCCAGGAGTCACGTTTTAACGTTTATGAGACAAACCAGCCCGAGAAAACCATCTGGGAGGAGTTTAAACAACCATTCAAACCTCCACCAGCCACCAACGCTTCATCAAAGTCAACATTCACTCGTGCTCGTTACGGCTGCTGGAGCCTATCCCAACCGCTGCTTGATGAAGATGTGAAACTAACAAGTCATCAGTGAAAAAATGAAAAATTAACTATAAATCTCCTCCACCAAAATGAAACACTTTCTTTTGTTTGAGGTTATTTCTAAAATGATTTTCATCTAAAAGAATTAACGTTAAAAAATGTTTGAGTTTAAAAGTTACCAACAAAAACATAATTTTAGTTTAAAAATATATTAATCATTTTTTTAAATGTTGCTATTTACTAAGATGCGTTGCCAACCAGCAACATATGGCATGAATATTATTATGGAATATTTATGAGATAATAATAACATTAATGTTAGTATTTGGAAATAGTATATAAATGGGATCTGCTTCAGTGATTTTAACATAAATACAAGACAAATACAAGTATTTATGAGTGCACAAGCTCTAAATAAATAAAAATAAAAGACTTGATTTAGTTCAGCTCATAATAAAATGGATACAAATAAACTCGAAGTAAAACTCACAATAACAAGAAAAGGTCAATCTTTAGACTCCGTGACCGTAACCCGCCGTGTTCGCTCTCCGGTCTTCTCTGCAGACGTTCTGCTCAGATCAATATCAGTTTGGGATTCAGGATGAAATGTCATCATTCTTCTCCAGCTCCAGTCTGGAGGCAGGAAGTCAATATGATGTTCAAAGTCGGCATGAAGCCTCGTTCACTTCCACCCGGTCGCCTGTTGAAGGCGAGTCTAATCAAGCGTCAGATCGTCGTCCAACCGGAGACGCTGCTGAGTATTTCAGGTGAGATTCTTTAAGACTCTCCCCTTTTAAAGTTTAATGTTAACCTGCAGGAATAACAATTTTTAACATTTATTTTAAAGTCCAACTCACATCCTTTTTTAAGTGATGATTTTTCCGTTTTTAGCCAGAATCTAAAAACTTGTTGTTTTCTAGGACATAGTTTCTGCAGAGCAGCATTCACCTCTGAGTTGTGGGCGGTGCTGTTGGTGTGGAGCAGCCCCGCCCACTTTCCCCTCCCCATCACAGAGCAGGAGCTTGTGACCGGCCCAGTTATCATGAATACGATCTTTTTCCAGCAGCATGTTTTCATCTGATCCACATGGATTTTCATCAGGATAAACTTAGAAATGAACTTTAAAGTCAAATTTTCTTTTATTCGTCCTCCGGTGTGAGAAAATCGTCACAATTACACCCCAAAGTAGGGCTGGGAATCACTGGGTACCTCACGATACGATACGCGATACATGGCTCACGATATCGATAATATCGCGATACTGCGATAAT
>NC_050517.1:32626628-32637696 GCF_002922805.2 Oryzias melastigma | reverse complement strand
AGGAGTTCACACGTGCACGCACAGTTTGGATGCTTACGCTCACGCCGCCTTCAGCGATGGACGTTCAACCGACCACTTTAATGAAAAGCCCATGTAAACAGTGGCGGTTTCTGATATGGGCGACATAGGCGGTCGCCCAGGGCGGCATTTTCCAGGCAAGGTTGGTGGCACATTTTTAGTTTGTCCTAAGAGAAGCAGATCAAGTTTTAAGTCTATTTTCTAGGTTGATTTGTGATATTTGTTTTTTAAACGTCAATTAAACATTTCTGTGATTTTATCCTTGATATTTTTTCCTTTGTAAGTCATTGAATGACAGCCTAATAATCAATAAAAAATGTTTGAGCTTTAATTTGCTCTACTTTTATATAGTTTTCTTGAATCTTATTTAAAACCTCAAGCAAACTAATATGTAATGTTATCCTTGTAAGAGTTATTCTTTCTTTTAGTAGTTTTTTTTTTATTTTATTTTTTTTAACACATGTACCTATAGGCCACATGTGTAAAAGTCAAGGCCCGGGGGCCGGATTCGGCCCTCCAGATCATTTTATTTTATTGTTATTAATGACCTGATGTTACCCTGCGCTCATTTCTAACTAGTATAATTTTGACGAAAATATATTTTTATGGAGTGTAAAATATTGAAAGTTATTTAAGGTTTAAGTTTATTTATTCTGGAATAATATTCCTGCTTTTTATTATTCATAATTATGTTAAAAAGTTACAGTTTTAAAAATTGGCATTCTTCTAGCTTTTTGGACTATTTTGGCATTTACTAAGATTTTTTAGGCTATTTTGGAGTTTAGCTAATAGTTCAGCTACATGCTAGCTGTTTTGGCTAACCAAGTTTTTTAGGCTAATTTGGCATTTAGTTAATATTTTAGCTTTAGCATTTTTAGCTTTCAGCTTCAGCGATTTCAGCTATTAGCATTATTGCAGGTAATACTATATATCTAGTTCATAAATATGTTAAAAAGTTAGCGTTTTTAAGTTTTAAAAATGTAGTTTTAGAGTGTTTAGTAAATGTTTATCCTGTTCGGCCTCAGGTGTGTTTTGGGTTTTGGCTCCCTGTCAAATCGAGTTCGACTCTCCTGCTTTAGGGTGTATGAATTTACCAGCTTCTATTCATACTTTTTATAGTTGGTTTTGTTCCATTTTTGAATTGTATGTTTCTGGGTCGTGATGACTTTTCTCCTTCAGAACCTGCTGGAATGATCATGTTAACGGTTGATAAGTTACAGTAAATCACAGAACAGAAACACTGGCGCTCCGGGGTCAAAGGGTTACGGCGAGCTCAAGATCTCGCGCTCGTTTCCGTCGTGACTCTCGTGTGTTTGCAGCACGGTGGAATCATCAAACCCGGTTGGTGAAGTTTGTGGTGGTTTCCTAAAGATGTTTACTCTCCTGATCATGACGGTGAAGGCTGAGCAGAGTCAACACAACCACACCTCAGAAGCACACAACACAAGCTTCTCTGCATGTTTACACGGAGTCGCCGTGACGATCCGGGGCGCCGCACCAAAAGAGGAGAGTAGTCACAGAGCGTCGTCTGAAATCTGCTGTGCAGAAAAGAATTGTAGCGTCCTCAAACAGGATGAAAGTACGGCTGAAGCTTCAATGAAAACAGGTACTTCAGTTCAATACCGAGGATCAGGCGGACGCTGCTCATGAGAGGCGGGCGCCGGGCGCCGGACAATACGCTGAATGAGGAAGACGAGCTTCATCAAAGGATGGGATGAATATGTGAGAGGCAACTGAATCTGCACAATAAAGCCAATGGAGGGCTCTTTGTCCCGCTGTGATGTTTAGAGTGAAGCGTCGGCACTCCACTCATCATTAAAGAGAAGCATCTGTGGATGAATGAGGAGCATTCATCTCTGCAGAAGATGGTCGACCTCCAACTGGATCCACTTCTGTTGGTTTATTCAAGTTCACTCTGAAGAGAACTCTCGAAGTAGTTTAATACTTCTGTCCGGTCGGCCGCTCACCTGCATGTCCCGCCGGGTGATGAAGCCCTTGTTCTCCAGGTCGCACATCTGGAAGAACTCCGGGATCTTCTCCAGGATGGCGTCCTGTCCCAAGTCTCCGCTGACGCTCTTTTCCCGGACTATTCGGAGCATTTTCTCGCCGCTTTCTCGCTTTCGCCGTGAGGTGCGAAGTGGCGCGGCGCCGCTGGCGCGTGGAGTGAAAGCGGACATCTTTTCCTCAAGTGTTAGGATGGAGGAGCGTCTCCTGCGGACGGCACATGCGGTTTAGAGAGGGGGGGGGGGCTTCAAGCTGCTCTGCATCCGAGGCTTTCAGCGATGTCACAGACCGTCATCTCTTAGCAACCGCCTCCTGGTGGAGGAAACCTATGAGAGACGCGGAGAGTCAGTTCAGACGCTCAGAGAGTAAAAGATATAAGATTGATGCCTGATCAGTCAGTAATAACAGCAGAAACAGGAGATTTGGCCAAAAAAAAAAATGAATAACAGTTTTATTTTGAAAATATTTCAGATTTTTCTAAATAACTGCAAACTTTGTGACAGAACTACAAAAGATTTATTTTCCCATCATGAATTTCTTTCTTCTTAAACCAAAAGTAATAATACATTTAAGTTAAAAAACAAAAGTTTGTCAAAAAGTAATTTCTCCTTCCTTGTTTTTAATCATTACAGACTCCAATGACAATGATGATTTTTGGTTTTTAACACATTCTGGTGACATTTATCTCATGATAGAGGTTACATATAAAGACATTTAAGCTTAAAATGACATTTCTGAGTATCGTTTCATTCAAATCAGGGGTAGATGAAAAAATGCTGTTTGAAGAAAAGCTTATTTGTGCTGCTCAGCAGAAACTATGTCCTAGAATATGATAAGTTTTTAGATTTTGGCTAAAAACAGCATCATCATAATTAAAAGACCGCTGAGAGTGGGACTTTAAGGAAGTGAAAAGAGAGAAAAGGTTTAATGGAGAAAACAGTAAGCATCCTGAAAGATTGAAGAACCCTAAACATTCTGAGACAACAACTAATCGGTGAGTCTTTATTAGGTTTAAAGTTTTTAAGGAACAGCAGAACCACAAGTGGAACCATCGTCTATGAATAAAAAAGAAAATGCCTTCAAGTATGGAGCCAAATCAGGGTCATTAAGATTTGAAACTCAAATAAAGAACCTGAAAAATTCAAGCTGAAATATTAGCTTTAAGCTAAAAAAAAAAAGTTGTCTGAAACTTTCTGTAATAATCGTTTCCAGTTCCAAGTTTTCTGTTTTTAAGTTTCAAATCTTCAAAAGTAACCAAACGGTAAATACACTTTTTTTGCTGTTTATTTATTTAAATAGAGCTTTAAAAGTGCGTTCTGTGGTTTCTTGCCACATTTTTGATAATTTGCGTGTTTAATTCCTGAAATTATTGCCCCAAACCGTCAGTGTGCTGCCCCCTACAGGTTGAAAAGAGGAATTAAAGCTGAATTTTGTGATTGGTCAACTGCTTTAAGTCCCACGTCATTTCAGGACTTTCATGTCATGTATTAAAGCCCCGCCCATCTTTGATTCTGTAACAGCTGATCGTTATCGTGTTAGCGTTAGCATGGCTCGCTGGCGTTTTAGGTTAGGTTGCCAAAAATCTACTGACTTAGAAGTTAGACAACAGTGTTTAGTGTAATTGGCGTTGAATCCAGAGAACTCTGTCCCGGGAATAGATTTGGAACGAACGTTTCACTCTGGATTTTTAGGTTAATACATCAGCCGTTATTAGCTATGATGCTAGCATCATTTTCAGTCTGGATCATAGGCGCCTGCCTAGATAGAAGATGGAGGAGAAAATCCTCAACCTCCACAGAACGTTCTGTGGAGATCCTGGCATCACTTTGCTCGGTACCACTCTCCAAACTGAAGACGAACAGTGACTACGTTACATCAAGCCAACGTCACTGTACAGCACAGATCCAGACCGAACCTCCCCCGCTCAGCACACCTCGTTTTCACATTTTTCAAATGTGCTGAGAGTGGAGTCAACCTCCAACTGTCCCGTTGTGTTACCCTCTCTCACTTCAGGGTTAAAAACTATTCTAGTGCATGGGGGGCGGGTCTGACATGAAGAACCAATCATAATTGATAAGGGTGGTAACCTCAGTTGGATTCAATGACTCTGGGAACTCGGATAATTAAGCTCAGAAAATGCCTGAGAAAGGAATCACAAATCGGCAGGATGAGAGGCGTAAAGAACTGCTATTTACCATCCAGAACGCCACTATGTACACACGTTTCAAAAGCTGCAGGTAAATTACGCCGTCTCGTGTTGTCCTGAGACGGGCGTGAAAAAAAAACCCTATTGTGTTCTAGACGGCGCTCTGGAGCGCCCGGGGCGCCGCTCTGGAGCGCTCTGGAGCGCCCGGGGCGCCGCTTTGGACCATCTGAGGCGCCGCTCTGGAGCGCCCGAGGCGCCGCTCTAGCGCATCCCAAACACAGCCTGCCGTAGAGTTAAACTCAGTCATTGAGAGTTTAACTCGACCGCATACACAGCAGTTTCTTTATGTTTTTAATTTGCTGATCTTTGGCAACAGTATTAATGTGATTGAACTTAGTGTTCCTTTTTTGCTCTTCTTTTATGTTTTTACAAGTAATTCTTAAATTAAACTACTAAAAATATGAAAATGTTTTTGGTACTCATCACATGACCAAACTAAGATGCTGTTCCAGCAGAAACACTTGATTCCCGTTGAAACATGAAATCTATGGATGAACGAATCTTTGGTGGTGATCCGACGTCTACATCCAGCACCAAGTGGTCCGTCATCCTTGTTGAGGTACAAAAATATTACATCCTTTATCTCAAAACCTTTGGGTCAAATTCTCTGTGGAACTACAGCAGACTTTTGTTTTGGAGCTGACAGTGTTTTATATAGAAATAAAGAACGTCAAAGCAGATAAACACGGTGGTGGTAGCGTGTTCTATAAATAGAATTGAATGTGTAACAAAAGCTGAAAAAAGGGTTTCCCCTAAAAAGTTCAAGTTTCTCAAAGACTGAGAGGTTCTTCTTCTGCTCTGTGGTTTCAGTCCGACAGCCAAAGAGAGTTTCACTATGACGACGGCGGATGCGCTGCACTATTGACTCACTGTGGCTTCATGCAAACAGACGTCGAGCGCGGCGGTTTGGAAGCTGCTCTGCTGCACGGTTCAGGTCTGCTGGGCGGATCTGTGAGCAGAAGTGGATGACCCATGAAGAGGAGGTGAAGGAGGAGAGCAAACAGAGCAGCGTCAACGCTCTCTGAAGGATCTTAGCGGCTTCAACTCGGAGATTTCTTTGGTTTCAAACATTTCCTGAGACGACGTCATCACCACAAAAACAGCAGAAAGAAATAACTTTGACTTTCCTTCATGATTAAATCTGTGATGTAACGTTTGACTTCTTTACTATAAATGTGGATCATTTCATCAGCCTCACTTTATTCTTTTATCTATAAAAGATATTTATTCAGTTTTGAAACCAACAAGAACATTTTCAATTTAAACCCATAGGAACATTTTCAGGAAAAAAAAAAAAATTAACTTAAACTCCTAAACTTTTCTTCACTCAAACCTAGAAAAATCTTTTCTACTAGAACCTAATAGGAAGTTTTCCTCTTAAAACTCAGAAGGATGTTTTCCATTTAAACTTAGAAAAACGTTTTTATTCAAATACAGAAAAACTTTTTCCTCTAGAAACCCAGAAAAACATTTCCTACTCAAACCCAGCAGAAAATTCCCACGAAAACAGAAGTTTTTCCACTAGAAACAAAAGATAACCTTTTTTAACTCAAACCCGGTGGAATCTTTTCAAATAGAACCCAGCAGAACATTTTCCACTAGAAACCCAAAAGAACTGTTTCCACTCAAACCCATCAGAAACATTTCTACTATAGGCCAGTAGAACTTTTTCCACTAGAAATTCAGAACTTTTTCCACAAGAAACCCAGAAAAACCTCTTTTTCACTCTCACCCAGCAGAATCTTTTCAACTAGAAACCAGTAGAACATTTTCCACTAGTACAGAGTAGAACTTTTCCTTAGAAATACAGAACTTTTCCCACTAGAAACCCAGCAGAAACTTTTAAACTATAAAAACAAAATAACTTTTTTAACTTTTTTTTTTTCACTCAAACGGAGCATAACATTTTCTACTATTACCCAGTAGAACATTTTCCACTAGAACCAATTAGAACATTTCCTCTGAAAATACAGAACCTTTTCCACTCAAACCCATCAGAAGTATTTCTTCTACAATCCAGGAGAACATTTTCAAATAGAAATCCAGAACATTTTCCACAAAAAACCCAGAAAAACGTTTTCCACTCGGACCGAGGAGAATATTTTCAAACAGAAACCAGTAGAACAATTTCCACTAGAAACCCAGCAGAAACTGTTAAACTAGAAACACTAAATAACATTTTTCCTTCTCAAACCCAGAAGAAACATTTCTAATTTAACCCAGTAGAACATTTTCCACTAGAAATCCAGAAGAACTTTTTTCACTCAAACCCAGTAGAATTTTTTCAACCAGAAACCAGTAGAACATGTTCCTCTAGAACAGAGTAGAACATTTCCTTAGAAATACAGAACTTTTTCCACCAGAAACCCAGCAGAAACTTTTAAACTATAAAAACAAAATAACTTTTTTAACTTTTTTTTTCACTCAAACGAGCATAACATTTTCTACTCTAACCCAGTAGAACATTCTCCACTAGAACCAAGAAGACCAAATCACTACTAGAAACCCAGAAAAACGTTTCATTTTCTACTACAAACCCAAACGAACTTATTTTTTACTGAAACCCAGCAGAACCTTTTCTACAAGAACCCAGCAGAATATTTTCTACTAGAACCCAGCAGAACCTGTTCCACTAGAACCCAGCAGACCTTTTTCTACAAGAACCCAGTAAACCTGTTCCACTAGAACCCAGCAGAACCTTTTCTACAAGAACCCAGAACATTTTCCACTAGAACCAAGAAGACCAAATCACCACTAGAAACCCAGAAAAACGTTTTATTTTCTACTACAAACCCAAAACGAACTTGTTTTTTTTTTTTTACTGAAACCCAGCAGAACATTTTCTACTAGAACCCAGCAGAACCTTTTCTACAAGAACCCAGCAAAACCTGTTCCACTAGAACCCAGCAGAACCTTTTCTACTAGAACCCAGCAGAACATGTTCTACTAGAACCCACCAGAACCTTTTCTACAAGAACCCAGCAAAACCTTTTCCACTAGAACCCACCAGAACCTTTTCTACTAGAACCCATCCGTCTGCAGCAAACATTCAGAAAGTATTCAGAACACCTGAACTTGTTTAGATTTTCTGTGTCTGACACCTTCATGACATTTTGATTAAACTTTCTCAGATCAGCTGTTTCGGGTCTCACTCGTGACGTCACTCCAGAAACAGCTGTTGCTCCCAAACTTTTCAGCAGAAATGCACGCGGGTTTTCCCGTGAATTCTCGTGTGAAAAAGCCTTCCCGTTAGTTCTGTTCACACGTGTGGAAAACACCGAACTTCCTCCCCGAACCGCTTTGGTTCCAGTTGAGAAACGGACTCCAAAACCACGTTTTCGCGCTCGAAGGGGCGTCCGCCCCGCCACACGTTACCCACTTCCTCCCGACTGCTCCCGTCCGGGCGGAACCAGAACCCACCGGGCGGGCTCGGAACCGAGCGTCAGGCTGAAGAAGCTCTGCTTCCAGGCGAACCGGACCGCAGTGCAGGAATCCGAGCGGAGCCGTCCCGCCGTTACTGTAGCAACGCGGAGACGGAAGCGCACGCGGGCTCCACGGACGGCCCCGCCCTCTTTTCAAACCTGCACCTGTCTGCCGGAGGAATGCGGAAGTAACGCGAACAATGAACAGAACTTTTACTTTCAGAACAAACAACAAAAAACATCCCGGATGTTAACTAGAAACTAGTACTACTTTATTTCTTATTTATGTACAAACATTTATATTAAAAACACCAAAATACTGCACTACTTTACAGGATACAGAAAAAATAATCTATTTAATTGTACTAAAGTTTACAGTTTACTTTACGTAAACTGTAAACTTAAAATGTTCTAATTTAATCTGAAGAAATACTTCCCACATACATGGTCTATAGTAGATTTGCTGTACTTATACTCAAAAATACTTCATTAAATAAGCTTCAGGTATAATACTTTTCCCAAGATATAACTTTACAAAATAATGTATTAAGATAATGACATTAATGGGGTTCCAAATGTACAGATAATGTTTTTTTTATTTGTGATAAATCCTGACGAAATGTGAAACAATTGGAGCACAGATGACAAAAAATGTCTAAATGTGGTAAAATTATTGTTAACAGTCTGTAAACTATATATATATGACAGAACTATGAAAAATAATCTTAAAAAATGAAAAAAAAAAATCAAATAAAGATGTTTAATTTCACCTTAATTGCACCTGAATCTCATTTAAATGTGTTTTAAATCCGTTTTCATATGAAAATTTGATTTCATGTAAATATTTTTTTTAATTAATCAATATCAACTCTTTTTTGCCAAACTTCAAATAATGTTTTAATTGAATTAAAAACTTTTTTCCTAAGATGTACTACCAAACGTTAACACACGGGGGCAGTAAAGGACTTGATTCAACTTCACTCAAATTAAACTAAACTTTCCCTTTTTCAGACCAATTTCTGCATGATTTTTTTAGTGATTTACATTTTTTAAGTTCTCTATCTGCTCTGTAGAAGAGCATTAAAGTGAACTAACGAACACAGCTCTGTCCTAAAGCTGTGCAGGTTTTATTTACCAGGAAAGCGTTCCATAAAAACCTGTTTGCACAGCAGTCCAGCAGGTGTGAACGTCCTCTCACACGTCAACGTGTTCTGCCTGTTTCCTCAGTCAGGCAGTGAAGCTCCATGGATGTTCCACATGTGTAGCAGTGACCCAACTGAGATCATAAATGACACACAGTGTCATTCAGAAAAGCAATAAATAATTGTTTTTTTAGTTGAAAAAGTTCTAATGTTCTGGTAGTAAGATTCCTTCACTCTTAATCCTCGTTGGGAACGACACGCATGTCTGGTACAGATCTTCTCCTCAAAGATCTAAGATGTAATTTTCAGCGGTTTGAGAGTTTGGAGGCCAAACCGGAGCAGAGCTGGTGAAGGCGACGCCACATCTCTGATCTGCTGGGAGGCCTGGAAGGACTGACATCACACTTGGAGAGTTGTGTTTAGCTGCATCTCAGAGCGGGAGACAGAGCGGCTGGCAGCCTGGAGCCTCCAGAGCTCTGGTGCTCTGAGTGATCAGAGGTGATCAGAGATGTGGCGGCGTGGAGATGCAGCTCTGACTGTTAAAGCCCCACTGATGGAAACCGTTTTCTGATGAAATAAAATTAAACTTAAAATTGCATTTCTGAGTATTTATTTATTCAAATCACTGTGAATCAGGAGCAGACAAAACGCTTTCACTTATTAAAAACTAAAAGCTCCGCCCCCTTCTGATGCTCCCACTTACAGGCAAATAGATCTAGTGGCGTATTTATGGAGAGTTGGTATCAAATTTTTTAGTCAGGTTTTACAAAAGAAGCAAAAAAAAAACCTAAAAACAGTTTATTATTAAGTGGTGACAATTAAAAATAAAAATAAAAATTCCCTAAATGACAGTTTTCTGACCACCCCCCCCCCCCCACCTTTTCTTTTGCTTCTCTTATGATGGAGTCTTAGAGCCACCAGGAAAAAACAAAAAAATATAAATATATGAAAAAAGTCACAATTTCACAAGAACAAAATCATAAATTTATGACTAAAAAAGTTGTAATTTTACGAGGCCTTTTATGAAAATAATAAATTAACCAATAATTGATCTTTTTTCTCATAATTTCATGATTTTATTCTTGATAATTTTCTACCTTTTGCCCACAATTTTAGGATTTTGTCTTTATAAAATTTGTATCTCATTAAATTTCCTTCTGTTTTTCTATTTCCTGTTATGTTTTCCTTTATTTTAGGAAGTGCAACAACATTTTTTTTTCTTTTATCTCTTTAAAGGGTCTTTCCCAGATTGTTGTTACTGGAATGTTCCATTTCTGCAGAATAAGCACTTTTATTAGCAGATTTTTTATGTCATTTCATTTTTTGTGACTCACTTAGATAATAATAAGCGTGGAAATTATTTAGACACTTTTATTTAGTGTTCATCTCAGTGAAGATCCATGAACGTCTTTGTTTTCCTCGTCTGAGCTGGAATCTGGATCAGAACTGTACTTTCTGTTGCATTAAGGTTGAGGCTGTGAGCTAGTGGGAGAACCTGTAAACAGAGAGCTCTCAGCAGTGGTGAGGGGAAAGGGGATGGGGGTTACTATATACCAACATCCTTGCCCTCAACTCAGAGGTGAATTTCTGATGAACTCCTGCCGCTCTGCAGAAACTATGTCCTAGAAAGTGAAAACTTTTTAAAAAATGTGTCTAAAAACTACATCATCATAATTAAAAGTTTTGAAAATAGATGAAAAGAGGATCAGAGTGGAACTTTAAGGTTTTCTCTAAACGCTCAGATGTTTGTCTGAGTCAGAGTTTTGTCATTTTTTTTCTTGACTCTTAATTTGTAAGTAAACTTATGACAGCCGAGACAAATGTGAGCAGTCGTGTCCTTCACGTTCTGATATTTTCCCTGTTGCTCCATAAGCTCCTGCTTCACATTTCTGCAGGTCCACTAAGCTCCCAGTCATAAAACTACAAACCAAAATCTTCTGTTCTTTGCTTTTCAAGGTTTTCTTGTGGTTTTAACGTTGAACTAAAACTCAGAATGCTGTTCAAACCTGAGGGTGTCACTTTACAAAGTTTCAGAATCTGTTTCTAGTTTCATAAACTAATGACACTGAAAATCTTCACCAGTTGTGGTTTAATGTGTCTGTGGGTTAGAGTGTTATTTCTCTATGAAAGGAAAGCTAACTATACACCGAGTGTAATGTGTTATTGTGGACCAAGTCCACATATTTCTGCAGAAAAAGCAGCTTCTGTTCTGTCACAAACAAGTGCATTCCTCTTCTCCTCCTCCTGAGTTTTTCAGTTTCTCAGAGCGGCTCCCC
>NC_050517.1:32620947-32625111 GCF_002922805.2 Oryzias melastigma | reverse complement strand
CAGTGGTGAGGGGAAAGGGGATGGGGGTTACTATATACCAACATTCCTGCCCTCAACTCAGAGGTGAATTTCTAATGAACTCCTGCCGCTCTGCAGAAACTATGTCCCAGAAAAAACAATTAAAAAAAATGGCTAAAAACTACATCATCATAATTAAACGTTTTAAAAATAGATGAAAAGAGGATCAGAGTGGAACTTTAAGGTTTTCTCTAAACACTCAGAAGTTTGTCTGAGTCAGAGTTTTGTCTTTTTTTTCCTGACTCTTAATTTGTATATTAAAAAAAGTAAAAGCCGAGACAAATGTGAGCAGTCGTGTCCTTCCTGTTCTGATATTTTCCCTGTTGCTCCATAAGCTCCTGCATCACATTTCTGCAGGTCCACTAAGCTCCCAGTCATAAAGCTACAAACCAAAATCTTCTGTTCTTTGCTCTTCAAGGTTTTCTTGTGGTTTTAACGTTGAACTAAAACTCAGAATGCTGTTCAAACCTGTGGGTGTCTCTCTACATGGTTTCAGAATCTGTTTTTAGTCTCATAACTTCACACTAATGACACTGAAAATCTTCACCAGTTGTGGTTTAATGTGTCTGTAGGTTAGAGTGTTATTTCTCTATGAAGGGAAAGATGTTTGTTGTGTCTCCTAGTGTGAAGGGTGCTAACTATAGACTGAGTGTAATGTGTTATTGTGGACCAAGTCCACATATTTCTCAGAAAAAGCAGCTTCTGTCACAAACAAGTGTCTTCTTCCTCTCCTCTTCTCCTCCTCCTGAGTTTTTCAGTTTCTCAGAGCAGCTCCTCCGACCGTGGTGCTGATCTCAGTCGTGTGGTAACTTCTAGTTGCCAATTTGGACAGAATGGAGTGAAGCGAGGACGCTGATGGCATCTCCTCCGATCACGCTGGGTTTAACTGAGCAAGACCGGCCATTAGGGGCTCCAGTTACAGGACGGAAACTGATCAACGGAGGACGGAAGCCTCTGCGTGATGTGTGAAAGGAGTTAAAATGTTTCAGAGGAAAGATTTAAACTCCCTGAAAGAAAAGAGATGATAAGAGGCTAGAAAACTAGGATGATTGCGGTCGGTGCAAACATCTGAACAAATCGATAAACAAACGTAAATGTGTTCTTATAAATACCTTGGGAAACTGTTTACATCACATGTCAAAGTCAAGGCCCGGGGGCCGGATCCGGCCCTCCACATCATTTTATTTTATTGTTATTAATGACACGATGTTGTCTTGCACTCATTTCTAACTTCTATTATTTTGACAAAATATATTTTTATGGAGAGTAAAATATTGAAAGTCATTTAAGGTTTAAATTGATTTATTCTGGAATAATATTCCTGCCTTTTTATTATTCATCCATCCATCTTCTTAACCGCTTCTTCCTTTTCAGGGTTGCGGGGTGCCGGAGCCTATCCCGGCTACTGAAGGGCGAAGGCGGGGTACACCCTGGACAGGTCGCCAGTCTGTCTCAGGGCCTCAATCACACACCCATTCACTCTCACATTCACACCTAGGGGCAATTTAGAGTCACCAATGAACCTATGAAGCATGTTTTTGGACGGTGGGAGGAAGCCGGAGTCCCCGGTGAAAACCCACGCATGCACGGGGAGAACATGCAAACTCCACACAGAAAGGTCCCAGCCGGGATTCGAACCGGGGCCTTCTCGCTGTGAGGCGAGAGCGCTAACCACTGCGCCACCGTGCAGCCCTATCTAGTTCATAATTATGTAAAAAAGTTACAGTTTTAAAGTTTTAAAAATTGGTGTCATGCTAGCTTTTTGGAGTATTTTGGCTTTTAATAAGATTTTTAGGCTATTTTTGAGCTGTTTTTTTCCCATTTTTTAGGCTGTTTTGACCATCTACCAGTCCAGCTCTTCCTCTTCTTTTGGCTCCGCCCTCCCAGCTGGACATCAGGTGGATCTCATCAGTGTGTGCTTCCACTCTGATTCAATAAAGGAGCTAAAAAGATGTAAAAAAAACTCTGAACCTGTGTGGGAAAGGACACTTCTTGGAAAGCTGCAGAGGCAGCCGGTAAACCTTTGCTTTTCATCCCCTGACTGCAGTCAGCTTCTGGATGTTTGTTTCTTTGGTATTCAGTGACAATTACCTGCTGGCTGCAGATATTTTAGTTTCTTACCTGGTTTTCCTTCTACTGTTCAAGATTTTTCACCTGAAGAGGCTTTTCAACTGAAGCTGAAGAGGTTTTTTTTCACCTGAAGGATGAAGCTGAAGTGAAGCTGAGCTAAAGCAAAGACTGAAGAAAACTGAAGCTGAGCTAAAGCAAAGACTGAAGGAAAGTTAAAGTGAAGGCTGGGGAAAAGCCAAAGGAAAACTAAAAGAAAACAAAGGGAAATCTCAAAGCCAGGATCAAAGTTAAAGCAAAATCAAACCCAAAGAACAAAGGAAAGCTCAAGTAATTCAAGAGGAATGTAAAAGCTTAACTTGAAAGTTCAAAAACTACAATCGAAGCAAAACTACTACAGTAGAACCACTTCTAATAGCAAAAACTGAAAATAAATGAAATCTCTAAGTTAAATCCTTCTCCATCTTTTTTTTTCAAAAATAATCTATCCTATCAAGTGTGGGAATCAACACGGTGAAAAAACTGAAGCAGTCGGTATAGGCTGTTTTTGAGTTAAGCTAATATTTCAGCTACATGCTAACTAACTAAAGTTTTCTTTTAGTTTTGTAGGCTAATTTGGAATGTATCTAATATTTTAGCAGGCTATCAGCTTCAGCGTTTTTAAATATCATTTTCAGCATCTTCAGCGACCAAATTCAACTTCCAGCATTCACACTAGCATTATCACATGTAATGGTACATATCTAGTTCATTATTATGTTAAAAAGTTAGTTTTAAAAATGTAGTTTCAGAGTATTCAATAAACGTTCATCCTGTTCGGCCCGCGACCTCAGGTGTGTTGTGGATTTTGACCCTTTGTGGGATTGAGTTTGACACCTCTGGCCTACATGTCATCATCCAGTTTTGCCTGCAGGCATCAAACTCTCCAAACTCTGCGGCTCGTCCATCAGCTGCAGACACTGTGATAACATGCAGAGATGGGAAACTTTCATCAAACTTCTTCACTGTTTGTGTCCAACCAGAGGAACTGTCCGTCGATGGATGAAGCCGACTTTCAGAGGAATCATAAAACGTGTTTTTTCATGTCATAAAAGACAACTTCAGCCTTGCAGAGTCCTTACTTGTTCGAAATGTGCCCCCACTGATTTGCTTACATGTGAAAACATCTTATTTTTTTGTCTTTTGTCTCTCCGGCTTCTCTTTTCATGACCCCCAGGAGACATTCTGTCCCCAAAATGAAGAGGAGACATTTTTCTCGCCTTCTGAGCATCGAGCTAAATGCTACTTGTGAATAAGAATAACAATGCAGTCAATTCATGGACTGAATTCACCTTTAGTTAGATTTTTGTTGTCAATTACACAGGAGATTTCACATTTGAAGACCTATTTTTATTCTATATTGATTTCTTTGTAGCTCTCTGTGATGTGGAATCATGAAAATAGTTTTATTTATGCAGAAGAAAGTTTGATTATTTTCAAATCATGTTTTTTAAATAGAGACGATTAAATTGTGAATTCAGTTCATTTGTATTGTAATGTTGGAGCTGATATTTTTAGTGCTCTTAGAGGTTTATTTGCAGTCATTTTTTTTCTATCCATAAAATTTTTAGAAATGGTAATAATAAATTGCAAACAAAATGTTTAAATAATTTTGCAGTTTATAGTCTGACAGGATCTGAATGATTTTTTAAGGAAAACAAAATGAAGTTTTCTATAGAAAAAAGTATATTTTTAAATTCTAAGAAGATTTTGTTTTTCTGTCCACCAAACATCAAAGTAATTATGTTAATTTATAGGAATAACTAAATATTTTTGAAATATGATGTATAGTAATGTTGGTTTGTATATCTCCATCTCTCTATGGGTCATTGTATTTCTAATTAAGAAAAACGAAACTTTATTTTATATACTTAAAAGGGAAAATATTGATACAGGCAGAAAAAAATGTCAAAAAAAGACGAGTAGGGGACACCTAAAACATTAAAAAGTGACATGGATGGAGTCCGAATCACACGTCTACACATGATGAGTTGGGAGTGAGAATACGTTTGCTCAGGCGAGGAAAACAAAGACGTTCAT
>NC_050517.1:32615184-32618721 GCF_002922805.2 Oryzias melastigma | reverse complement strand
AAAAGACAACATTAAAAATATATGCTCAGAAAAGTTTTTTACTTCCAGAACCTGGATTATTATTATTAAGAAAGTCAGATTCTAAACACTGAAGTTAATGGCAACATTTATAAGAAACTCTTTGTAGGTTTTAAATTTTAATTAATAGCCATTTTTTTATTCTTATTTAGTTTTCTATTTCTGCAAACACTAAAAAAGTCACCTTAAGTTCCTGTCCTATTTCTATTTTTGCTCTAGTTTTTTGTGATTTTATATTTTCAACCTAACAAAAACAATTCAGCATGGAAACACAACTGAAAACAAAGAAAACCTTTTTCTGGTAATTCTTCTTAATAGTAATTTAAAAGTTCTGTCGCTCCTCAGTTTGTGGGACTTCTCTTTGATTAGGTTTATATTGGTAAGACTTAATTGAAGGCTTTAAAAATAATTTGTGCCGTTTAGTATTTAACTAAGTCGCAGAAAAAGTTGATTTGTGTGTTATGGAGAGTTGTTTGTAAACCTGCAAAGTAAAGTTTAAATATTTTTGGTTATTTAACCTGTTTAGGAGAAAAGAACAGGTCTCATTTTTCAAATGCATAGTTTCAAAATTTTAATTAATGTGTTTATACATGTTACACTTACTAACTAAATAATCAATATTGAGCTAAATATTTAATTCTAAGCTAAATATTTATACTAAAATTATATATTTAGCTTACAAACAAAATATTTAAATTTAATGTATTAAATTAAAGAGTAGCTTGGCAAATTAAATGTTTAGATATGACCTAAATATATATTTTTCAAAATTAAATATTTAGGTTTTGTAGATAAATATTTAGTTTGGATCTAAATATTTAGTTCACTCATTATATACTTAGTTTTTAGCTACATTCTTGGTTTTAAAATAAATATTTTGTTTTACCTAAACTAAATATTAACTTGGCTCTAAATATTTAGTCAAAATCTAAATATTTAGCTAAAAAAATAAATATTTTGTTTAAAACTACAAATTTATCTAAATATGTAGCTCCAAATGAAATATTTAGATTACAGCTAAATATTTAGATCCAAGCTAAATGTTAAGTTTAGCTAAAACTACATATTTAGTTTTTAATTAAATATTTAGCTTAGAATTAAATATTTAACTTGGTAACTAAATATTTAGTTGGTAAATGTAACATTTACAACCACATAAATTAAAAGGTTAAAATGTATATTTGAAAAAAATTAGACCTAAAACAGGCTAAATAATTAAAAATATTGATATTATAATTTTACTTCACAGATTTACAAACGACACCCCATAGTGTGTTTCTAAAAATCCAGTTTTATTTGTAATGGTCTTTTTTGTTTCGATGATGCCGTAGAAACTCACATGATCATTTTTAGGGAAAATTTGTGTTACATTATGATTCAGTCTGTTTTGGTTCACTAAAAAAAACTAGTAAAAGATTATAGGCTTCAGTTTAGTGCAGGGCAGCAAGATGAAGTGTCGTGTCTCCATGTGGCAAAGGTTATTTTTAAAATCTCTGTGTGGATTCTTCCTGTTCTCCTCTTTCTCGTGTGGGTTAGATGAACCGTCTCCATGGCATCGCTGCAGTTCTGTCTCCACATCACCAAATAAATCAAGTTCATCCCTGAATCCACTTTAAGGTTTGTGGAAGAAATTCTCAACAGTGAAATTAAACGAAAAGCAGCTTGTTGGAGGACATCTGCAGCTTTAAGCAGGGCCGGACTCACCATCGGGCAAAGGTAGGGCCCCCCAAACACCTTTAGGGCACCAAAACTAAAAACGTAAAATATTCCTCAAATAATTTTAATGACCGTCATCATTTGACTCTGTCATAATAAAAGAAAAAAAATTCACTGAGTTGGTGTTGTGAGAGTGTGTCATTCTGACCCGTAAATCTGCAGAAATGGAATATTCCGTCAATAGCAGGTTAGCTAGCACAGAGTCTTCCAAGAGTTTGAATAGAAAAAAAATATTGAAAAAAAGAAAAATGCAGAGAGAAACAAACAAAAAAAAACATACAGGAGGAACTCAGGGAACTCAAAGAGAAGATAAAGTAAGTCCAGAGAGGACACAGAAAAAGAGACAAAAAGGCAAAAGAAGGGGAACAAATGCTCTTTTTGATTATTTTTGTTTTTTATGCCACTCCATAAGATATTGTTTTGCTCAAGTATTTTTGTCCTTTCTTGCTTTTTTTTTACTACAATCTGAAAATTAAAAAAAAAAAATAAACACACTACAGATGTTTTACATTGGATAAGGATAAAAAAAAAAAAGAAATGATCAATAAAACTACAGAGGGCCCCACCCCAATGCTCGTCCAAGGCCCCCAATTTGCTAAGGCCTTGGCCTTAAGAGAAAACATGGAACTCTTTAGTTTAATAAAACAATGGAAACAGCTTTTTACTGTAAACATCATAGTGAACATTTAAGTTTTTTATGTGTAAGAAGAGAATTAAAAAAAATACTTTTTTAGTTTAGTTCATGACTTTATGAGGAAATTGTGGAAATATATTAAGATTAAGAAGCAGAGATCCTTACAACAGATTGTAGCTTAATAGCTAATTTCCATCTGTAGTCATTTACAAAACAATATATCATGTCTAAACATTACAAACGTATTTACCAATTTAAACAGTTTTAAGAAAGACATACAATATAAAACAAATTAGAAAAAAAACAAATTCAATGTATAACACAATAAATTCACTATAAAACTAATGATGCAATAAAAAATAAATTTACAAAAGCAAAATAACAACACAAAATGGTATAGTCTTATACGTTACATGTCCTGAGTCAATCATGGACACCTTATGATATTTATAAAAAAGGAACAGTCTATTTATAGACTATAATACGGTCCATTCAACAATTATGTATATCATTTCTCATCATTAGAACTGTTGAATTTGCATCAAAAGTTTAGATGTAAAAGTTCTTTTCATTACTTGATACAAGTTGGCCATATTCACCAAAGTGTTCACAATTTATCTTGTTTTGGTGTAAGTTCCCTTCTTTTTAAATACAACAAAACTACAATTCCCAGAGCCCCACCCCTTTACATCAGAGGTGTCAAACTCAATCGCACAGGGGGCCAAAATCCAAACCACACTTTAGGTCGCGGGCTGAACAGGATAAACATTGATTGAACACTCTGAAACTAAATTTTTAAATCTTTAAAACCATAACTTTTTAACATAATTATGAGCTAGATATACAGCATTAGCTGCAACAATGCTAGAGTGAATAATGTAAGCTGAATTTGGCCGCTGAAGATGCTAGTGCTGATAGCTGAAAATGCTGAAATTGATAGGTGAAAACACTGAAGATGATAGATGGAAATACTGAAGCTAAAAGCTGAAAATGCTGAAGCTGATGGCCGGCTAAAACATAAGCTAAATGCCAAATTAGCTTAAAAAACTAAAAAAAAAAAATTAAAAATCTCACGTTAGCCAAAACTGCTAGCATGTAGATATTAGCCTAAAAACGTGGAAAGAAAAGCTTAAGTTAGCCAAAACATCTAGGATCTTGCTGAGATATTA
>NC_050517.1:32611510-32614118 GCF_002922805.2 Oryzias melastigma | reverse complement strand
TTTGGTTCACTAAAAAAAAACTAGTAAAAGATTATAGGCTTCAGTTTAGTGCAGGGCAGCAAGATGAAGTGTCGTGTCTCCATGTGGCAAAGGTTATTTTTAAAATCTCTGTGTGGATTCTTCCTGTTCTCCTCTTTCTCGTGTGGGTTAGAGGAACCGTCTCCATGGCATCGCTGCAGTTCTGTCTCCACATCACCAAATAAATCAAGTTCATCCCTGAATCCACTTTAAGGTTTGTGGAAGAAATTCTCAACAGTGAAAGTAAACGAAAGGCAGCCTGTTGGAGGACATCTGCTGCTTTAAGCAGGGCCGGACTCACCGTCGGGCAAAGGTAGGGCCCCCCAAACACCTTTAGGGCACCAAAACTAAAAACGTAAAATATTCCTCAAATAATTTTAACGACCATCATTATTTGACTCTGTCACAATAAAAGAAAAAAATATCACTGAGTTGGTGTTGTGAGAGTGTGTCATTCTGACCCGTAAATCTGCAGAAATGGAATATTCCGTCAACAGCATGTTAGCTAGCACAGAGTCTTCCAAGAGTTTGAATAGAAAAAAAGATAGAAAAGGAAAAATTCAGAGAAACAAAAAAAAGTGAAGGAGAAACTCAAGGAACTCAAAGAGAAGATAAAGAAAGTCCAGAGAGGACACAGAAAAAGAGACAAAAAGGCAAAAAGAGGGGCACAAATGCTCATTTTGATCATTTTTGTTTTTTATGCCACTCCATAAGATATTGTTTTGCTCAAGTATTTTTGCCCTTTCTTGCTTTTTTTTTACTACAATCTGAAAATTAAAAAAAAAAATAAACACACTACAGATGTTTTACATTGGATAAGGATTAAAAAAAAAAGAAATGATCAATAAAACTACAGAGGGCCCCACCCCAATGCTCGCCCAAGGCCCCCAATTTGCTAAGGCCCTGGCCTTAAGAGAAAACATGGAACTTTTTAGTTTAATAAAACAATGGAAACAGCTTTTTACTGCAAACATCATTGTGTACATTTAAGTTTTTTATGTGTAGAAGAGAATTAAAAAAAATACTTTTTTAGTTTAGTTCATGACTTTATGAGGAAATTGTGGAAATATATTAAGATTAAGAAGCAGAGATCCTTACAACAGATTGTAGTCTGATAGCTAATTTCCATCTGTAGTCATTTACAAAACAATATAACATGTCTAAACATTACAAACATATTTACCAATTTAAACAGTTTTAAGAAAGACACAATATAAAACAAATTAGAAAAAAAACAAATTCAATGTATAACACAAAATTCACTATAAAACTAATGATGTAAAAAAATAAATAAATTTACGAAAGCAAAATAACAACACAAAATGGTATAGTCTTATACGTTACATGTCCTGTGTCAATCATGGACACCTTATGGTATTTATAAAAAAGGAACAGTCTATTTATAGACTGCTCCTGATTTTTAGATTATCCAAACTGATAATCATGTTTTATGGTTTTCTATCTTTTTTTTTTCAAAAGTATCTTTTGGTGAGAAATCATGCTAAAGTAGTAAAGTAAAGTAAAGTAGTTTTTATAAAGGTTTTTGTCCTAAAATGTTGCAGTTTTCTGAATAATTTGTGAATTTCTACATTTTTTGACATCAGACCACCATAGTTTGATACAAGTTGGCCATATTCACCAAAGTATTCACAATTTATCTAGTTTTGGTGTAAATTCCCTTCTTTTTAAATACAACAAAAACTACAATTCCCAGAGCCCCACCCCTTTTACATCAGGAGTGTCGAACTCAATCACACAAGAGGCCAAAATCCAAAACACACCTGAGGTCGCGGGCCAAACAGGATAAACATTTATTATACACTCTAAAACTACATTTTTTAGGCTTTAAAACCATAACTTTTTAACATAATTATGAACTAGATATATAGCGTTACCTACAACAATGCTAGAGTGAATAATGTAAGCTGAATTTGGCTGCTGAAGATGCTAGTGCTGATAGCTGAAAATGCTGAAATTGATAGATGAAAATACTGAAGCTAAAAGCTGAAAACGCTGAAGCTGATGGCCGGCTAAAACATAAGCTAAATGCCAAATTAGCTTAAAAAACTAAAAAAAAAAAATTAAAAATCTCACGTTAGCCAAAACTGCTAGCATGTAGATATTAGCCTAAAAACGTGGAAAGAAAAGCTTAAGTTAGCCAAAACATCTAGGATCTTGCTGAGATATTAGCTAAACTCCAAAATAGCATAATAGAATAGAAGAATATAAGTCTTTATTTGTCATTGCACTTGTACAATTAAATTTAAAAACAAAAAAACAAAACAAAAAAAATAGTCAAAACAGCTGGCATGTAGCAGAAATTTGCTAAACCCCAAAACACTTTGAGAAAAAAGCTTACGTTAGCCAAATCACCTAGCATGTAGCTGAAATATTATCAGAACTCCAAAACAGCTTAAAAACCTGAAAAAAGCTTAAATTAGCCAAATCACCTAACATGTAGCTGAAATATTAGCTAAACCCCAAAATAGCCTAAAAAAATCTTCGTAAATGGCAAAATAGTCCAAAAAGCTATCAGAATGCTAATGTTTAAAACGTTAAAACTGTAACCTTTTAAAATAAATATGAATAA
>NC_050517.1:32609382-32611446 GCF_002922805.2 Oryzias melastigma | reverse complement strand
CAGAAGGAGGTAATTAATTGTCATCCAGGTCTTAATGTCTCTGATGCAGGAATTCAGTTTTTCTAGGTGGTCATTCTGATCTGGTTTGAGAAAAAAGCTTAAATTAGCCAAATCACCTAGCATGTAGCTGAAATATTATCAGAACTCCAAAACAGCTTAAAAACCTGAAAAAAGCTTAAATTAGCCAAAAGAGCTAGCATGTAGCTGAAATATTAGCTAAACCCCAAAATAGCCTAAAAAATAATCGTAAATGGCAAAATAGTCCAAAAAGCTATCAGAATGCTAATGTTTAAAACGTTAAAACTGTAACCTTTTAAAATAAATATGAATAATAAAAAGGCATTGGTGGCAGTCGGGAGGTGAAGTGGGGAGAAGAGAACTTCTATAGTCCCACCAATATGATGTTTAACTAAACATCAAAGGGGTGGGATTACCAAACTGCTGTACACTGCTGCCATAATCCAAGACTTCACTCTGAAGTGGAAAATAACTCCTTCGAGGCCTTGTGGTTGGATGAGTCACAAACTTCAAATCCTTAAACTTCTGGGGCATCTGCTGTCATTCCAGCTGCATCCATGAAGGTTACTGTCTGTCCCAGCCTTTTCCTCCATGCTGAGCTGGTTTATTATGTTAAAGGATTTTCTCTAGAAAACGTTAATTTATCAAAAACTTTGATGGAAATCATGTTTTCAAATGTTCTTGAAGCATTTTTCTAATGATGGAGAATCAAGATTAAAATGAAGTTTCTGGGTATTTTTTATTCAAACCGTCGACAATCAGGAGCAGATGAAAAAAGCTGTTTGTAAAATCGCATTTGTGACAGAAAATATGTTGGGCGGGGCCACAAGCTCCGGTTGCTCCACCCCAATGGTCCCGCCCACAACTCAGAGGTGAATTTCTAATGAACTCCTGCCGCTCTGCAGAGACTTTGTCCTAGAAAACAACACAGGCTTTATAATTTTGGCTAAAAACATCATAATAAAAGATCATGGGAAACACTTTGAAAATAGATCAAAAGATGATCAAAGGGACTTCAAAGAGAGCTCTAACCAAAGCGGTTTCATTACTGTATGGACCAGATTGTTTTCACATACGGAAAAATGTCTTTGAGTAAAACTTTGACCTTCGCCACATTCGCTAAAACTCACCAAAATTTGCACACCCCTAGTGCCCGGAGAAAATGAATTTTCAGCATAGGGAAAGACCCCACCCCCAAAACGATGACATCATGGCGACCAAAACTGTAAAATAATAAATCTGAAAAACAATGGCTGTGGGAGCCAGAAAAAAGAAAGAAAAAAAACACTAACAAAACCAAACCACACATGTCGGGGATATCCAAAGGATGTTTTGGAATTATTATGGGATGTTCACACAACCTATGTTTTGGCGGCCATTTTGTTTCAAAATGTTGGATTTTACAATTTTCACGTTTTCCCACGAAACAGGGAAAGAAAATTTTTGTTCAAACGATTTTCAGAAAATTTCACTCACATAATGCTAGCGTGAGTCTACAACCACCCCTGGAGTTTCAGTGACCTTTGATCTCAGGAAGAGGCCGCCATCTTGAATTTTCCAAAAACAAATAATAAAAAAAAACTCTAGTACCAGCTACAAATAAACAACTTGTCCTAGGGATTTCTTCAACCATCTCCTAACCTTTCGGTCATCATGGTGAAGTAGATTGGGGAAAAAAAGGTTGCAATTAGAAGTTGTTTATTTTGAATGGCGTGGACGTGGCGAGCTCACAGACGTGGTGTTTACCTGTTACTCACACATTTTTTTTTCCAGAAAATGTAATATATTAATTCCTGACCAGAGCTGAATAAAATAACATAACATAGGAGTTGAACATAATAGGAATGTGGGCGTGGTCAGCAAATAACCACCGTTGCTATGGAAATCCAAAAGCTTTCTTTTGTTGATTCTTCTGATACTTATGTCGATCTGGTCGGCATCCCCAGGTGACCAAAACATAAAATGGTTGCTACGGAGATAAAACCAACAGTAAGGCCGGCATTTTGAAAAAAGTAGATTTTACATTGATCTATCACACGCAGCTCA
>NC_050517.1:32598859-32608767 GCF_002922805.2 Oryzias melastigma | reverse complement strand
CCCCTGGAGTTTCAGTGACCTTTGATCTCAGGAAGAGGCCGCCATCTTGAATTTTCCAAAAACAAATAATAAAAAAAAACTCTAGTACCAGCTCCAAATAAACAACTTGTCCTAGGGATCTCTTCAACCATCTCCTAACCTTTCGGTCATCATGGTTAAGTAGATTGGGAAAAAAATGTTGCAATTAGAAGTTGTTTATTTTGAATGGCGTGGACGTGGCGAGCTCACAGACGTGGTGTTTACCTGTTACTCACACATTTTTTTTTCTCCAGAAAATGTAATATATTAATTCCTGAACAGAGCTGAATAAAATAACATAACATAGGAGTTGAACATAATAGGAATGTGGGCGTGGTCAGCAAATAACCACCGTTGCTATGGAAATCCAAAAGCTTTCTTTTGTCTATTCTTCTGATACTTATGTCGATCTGTTCGGTATCCCCAGGTGACCAAAACATAAAATGGTTGCTACGGAGATAAAACCAACAGTAAGGCCGGCATTTTGAAAAAAGTAGATTTTACATTAATCTATCACACGCAGCTCAGAGCAGCCTGACGAAAGCAGAAGGGGGAGGAGTCAGGACATGAGGTTGGGTCAATGATGGGCGGCTGGGATGGCCGTGGCGTGTAGAGGTGGGCTGTTAGGGCGGGTAGTGACCATGCAACGCCACTCATGGCTTTATTTTCCTTTGGTAAATACGTGTTGATGCTGCAACGTTTTGGCTTGATAACACGCCATATATGGAGAGAGCCAATGCTATCTGAATAAAAAAGTTCAAGGTTCTGCTCCGGAAAGATGATCCAAATCTTGCAAGACGCTGAAGGTTTCAGATTTCCACCCTTAAACTGCAGGTTTGACACTTTGCTCTACAGAGATGGAATGTGAGGAACTTCCAGCGGGTCACAGTCACAACCTTTGCTGCTTTTCATTCAGCTACAGTAAATTCAGAACAGACGGAGGTCCTGCAGGACCTGACGTGTCTCTGCATCATCAGTCATCTTTACTGCTGATTGTTTCATTGATGGAATTTCCTGAGAGGATGGAGAATCTGCAACAAATTAGCAGCAGAACTAAAACTTTGAAAAGGTCTCGTCTTGACCAATAATGAGGTTTAATGAAGGTTAAACTTCTCATTTGGAAACTCATTTGAAGAAACAGTTCCGGCTTGGAAAAGCTTCACCTGGTCTCCATGTTTTCAAGCCTTCCTGGATAAACCAGATTCAGACTTTCTGAGTGGGCGTAAAGTGAGTTGTGGATATGACAATCCTCACAGATATACAGTCCTCCTTCAGTCTTTTCCTTTCCAGTGCAGATGATCCTCTGCTGTGGTGACACTTGCTGCCGTTGTCAAAGTGGGTTTCTACAAATAGAAATATTCTGTCTGAAGCCTCGTCCTCTGAGACTTCAGTCTGATGCTGAAGCTCTTGTCTTCTCATCCCGTCAGTCGATGAGATCCAGAAGTAACAAAAGACGACATGGAAGTTTGTGTTGAACGACGCCTGAAACTTTGATTAAATCCGACTTCCTTAGAGGAGAACTTCAGTTTGTGATCTCGCCCCTCTCATCACACGGACTTTCACTGGTCAGAGTTTGAGTTACAATCTGATCAAGACGGATAAAACTCTTAGTTTGGATGCATTCACCTTCAAAATGTACTGGTGTGGCTCAACGTGAAAGACAAAAGTGAAGAACAACCACCAGGCGAAACTACAAAGAAAGAGAAGAAGAAGAAACAGGCGTCACTGTATACAAGCTCACTGCAAAACCAGAATCTTAAGAGAGTAAAAAGACTCGTGTTTCAAGAAAACTATCATACCAAGAACGTGTTTTAATAGCAAAATAATCTTAAATTGAGAAAATATGAATTACTGACCAGGTTGTTTTTTCTTAATCTAAGAATTCTTGGTAAGAACATTTTTTTTACAGATTTAAAGATCTGCTCATTTTTACGAATCTCTAAAGAGCCGGTTTATGAATTGTAAAAGAAGGGTAAAAATAACATGATTTAAGTAGAAGTAAAAAGTTGACAACCAAATGATTTTCACAGTTAAAAAAAAAAAAAAAAAAAAAAAAAGAAAAACAAAAATAACAATTAATTGTAAAATCAACTCTTTGGACACTAGTTTACAGACTCCTCGGCTAGAACCTTTTTTTTTTTTTGTTCCAACATCCTTATATTTTTTTCTCTTCACGACTGGGCCGGATACGGCCCGCGGGCCGTGTGTTTGACACCTTTGAACTAACCCGTAAAATAAATAATCTCTTGTAATTTAACTGCACTTCTCTAATCAAACATTACCTGATCGACGTGTTTAGATTTCTCTCAGAAAACCTAAATTCTTCATCATCTGATGTAGCTGCACCTTTGTTCTTGTGTAAATGAAACGTTTGGGACAGATGGTCGTCTCCAAGGCAACCGTTGTTTCTTCCTCGCTGAACATAGAACAGCGTGTACGACAAACGCATTAGCTCCCAGATTAGCAAAGCTAACTCAACCGTCGGCGCTACACGAGTAGCAGAGCGGGGAACTCTTTTGTTTTGGGTTTGGATCTTTGAATTTACAGGAAGTTACGTCGTTCTGTAATAAACCAGATGATGGACTACTAGCATATAAACTAGGATTTATTTAAGATTGTATTCCCAATGAGCATTTATCTGATTTCTCCCACTTTTACCTCCACATGAGCTGCGATCAGAGTTGGGGGACGACACGGTCTCTGCTCTCTGTGTGGTTATTCGATCCATTCCCAAATCATCCTGGATTAAATGTAATCAGATAATCCCTGATAAATGTCACATAATCCCATCTATTTCTAAATTCATTTAGAGGCTCGTAACTATTTGTATTTTCTTCCAGACAAAAAAAATCAAACGTTAATCTGTATCGTATCTTATTTTTAGTCTTCACAAACATCAACATTAACACAAACGACCTCTGAGGAGGGAAGGTCGGGAAGTTGTTGTCATCCCGGCACAAACTGGGAAGCCGGTGAAGCTCCGCCTCTAAGAGATAATGGTGAGTGTCCGTTAAAGCGTTCACAGAGCTGCAGAGAGATGTGATTACAGCTGTTACTCTCCGTCCTCTGGAAGCGTTTCTGCAAACACACATCAGATAAGCCGCTTCCTTCCAGCTGCACGTTGCATTTGCATTGATTTTACATACATTTACATGAATGTTTACTCATCGTCTGCTGGGCCTCATTGATCAATAACCACTTTATGCAAGAACACCTCCTGTCTCCCAGCTACTTCATACTCGCAGACTGGCTGCTTCTCTGTGCATCGCGGGAATTTATCTGCATAACTTTTGATAAAAGGTCACCTTACCCCAAAATACTACAAAGATGTGTCAGTATTTGTGTTCAGCTGCTTCACTTCATCAAAAGAATGTTCTGTGGATGTTTTTTTCTTCCACATGTGATGGTTTGGGAGCTATCAGGTGACCATGTGCTAAAAATTTACTTTTATTTTCACAGAATAACAAGATTTTTCTTTTTTGTATTTGCTGTCATTTTTCCCACAACACATGTAGAGGTCTGCTTTGCTTCTTTAAAAAATAAAAGTAGAAATAACCTTTGTTGAAGGTTGTGAAAACCTGCCTGTATCCGACTAAGCTGGGAGCTAGTGTTCATGAAAGGTTGCACCGATTTTTGTCAGATTTCTAGAAAATATTGAACCACAGTCATGTGTGTCATCAGCTCCATTAGGAGAAGTTTGTTTGGATGTTCTGGTTTGACACGTCAGACAGAGAACGTCCAGGTTTGAAGATGATCAACAGAGAAATGTGCAGTTTGGACTGTAAACATCCAAAGAAATGTAGTTTTTGGTGTTTTTAACAAGTTCTTGATATATTTTTCATGTGATGGAAGACATATAGAAGAGAAATTCATCCTAAATTTGTGTATTTCTTTATTCAAATCATTGTGAATCAGGAGCAGATGAAAAAATGCTCTTGGCAGGAAACAACCTCCTCGCTCCATTCTGATGCCTCCACTTACAGACAAATAGATCCATGAACGTCTTTGTTTTCATCTTCTGAGCTGGAATCTGGATCTAAAATGGATTACTCACCATTGTTGTTGCACCGCTAATGTTAGCTTGAAAGTGTGAGGGACTCTCAGCTAGGAGCCTGATGGATGATGACCAAAATAATCTGTGATGTCATACGTTTTCTCTGATACTCAGAAGAACAAGCATTAGTAGAGCCCATGTTGTTGTAATATGCTGTCAAATTTCAGAGCCGTCAGACATTTCTAAATATCAATTTTCTTTATCAAAGCAGATTAATCCTCATCTATGTCCAGATAATGTCAAAGTTTACGGCTTAAACAATATCGCTAAATTTATGTAAAGTAAATTATTATTTTAATCTAAATTATTTTGGATGTTTTCTTTATATTTTGGACCATAGTTGCATTATTTTATTTTTAATATTTATATTTTTGTCCTAGCACCACTGAAAAAATGGACCGTCTCGGCAGCATGTCTGCGATTCTCCAATGAAAACATCTGAACGTTTGCAAAAAATTGATAAATATATTGTGCAAACAAAATGAAAGAGTTCTGCAGATCATCTTTAGAAAGAGAAAGTGTTTTTGTTTTAGCCTGGGGGCGGAGCTGTCAGCGTAGAAGCTTCCTGGATGGGGCTGTTCCTCACTTTGTGATGTCACAATGTGAGGACCTGCATGTTTTGGTGGATTGGAAGGGGCTGGTGCTCAGAGAGCAGGTTTTTAGAGGAATACTCAGAGATGCATGAATGGAACAACATACCACTTTGGGTTGTTTATAGTGAGGAATGAACATTATAGTACACTTAAAAACTCAGAAAGTTGATTCTTCATGGTATAGCTCCTTTCATGATGTCATAACTCTGATGTGAAAACGTCTTCCAGTGGTCTTATTGAAAAGTTGAAGATTGTAAAAACCAAGTGGCTTCTTGGAAGAAACATAACATTGTTTTCTTTGATCTCTTAACATAAAGTATCCATCCACCTGCTTCATCGGATTAGTCCAGGGTTCTCAAACTCCATTTCCCTTGGGGCCACTGAAGGCGGAGTCTGGCTGAGGCTGGGCCGAGTGGGGTTCCATTTTGTGCCAAAAGTATGTTTTTACGTCCAATGTCTGTCTATTGTCTATGTCTACTGAACAACTTTATTGAACATTTGTTTATGTCTATGTATTACTGAGCAATATCTTCTGCATGTCCTGTGAAACGACAGGAGCTAACGACGCTAGCAACTGTTGCTACAGACTTTTCTGACAGCTATGTCCAATGACAGGCGCTAACTACAAGAGTTTACGAGGCTAGCAGCTGTTGCTAAGGACTTTTCTGACAGCTCTGTCTAACGACTGGAGCTAACGACGCTAGCAGTCATTGCTAAGGACTCGAGCATCGAACGACAATATCAAATGCAAAGTTTTAAGCATAAAGCTGAAACATCACAAAGCAATACAAAGCTACCATCAAAGAAGCATGGACATGCAGACGATATTACTGGGTAATTTCATATTAAGGTGGGGGCCGCAAATGGCCCGGGGGCCGAGACCCCTGGTTTAGAGTTACAGAGATGTTTGAGCCATTTCCATAGTCAACAAAACACTGTAGGGCAATATTTGTGGACAAAACGGATCATAAACACTCAAGTTTGGTGGAGAAGAAAACACTCTCTTATACTTTAAAAGAGATTCACAATGACATGCATATTCTGCTGTCTGCATTTGTCAAAAGTTTGACTAAACTTTTAAAATCTGTTTGCTAAAAACACAAAACTGAACCTAATCAGCACAATGCAGAAATGAGGAGACATCACAAACTCATGGATGAAGTAGTAACTTTCAGATTTGTTTATTTATTTCTACCTTTTTTTATTGAAGATACATGAAACATTACAAAAAAATGTGTTTGGCAACATAAAAATCAAAGAGATGCTGCAGTTAATTTCTTCCTCTTTGCTGTTAATTCGTCGTATTTAAAAAAATGATGAAGGCAGCTGGTACAAAGGGATTATTCAACAGATCAACACATTAAAAGTAATCACTTTGTGCAGCTGTTTTTCCAAAACCTTCTTTAAAATATTTTTAAATGCGATCTATAGATCATTAAACTTAATAAAACTGTTGTTTTATTTTAAAGAAACGTAATCTGAAAGGGAAAGAAAGCAAGAAAAGGAGAATTATCCTTTAAACAACTGAAGGTGAAGAGTCTTATTAACACATTAAACTTGATGGACCAGTGCAGTTATGATTATGCAGCGTTTCTACCAAACAAAGCAGCCAAATCACACAGTGTTTGAGCACAAAGGACCTCAAATTGCTCTAAATTATTCCCAGATGTTCCTGGCAGAAACAAATGTGAAGAAACGGGTGAAAATGTGCATGAAAACATCCGAACAGTTTTCATATTCAGCGTATATTCCACACCTGTCTGCACCCACGTCTGCTGCTTCCCTGTCAGGACAGGAGCCGTTCGGACAAACATGGATCCCATGAAAACCTGCTGGAAACGAATCCTGCTCGCTGACACAAACACTGCAGAGCAAAAAGACTTCATTACGCCCGTGGAGGAATTCCTTCCACCGTCATTATTTATGACGAGAGGCTGCTGAGCTGCAGCGTGCACTCTGTAATTTCAGATGGTCGGAGTTGGGACCAATTTTTCTCCTCTCATTATGTCCCAGGCTTTGGCAAAGAGGAACTCTGGATGCACGGAGAACCCTCCGAGACTCCCTGCAGCCGCTTTTCCTGCTGCTTATTTATCACTGATTTACAGTCATGGATCCTGCTTTTACTGCATTAGCATTCTGGATGCGCACGCCGCTGCGCTGTCTGCTCAAAGGCCGTTTAGGAGTTTGATGCTTCAGGTTTGCACATTTTCTTGACGATGAAGTGACGTCCAAAGTGGAAACAACAGCTTTGGGGTCTTTCTGTCTTTTTGATCGCACTAAAGCATTTGGTATAATAAAAAAACATGCAATGCTGTCTGAACACGGTCAGGAATAACATGGAGGACAGGAACATCACTCATTTATAGGGCTGGTATCACTACAAAAGACTGAATCCAATCATTTATGGTAAAAATAAATTCATTCATTTAAAAATCCTCTTTTTATATTTATTTATACATGATTTTTTTTCCTTTTTTTCCATTTTATTTATTTATGTACTATTTTTCATTAATTTAATTTTAATTTAATTTTTTTTCTTTTTTCATTTAAAAAAATTAAATCCCTCCTAAAATTAATTTTGTTAAGTTAAGAAAAACTGCTTTTATATAATTAGGGACATTTAGTGAAAAGTATTAAAACAAGTTAGCTAGATTGTTACATATTTAATTATTTAAAATTCTTTTCTACCCAGTCACCTAACTTTTTATCTTAATTGTTCCTCTTACTGTCAGACATTCGTGGGAAACATTTCTCTGCATATTATTTTGTGTATGTACAGTATATGACAAATAACATTTCACTTTGAATTTCTTTAGTTAGAGACCAAAAGAAATTAAAGCCTTGAGCGGCGTTGTGTGGCCCGTAGGCGCTTCCTGCCCTCGCCACCAAAAAAATATTTTTTTTTTACTAAATTGCAGCTTTTCTAATGGTTTATCTCCATAGCAACCATTTAATTTTTTGTTCCCCTGGGGATGACAAACACGTCTATGTCATTCTTAGAAGAATCGGCAAAAGTACGTTTTGAGATTTCCTTAGCAACCGACGCTTTTTGTTAACCACGGCCACATTCCTAATATGTTCATATTGTATGTTACATCATTTTATTCAGCTTGAGCCAAATATTCATGTATTACATTTTCACAATATTTTGTTCAAATAAATGCGTGAGGAAATTAGGAATGCCACTCTTGCTGTTAAAAATCCAGAACTTCTAAAACCAGAATTTTTTCCCAAAGCAGCTTCTAAATTATGCTCGAGGAGGTAGGAGGTGATAGATTGAAATCCTTTGGAGGACTTTACATTTTAGGAGGTACTAATGGAAGTTTTTCTGTTCCATCAGATTCTGATTTTTTTAAACCTTGAATTTTCTTTTTGCATTTTTTTTTAACCCTTTGATTTTCGATGGCCAAGAAATGTGATGGGAACAAATTTGATCTGTTTTCCATCAGACTAACTGGTCAATCTAAGAGCACATTGTGACAGTGAGGAGTTAGGTATCTCCAGTCAAGTCCCCTTTACTTTTGTAATATGGTGTCATTGATTCTACTTTATGAAAGATAAAATCGGTCATTGCTGTCTGACAGACGACTTCTGTGCCGTTAAAAATCAAGGGTTCAATAAAAATCAGAAAGAAAATTCAAAGATTTAAAAAATTCAAAGTCTGATGAAACTGAAAAACTTCCATAAAATTCAGCCTCTGGTCATCCCTTATTTTATATTAAAATTCCCTTTGAATTTTCCCCATACGTGGTTTTTGACTTTAATGTTGTTGTTGTTGATCTCCATAGGAGATTTTTTTTCCCCATTCATTTTCTTTTATGGTTTCTCTTGCTGTGTGTCATTTTTTTGTTTTTAGTGGGCTGGTTCCCTAATAATTTCCACCTGGTATTACAGATGCAAACAGATTTGGGTGAATTCTAGACTGTGTGCGGGGGTCAAATTTTCACTCAAATGAATCCATTTGGTCCTTTGGTTCAGGACGGCTGCAGGATTTATTTTATTTTTTTTTTTAAAAAGATGATTTTAAAAATTGAATGAAGAGACGTTGTATTCCATGAAACGTGATCAAATCAAGTTTTTCCATTTACTAAATGTGACATTTAGCGTCGCTTTCACAGCCATAAATAGAAACCGTGTGGATGTTTGTGTTTTTGAGGTCCAGAACCTCCAGCTCTTGGCCTTGGATCTGTTGGCCGCGGTGAGAGTCCATCTGCTGCTGCCGCCTGCGTCTTTCAGAGCCACAGTCAGGGTCAGCGGTAGATTCCAACGTCCGACCATAAAAACCTTTTTCTGAATCCAAAAATCTGATGATATCAGGACTGTGTTTGAGTTTCAGACTCCACTTTTTCTCTTTTTATGTGTTATCTACCATCAGTGTACACTAGAGTTACAGCAGGGAGTCGAACTCAATCACACAAGAGCGCAAAACCCAAAACAAATCTTAGGTTGAAGCCGGAACAGGATAAACATTTATTGAACACTCTAAAACTACATTTTTAAAACTCTGAAACTGTAACTTTGTTACACAATTATGAATAATAAAAATGCAGGAATATTATTCCAGAATAAATCAACCTAAACCTTAAATAACTTTCAATATTTTACTCTATAAAAATATATTTTTTCAAAATTATACAAGTCAAAAATAAGTGCAAGATAACATTGAGCCATTAATAGCAATAAAATAAAATGATCTGGAGGGCCGGATAGAATTACCCGTCTTGACTTTATCACATGCGAGTCACAGCATCCCTCTATATTTGATTTTTTTTTTTTTTTATTAAAATCAACACGTTTGTTTTATGTCTAACCAGGAAAACCAAATGACGTCAAATGTGTCCGAACACTGAATCAACGGGAGAAATTAAAACACTGAAAAATTAGACAGCAAACTCCTTTGTTCAAGTCCAATCTAATGAATCTGTGTGATATTCTCTCATGTAATACCAGCACAGAATGCAGGATTCCCTCCAACTACAATAAGACACAATCACCTAAATCAGAGGATTCGGCCAAATGACCGCCTGAGTTCTGATTTCTTCACGTCAAACCCTGCTGAGAAGATCCATGTGCACGTCTGGCTCTCACTGAGACGGAAGGTCAAAGGATTTGGAAACACTGGAGCCACTTTCCTCGGTTGGGTGTTATCTGTGAAAGCGGCGCTCTGAGGAGGAGGAGGAGGGTTTTTCAGAACCACTTCTGGTGGAGCGTGGCTCGGAACGGCATCCCAAACCAGAGCAGAG
>NC_050517.1:32568674-32598787 GCF_002922805.2 Oryzias melastigma | reverse complement strand
ATGCAACACCTTCCCTTCACCTTCCTGCTCCCCAGCAGTTTGTGGCTCGTATTACTTCAGGTGCAGCACGGAGACGTATATCCAGCAGGAAAACACAGCGGGAGCCGCTCTTTGTACTTCACAGGGAATGTCCTCTTTTTCATTTTTATGAGCAAATCCTCCCGTTTACAGTCGACGCTGAAAAGGTGATTAGACTAATAACAAGCGCGCGGGAGCCAAAAAAAACCTCTTCTCCAGGACGCGTCTTTGGGGAATCGAACGTGAGGATTTCTCTGCCAGCTTCACAAAGCTGCACGTAAAATAACACTTTTTTACTCACTGAATTTAAATTTCTAACTAAAAAAATGGGAAAAATCTCACATAGTAACCTCTGTCGATTGGTGTCAGATATATACACAACTTTTGTTTCACGTTTATGTTTTTGTTATCAACTGGATCTTCAGCAGTTAACTAACCAAACTGGTTTTTCTTCAATTGGAAAGACGCCGTTTGGCCTCCAGCTTCAGAGGAATCTGAAGGTTTAGGGGTTTGTATTCTCAAGAGTCTGGCGATATGATATGTATCGCGATACATGATATAGACCGTACCAGATCCAATATTTCACTTTTTTAAAATAATGAATTCATAGAAATTGTTTCTAAATGCGCATTTTACACATAAACTTGTACATTTTTTAATGATCAGAACATTAGCTGTGTCTCATATACAAATTGCTTTTAACTAATCAGATTCATGGAGCTTTTCTTAAAGTCATTTAGGAAATATGTTTTCAAAACTCAACTTTGTCTGATTTTCACAACAAACTTGTTGTCAGTAGAGAAGTAAACCTCCACAAAGATTATGTGTATGGTTGAATATAAGCACATAACTGTAGCCGAACCTGCAGTTTTCAAACTGTTCAGATAGGGTTGGGCACCAATTGTGTTTTATTTGGATCCGGTGCCAAAGTGGTTCTTTATTTCCGGTTCCAAATCGGTGCCAATTTTGGTACTTCAGTAATAAAAATGAATGCATAGATCTTCCCAAATTAACACATTTCATCCGCAAGTCACATATTGAAGAATGGTTCAGACATCTGCGTCAAGAATTGATGTTTTTGGTGTCGTCATTTTTGATGTGCTGATTATTCTCATTAAATCAGATATCCACAAAACCGGTGGCGAATTCGCTGCTCGCCACCTGTCAAACGTGAGCTAAACACCGCGGCCCTGCAGCCGCCGGTCTGAGGGGTTATCAGGGCTTTGATCTCACTCAAGGGGTGTGTCTGGATGACAGCCGCTCCCATGGTGTTTCTGTGTCTCTGTGACTGAGTTTGAAGGCTAACCCAAGAGAGGAGACAATATGGGACCTTTTTAATAATTGTTTCAGCGAAAATAAGTAAAACATCACAGTTCAGGAGACCCGAGCAGGCTGCCCTCAGCGGCTGTCTGTCTGCCGAGCTCCGCTGAAGTCTGGAGGCTGCCAGAGAACCGCCGCGCTGCGACAGGACGAAAACACTAAACCACAGACATTTAATTTAACTTTACAACAAATCTAAAGCTTTGAAGTCGATTGAATAAATTTGTAACTTGCAAGCAGAAAAATTTGCATTTTATACCAAACAATAAAGCTTGAAGAGAATAAATATTTAGATTTTGTGCAAAAAAATATGACATTTTGTCAAACATAACAAGTAATTTGTGTTGAAAATCTGTTATGACAAATTTCAATCTAAAGTGAAAAATTCAAACATAAAGTTGGATTTTAGGAAAATTAAGCAGAATATCAAACAGTTTTGACTGGTTTTAAATAATTTATTGTAATATTTTTCAATTTACCCTTTTTTTTTAATCAAGTTCACATTTTTTATCATGTTTTTAGGTTATTTTTGTCTTTTTCTTTCATTTATTCACTGTTTTTGGTTTTCATTGTGTACTTTGAAATCCCATTGATGTTATATTTCATTCATTTTCAGCCCCAAACATCCAGATATTCTGGGAACCAGCTTCCATCCTTCATTTCCATATTTTTGGTGCAATAAAAGAAGATGGAAATGTGATGTTTTGTTCTCCCTAATTGATGCACAGATGCATCGAGGCTTTCATTTGTGAAGCACCATCAAGTGGAAACAAAAAAAGCCTTCAGTGTTTGGAGGAGCGAGCAGAAGTGCGCATTCATAAATGATTTCGCATTAAAGATTGACTGCTTTAAGGAGCCAGAAGGTTTTTTTTAGAATGGACACAAATTTACAATGAATGATGTTTTGGGGGAAGATGCAACTTGAATGCTTAAAATCTAAAAAAATAAAATAACATTTTAAAATAGATGTAATCTTACTTATTGGATGTTAAACATAAATGTTTTCATGACGACATTAACATCTTTTGTTGGCTCATGAACATTAAAGGAAAAACAGAAACAAGAGTGGAATATATAAAAAATCTGATATTTGACTTATGAAACATAAAAACAAACATCTTTTCATTTATATTAATAACATTATTTCAAATCTTCACTCATTTGTATGGAAATAGAAGCCAAAAAAATAATTTTTGCAATTTTTTAATCTTAATTTTACAATATTTTAGCGTTTAACAATATTTTTCCATTATAAGTCTATATTATTATTCAGCAGTGTTTGCTCCAGCTGTAATGAAAAGTCAAGCATATGTTCTGTGGTTTATTCCAGAAGTTTTTTTGCTTTGCGGTGTATAAATAATTGGTCAAAGGCAGCTTGGTATTCGTGAGCGTGCTCCTGCCTTTCATTCATCTGCTGCTCCACGTCAGCTACTGTGTAATTCTGTCTGAAGGTGAAGGCACGACGTGAAGAAAACCTCCATAACCGTCAGAGTGACTTTTATCGGTGTGGAGCGTTCCCTTTCCACGCTCGCAGAGAGCGCGGAGGGTGACGGCAGAAGATGCCTGAGCTGGGGGCTTTTAAGGCTCCCTCTGCTCGCTTTTCCTCTTCAACGCTCTGCTAGACGCATTAACCCAAATCAGCTGTGCTTCTCATCAGGGGCCGAGTCCCAAATGTTACACTTGGAGGGAAAAAAATGCTAAAAACACACCAAAAAACGGTGTAATCGTACCTTCCTTTACGGAGACGAGCGCTCATGTAAAAGCATCCAGCTACGCGCTGATCTGTATTTCTGGCACATCATAACTGGAGCTCAGATTTATGATTCAGTTGTGTCCACTTCTATTACTGTAACGTCCTCCAACCCAACATATTCCTCCACAGGCTCTTTGTGTTGAAACTGTTCCACCAAATGTATTAAATAATGGATTCATTTGTACTTTTTTAATGCAACAACTATAAATATTATTTGACAAATATTTCCCATTTGCATTAAAAAACATTCCCTCTGTTAAGCCAAATTAAGCCCCTTAAACTGGTATGTTTTTGATGTTTGTCTAGAAATAATCATGTCTATTAGATTCAGTCATCTTGATTCTGCAGGAAAAGATTAGAATCAATTCCAGTGATTTCTACACAAAGACATTATTGTTGATAGAATGAAGTCTGAGTGAGGCTGCTGCAGGTGAGGAATGGTCAAACCTATATGTGACATGCAGGAGAGGTGACCCTTTCCAAATATGAAGGTCGTAGACCCCTCAGTAAGCTGGGAAAGAGAAAAGGTTCATTCACATTTTTCTATGGGCGTGCTGCGGGCAACAGGTCATAGTGAACACTTCTACAACATGTTAATGCTACGATAGATGTGTGACAGCAATTGAATGGGACCTTAACTTTATCACAGCTCAGCCAGCAAGTGGGCCCCATATGGTGTAAAAGTGGGCAGAAAATGTGGTCCCAAGTGTGTTTGCCCACATTGGGTTAAGGGGGAACTCAGTGGGTTAGCTGGCTATGCTGGCCAGTCTCCCGGTGGACAGCGTAGTGGGTATCGAGCTAGCAAACTCCGCTGTAGTGAGCTAATGAGCTCCGCTGTAGCATGCTAGCGAACTCCATTTTAACATACAAGAGAACTCCTTTGTAGCATGCTAGCGAGCTCTGCTGTAGCTAGCTAACGAGCTCCATTTGATCAGGCTAGCAAGCTCCATTTTAGCATGCTAGAAAACACGTCTGTGGCGAGCTAGAGAGCTCAGTTTTAGCAAGCTACCATGTAGCATGCTATCGAGCCCTTCTGTAGCGAGCTCCGCTGTATCGAGCTAGTGATCTCCGCTTTATTGAGCTAGCGAGCTCCGTTGTAGCACGCTTGCGAGCTCTGATATAGCGAGCTTGTTAGCTCAATTTTAGCATAGGCTACTAGAGAACCTCTTTGTAGCATGCTAGCGAGCTCTTCTGTAGCTAGCTTCGCTTTAGCAAGTATCGAGCTAGCAAAGCAAGCTTCACTTTAGCATGCTAGTGAGCTCTTTTGTAGCTAGCTAGTGAGCTCCATTTGAGCGGGCTAGCAAGAAACATTTTAGCATTCTAGAGAATGCTTCTGTGGTGAGCTAACGAGCCCCGTTTTAGCAAGCTATCACTTAGAATGCTAGCGAGCTCTTCTGTAGCAAGCTTAACTTTAGTGATCTCCGCTTTATCAAGCTAGCAAGCTCTGTTTTAGCATGCTAGCAAACTCCTCTGTAGCGACCTAGTGAGCTCCGTTTTAGCATACTAGAGAACCCATTTGTAGCATGCTAGCGAGCTCATCTGTAGCGAGTTCCGCTGTATCGAGCTAGCGAGCTCTGTTGTAGCGAACTAGAGAGTTGCTCTGTCGTGAGCTAGCGATGTCTGCTGCAGCGAACTAACCCACTGAGCTCCCACTTATCCCATTGTGGGCAAACACAGGCGGGGCCACCACAGAAACTGTGGACAAACTTATTTGAGGCCACATTTTCTGCCCACTTTTAACCCATATGGGCTCATTTGGCTTTGTGGCTCTGAGTGTTGCCTGTTTTTATACTAGTAAATTTATTATTTTATTACTGCCTTTATTTTTAAATTTATGTTTGTGTTGCTGTTTTTTTTTATTTGTGCACATTGTAGCTTTTTTTTTTCAACATTTTGCACTAATTACTGTTTTATTATCATTATTTTATACTTATACACATGTTCTATATTTGATGCATGTTCAGTTCAGTTTATTGTTATTAGTGAAACATTTTTATTTTGCAAAAGTCTCTGCCCCATGTTTAACAAAACACTCAATTAATAAAAAATGTGTATTTCCAAAAGTATGATATGATCCAGTATTTCAAGTCAAAAGTATCAGCATATCGGCAAAACTATTCCTGTGATTATATGGTATCGATAAATTCCCAGTACCGCCCACCTCTGTGGGTCACAGAGAGACAGAAGTACCGCTGAAAGCACAGTCAGAATGAGATAGCCTCCATAGTCATGTAGGCTAAAAACTTAACAGTAGCTCCTCCCACACATGTCAGAAGGTCAAGTCCATGAACTCATCTTTGGACAAGCGTCGAGGAGGAAATTCGTCAAAAGAAAACTTTGTACGATGCAAAAGGCCATGGAACAAAGCAGCAAAGAAAGGCGTTAGGACACAGATGTGTCACAGACACTCAGGCTGAACTGTCACTGCAGTCCATCCTCTTGTTTCATCCAAGTTCCTGCGGTTAAAAGAAAAAACTGGAACTCAAAAAGAGAAGAAAAAGAAGGCATTCCTGCGGAGATGTGTCCATAAACATAATGTATGGGTAATGGGTGCTATAGAGGATTTATTATTTCAATACGACCATAACTCGTCCTGCTGGCATTTCCAACAACAGCTGAGAATTACAGAAGCGGGCAACGAAAAATCACACGGCAAAACATAAAACAGGCTTCACTCAAAGTGTTGAAACACACAATGGAAACAGTTTATCTCCCCTGTGACCCCCCCTGGCTTCATGTTTGTGTTGACAGTTCATATTTTCCTTCCCTTCTGTCTCGGAGCCATAAATTCTTTTTTCTTTCCACGCACATATTTCAGCTCCGTAACCCAATCTCTGGAAACGCCGAGCAAATAATAGGTTAACATTGCAGATGTGTGCTGCCATGTTTCCACTTGTGAAGCTGACTGGCGATGAAAAGGTGAAAAATCAAAGTTATGCGTGCACAATTCACTGCGGCCAGCACGTTTGTGTTTTACGGCTCTGACCCTATACTTATGAATTTAAAGATAAAAGTCAGTCTCTCCTTCCTTGCCAGACTCCGTCTTTATCCTCGCTGCTTTAACCCTTTAACACCTGAGGCGTCACAGGTGATGTTTACACACAAAACCTTAAACAATGTTTTCTCCTTCAGGATCTGCTGGAATTATTGTGATAACGGTTGAAAAGTTGCAATAAATCAAATAACATAAATGCTGGAGCTCCAGTGTTAAAGTGTTAACTTTAGAGGAAGACGAGCGGAGAAGCTGAACCTCATTTTTATTGTGCATCTTAATTATCTTTCTGCGATCACAGTGTGACAGGGTGGACTGTAGTTTTAATTTGTTTTATTCTGTCAGTATTTATAATTCCAGAGAGCCCCTGAACAGGCCACCTCATTGCTGTCTGATTAGATACAGGTGTGCAGTGGGGGTGTGGCCAATTGGAGAATATATAAGGAACAGTGGAAGGAGGAGTGTGGCGAGAAGCGTGGTGCGAGAAGCCAACGCCAGGCCCTGGTGGAGCGCGGCTGGGGGAGTCCGCATTACGCCCTGGTGGAGCGTGGCGCGTGAAACCAGCGCCGGGCCCTGGAGAAGCATGGCTCTAGAAGCCAGCGCCGGGGCCTGGAGAAGCATGGCTCTAGAGGCCAGCGCTGGGCCCTGGAGAAGCATGGCTCTAGAGGCCAGCGCCGGGGCCTGGAGGGGTGTGGCTCTAGAAGCCAGCGCTGGGCCCTGAAGGAGTGTGGCGTTAGAAGTCAGCACTGGGTCTTGGAAGGGCGTAGCTCTAGAAGCCAGCGCCGGGAACTGGAGAAGCGAGATAAAAGAAACCAGCACCGGAGAAGTAAGCCCCAGGTCGACAGTGAAAGAGCCCCGTCAGACAACCGCCCACCGAGCACAGCAGCTCAGGGTGAGGCGATGCCGAAACCGGAAGCGCGGTTGAGCCAGGAGCCAAACATTAGGGGGAAGTGACGTTCTAACGCAGATGGTTGTGGTTGCGACCCACCCATCTTCGAGCTAAGTACCCCTCTGTTGCTTTTAATCTTGCTTTTAGCCACCCAGGAGGGGTTGTTTTTAGCCGCCAGTGCTGAGCTTTTACATTGCATGTCTTTATTCATTATCTTATTAGGGGTTTTTTTTAGCAGCCTTGTATTTTAGCCAGAAAAATCCTGGCTTATTTTATCTCTTTTTTTGACAGGCTCCTGACTCCAACAAATGGACAGAGGACCCAGCTACCCCCATTAGATTCAATAAACTCTTTAACTCCCCTTTGAACTGCAGTTTCTGGTCTCCACACACCTCCAAATCAAAGAACTCTGCGGCTCTGTGACAACAGCTTCATGTTTTTTTCTCACACAGAGCCGAGCCTGGAGTCACAGTGACATCACAGTCCCTTCAAACCTCCGCAGGCCTTAACGACGTCCCTCAAAGCAGTCATAATGCTAAACCTGCAGCATCAACATGTTCTAGCTGACTCGGGGTAAAAAAATAACAGCAAATGTTGTTAATGAAGATGTCGGAGCTGCTGGTTTTGATGGATGCTCTCCATCCGTCCTCCTCCGTTCTCCGTCTGAGGTGAGGGGTAATTTGCTGATGGCTTCATTGCTGCGTAAAGATAAATACGTGGAGCTAATGTTTTCCCTGAAGGCTGGAAAGCTGAGACACCAGGTTTCTCAGCTCCTGAGGATGCACATTAAACACTACACAGACTGTAAAGATCAAGTCGCAAAGCAATTTATGATGCAGAAAATGCAGAGCGTCCATTTAGTTTTATCTACATTTCATAAGAAGACAAATCTTTTGGAGTGTGTGTTGGATGTTCCTTTGTGTTCCTGGAAGCAATTCAACTTTTTTAGTGTCAATTTAACCATTTCTTTGTTCACGGATAATAAAACTTCTATTAGAAGCTAATTATTATCAGATACCTCAGCAAATTATTATCTGTAAAAGATGCTACAGGACTGTATAGGCAGGACAAATCAACAGTTTCTTTAAAAACTGTTCTAAATGCCAATTTCAAACCACAGCCCACCTGATATTTTTTTTTCATTTTTGCACATTTCTAAGTTCTTTTTTCTATGTATTTATCTATCTGTATTACCATCTACATTAAGGTAAATTAGAAAAATTAGACAAGTTACATATTTGCAAAAAAAACCCAAAACAAAACCAAAAAAGAAAAAAAAAGCAAAGTTATAGTGCAGGAACAAATATTAAAAATAAAAGAGGAAGAAATTGGACTGGCAGTTATGAGTAATGTAACTGAGAAATTGCACAACATATTTCAATAGCTTGTTCCTGATAAAAGATGCCGTCATGTCCCTCTAAAACAGTCACTCGGCTGCAATTCAGAAACTCGGAACTTCACTTTGTGTTTCAAAGTTTTTTTGCCCCTTTTTTATAGAAGTGAAATTTGATCAGAATTTCTTTCTCTCTCACTTTGGTTTAATATCCATTAAAAGCTAATATTTTTTGGTTGTTTTTGAGAAACTTTTTTTAATGTTTTAAAGTTACTTTTGAGTCCTAAAATGCAAATCTCATTGTTTAAGTTTTGTCTCTATTCCTACTTAATTAATTTACAAGTAAAACAACAGATTATCTCATATGGTTTTCTTGGTGAGGAGAAATTTTAAAATATCAAAACCAACTGAAAAAGTCTTTAAAAAAGAAAGAAAAAAACAACAACTTTATCATTTATATTCTGAGCTCAATAAACATCTATAAAGAATAAAATGCATCAGAATCCATATATTTATGTCAGTGTTTTTGACCAATAAACTTTACTTATATTACATGAGGTTCTTTAGTCTTACAAAGTGCATTTTAAAAGTGCATTTCTAATTTCCTTTGTCTCCAAAGCTGTGACAGCTCCTTTTTTTTCCTTGTGTCTCATCGTTTCTGCTTCTTCCCTTTTCATCAGTTTACGTCGGTTCCACAACCTTTGATCAAAGCGCTCCCTTAAATTCAAAAAGTTGATCATTTCTTCAAACCCAAACTTTGTGGTCCACATTGAAACGGTCGACACAGATCTAAAAGAATCCCAATGAGAAATGAAAACACACAGGACTATTGATGAAAAGAACATCAAGCTGAGTTCTTCTAAGATTTGAGTCATGAAACAAACCAGCCTGGGAAAAAAACTGTTTTAAACTTTTCTTGTTTATTTATAATAGGAAAATACAAGACAGATGAACACTGTCATTTACAATCGATGGACATAATGGATTGTGGGCCCTCTTGTGGTAACTGTGGGGCAAATGTAATATCATTTTTTTCTCTAAACTTTTAACTGCAAAACTAATAAGTTGCTATATTTCAGAGGCAGCTAAAATTATTTTTTAAAGTAATTTAAATAAAAAGTTTAATTATGAGTTTAAAAAAACACCTAAACCGTTGATAAAGCTGTAAAAAATCAAATTTTTTACAATTGTTTTTTAAATAACTATTTAAACGAGCCTTATCCTGTATACTTTACTTTCTCTAAGCCTTTGCTCCTGATGGATGTAAGTTTTATTAGTTTATATTAGTTTCTAATTGGCATCTTTGACTTTCTGCCTCCAATGCGCATGCGCAGTTTTTATTTCCTCGCCACATGCGCTGGTTTGAATCAGAACCGTCAAGTGCGCAGAGAGTCACAGCGCAGAAGCGGAAGTCAAACATTTTTTATTTCATTTCAAACCCAAAAGCCGTGAAATTAAAAATGAAACAGCTGAAATGGGGACTATAAATAAACTGTAATCAACTTGAAACAATTATAAAAGATTATTTGAGCTCTTGAAACGAAATATAAATATTTATTTGCGAGGAAGTGGTTTAATATTCTGGTAGGTTCAATCTCTAATCTTCCTAATTTAGTCCGTTTTATTTTTTATTTAGATGCATCCATGTACTAAAAAGTATTTTTTTTTTTTATGTTTTTAGAAAAACTTCCTTAATTTAATTTTTAAAAAGTCCGGTCTAGAGCTTTATTTTGAAGAAGTAACCGGATGTAGCCGTCATGAGACCGGCGCGCGTGACGCTCGTCTCATCGCGACTGTCGGAAGCGGCGCTGAGCATCAGAGCGCTGATCCGTGTCTGTGGCGGGGAGGCGGGCAGCATGTTGTCACGGCGCCGCGGATCGCAGCTCGCAGCCCGGTTCCAGAGGCGCGGAGCCGCCATGGGTTAGAGAGCGCGCGCGCGGATGGATTATCCACTTTACGCACTCCAGCGAGGATGACGCGCCGCAGAAGGGACTTGTTTTCGGACACACGCTGACAAAGAAGACGGAGCGAGAGGAGAGACCGCGGCGCTTTCTGCCCTCTTCCTTCTTTTATTGCTTTTTATATTTTTATTTATTTGTATTTTTGGTGCCGCGCGCGACAGAGATGTTTGCAGAAGTGCTGTGCGGCGCCGTGGCTCTGCTCCTGTATGTCAACACTCTGGATGCGGATTTCTGCTACGATGACAGGTACCTGCGTGCATGTGTGGTGGTGGTGGGGGTCACGCACTTTGGCGGGTTCGTTTCTTTGGCGGCATCAGCATCCCCCGTGGAGAGCCGCCCTCCGCGCATGTCTTAGGTACCAGCGGGGAGGATGCGCAGCTTTGAAGCTTCTGAAAACTGCTGTCACACTCTGAACTCCTGCAGACGCGCGTGTGCGAGAGTGACTTTAGAAATAAAAATAATAAATCAGGAAGTTTGTTTTTCAGGCATCAGGACTGATGCAGCAGCACAGCTGCAGCCTCCGGAGTGTAGGTTTGCTCCGAAATCTTCCTAATTGACCTCTGGAGTGAGTCTCTCTGCTGCACAGTTATGGAGCTATTGTGGGGCCAAAATGATATGAAACCCAAATGAAACAAATCGGAAAAACATGTTGGTGTTTAGACAAATATGGACAAAAATGTCCAAAAGTTTTGCTATTCTGAATAAATGTAATTATTTTCAGCTTCAAATGTTCTGTTTTTTAGGTTTCGAAACTCAAAATTTCAATTTCAGAACTTCTTTTTCACTTTCAACTTTTTATTTTCATTTTCAAATCTGAAAATTTCAGTTTTTCAGTGTCAGTTTTGAAGGACCAATCAAAATCGACGAGGGTGGTAACTTCAGTCCTGGTGCGTTCACTGACTCTGAGAACTGTGATAATTACGGTCAGAAAACGGCTGTTTATTCTGTACCATCAGAGTCTGAAGTTGTCCCAAGACGGATGTAAAAAGCAGTTTTATTACGCACAAACCGTACGTCCAAAACGCCGTTCTAGCCCGCCATCTTATTGTGTTAAATACAGACATAAAAAACGGCTTGATACTAAAGACAAACAGGTTTGGAATGAAGCAGGAATGAAGTTATAACCCTCCTTGTTTTCTTCCTTTGTGTTAGCCCCGCCCCAACGGGGCCAAAAGTTTGGAAACTGAAAGTGAAAAAAAAGTTTGAAATTGAAATTTGAGTTTGAAACCTAAAAATCAGATCGTTTGAAGCTGTGAATAATTACGTTTATTTTAAAGTAGCAAAACGTTTTGGACATTTTATATTTTTCTGGCCAAACAGCAACATTTTTTTCAATTTGTTTTATTTGAGTTTCAAATCATATTGGCTCCAATTTAGCTCCATACACACCAGCTCCAAACTTGTTGGAAGGAGCAGAAAGTTTGAGCCAATTCTTTTATTATTCATTTTCCCTAAAAATAGTGTCCCAGCTCCCGTCTGAGCCGCTGCTCTAATGCAGGCTGATGCATTACTCATAGCTGGCCTTTTGATATTTGACGGCTGAACGGCTGTCGGAGCCTCAGGATCTTTTCTTCACCAGCCGCGCCTCCATTTAGGTCACAAGCATCATTTCTGCCACAGAAACCTCCTGTTGTCATCCATTGGTGCTCCTTATTAATCACGGTGTGATTATAACGTCTGGATTTCAAAACATTTCCTCTAATCTTTTATTTATGCTTTGTGTGAGCAGCCTGTGAATGTATAACAGGTGTTGAGGAACTATTAAACCCCAGCCGGAGGGGGCGGCTCCGTGAACAAACGTGCATTAGCGCCCCACACATCAGCCGCTGTTTTGGATTGAACAATGATCTGATGTTCATGTGCCAAAGTCAAGGCCCGGGGGCCGGATCCGGCCCTCCAGATCATTTTATTTTGTTGTTATTAATGACCTGATGTTATCTTGCGTTAATTTCTAACTTGTATAATTTTGACTAAATATATTTTTATGGAGAGTAAAATATTGAAAGTTATTTAAGGTTTAAGTTGATTTATTCTGGAATAAAATTCCTGCCTTTTTATTATTCAGAATTATGTTAAAAAGTTACAGTTTTAAAAGTTTAAAAAATGGCATTCTGCTAGAATTTGCTAATTTAGACTTCTGTTTTTGTTTTTCAGGCTGTTTTGAAGTTTAGTTAATATTTTAGCTACATGCTAGCTGTTTGGCTAATTTAGACTTTTTTTGTTCAGTTTTTTTTAGGGTGTTTAGCTAATATTTCAGCTAAATGCTAGCCGTTTTGGCTAATTTAGGCTTTTCTCTTTAAGTTTTTCAAGCTGTTTTAGAGTTTAGTTAATGTTTCAGCTACATGCTAGCTCTTTCTGAAAATTTAGACTTTTTTCTGTTTTTTTGGGGATATTTGAAGTTTTGCTATATTTTTGGCTACATGCTAGCTGTTTTGGCTAACCTACTTTTTTTGTTTTGTTTTTAGGCTGTTTTTGAAGTTTGGCTAATTTTTCAGCTACATGTTAGCTCTATTGGCTAATTTAGGCTTTTTTTGTTTTTTTGGGGATATTTTGAAGTTTAGCTTTTACTTCAGCTACATGCTAGCTGTTTTGGCTAACCTTTTTTAGGTTTTTAAGGCTGCTTTGAAGTTTTGCTAATGTTTCAGCTACTGCTAGCTCTTTCGGCAAATTTAGACTTTTTTCTGTTTTTCGGGGATATTTTGAAGTTTAGCTATTTTTTTCAGCTACATGCTAGCTGTTTTGGCTAACCTAAGTTTGTTTTGTAAGTTTTTTTAGGCTAATTTGGCATTCAAGTAATTTTTTACCTGGCCAACAGCTTCAGTGATTTAAGCTTTCAGTTTCAGCATTTTCAGCTATTAATTTCAACATCTTCAGTGGCCAAATTCAGCTTACAGCATTCACACTAGCATTATCACAGGTAATACTATATATCTAGTTCATAATTATGTTAAAAACTTACAGTTTTAAAGTTTTAATAATTTAGTTTTAGAGTGTTCAATAAGTGTTTATCCTGTTCGACCTAAAGTGTGTTTTGGTTTTTGGCCTCTTGTGCGGTTGAGTTTGACTCTCCTGATCTATTGAGAAATCGCTTCATGGTAGACAAAGTGCAAAATATATGATGAGAAGAACCCAGTTTGCTCAACACGAATACATGAATAAATAGTAAAACACAAAACAACTAATACATCATTTCCATTTCTACAAACTTTAATCGTCTTCTAAGTTTCCCAAAGATGCTTAGAAGTAAGGAGGCAGTAGATCGAAATCTCTAGGAGTTTAAGTTTGTCTGTTTATCTACTGTTTTTTATGCTAATTTAGAGTCTAGCTTTTATTTTAGCAACATGCTAACATTTTTGGCTAATTTTTCATCTACTGAGGTTTTGAGAGGCTAGTTTACAGTTTAGCTCTTATTTGAGCGCACAATACATATTTTTGCAAAATAGGCACTTATTGGGGATTTTTAAGCAATTTTAATACAAAATTTTCAGAAATTTAGGTCAAATTCAGCGCTCTTTCATAGTTCTTTGATGAAATTTCCAGTCCTTTAGCAAATTTCTAGCAAAATGGGACCTTGAGTTCCAATCTCTGCCAGTGACATCATTTTGTCCACTGGTCTGAGATTATAAATCCTTTGAATCCTTTGAAATTTAATATTTTGCAAAATTTTCCAAATTTTCCAAAGAGCTTCAGCATCTTCAGCAACTACTTTCAGCAAAAAGCATTCACACTAGCATTATCACAGGTAATGCCATATATCTAGCTTTTAGTTTAAAGCTAATGATGGTTAAGATGTGCTTTACATTCACTTTACGCATGACCCAATTAGTCAACTAATCGGAAAAAATAATCGTTGATTAGTCGACTAATAAAATAATTGTTTGTGGCAGCACTATATGTTACTATGTTTCCTGTTGTACTGAAAAGTCTTTCTCTACTAGCAGGTGTGCAGAGATACTTCCCTGCATGTTTGCTTATATGCAGAAATGTAATTTGCTGGAGTTTCCTTTGTTCTAAGGAGTCTTCTTACCGTCTATGACCGTGGACGGATAGAAGCTCTTCAGCTCAGCTTCTACAGTTTGTTATAGAAGCAGAACAGAGGAGGTAGAGAACGGGGCGGTCTTAAAAAACTGCCCAATGACTTTTTGGTCTTCTTCATAGGAGCACTGGTTATTAGCACTGGTTATTAGCACTGGTTATATCACACAGTCTGGTATCACAGTACATGTTCGATTTATTGCAAAGGCCTAAAAATAAAGCAAAGAGTGATGAGTTTTAGTCTTATTAGTTATAGAGCGGTTGACCTGTGATCAGAAGATTACAGGTTCTGTTCCACGTGTCCTTGAGCAAAACCACGAACCAGGAGGTGATAGGTTTGCGCCAGTGTAAAGCAGCAAAGATACTATCAGTTTGTGAATGTAGCTGCATGGCTAAGTGAGACTTTGGGTTTGTATGTATGACCGTACATTTTCAGGACATCATTTATGAATGTTTTAGTAAGAATTTGCAACATTTTTACTCTAAATAGACTCAAACGTCTTGTTGGAAATCTTCCTACTTCTTCTTAACACGTTCATTCGAGTCCTTCTGCTCACCATAAGTCGGCACGTCAGCAGATTCTTGTATATGTTGCATAAACGGCACATTTTCAGGCGGTTTTCTGAGCCGCGGTTCTCTCCCTCCGTTCAAGTGACAGCCAGGAAGAGTGACCCGCTCCGTGGTGCCAAGTCGCCCTGGGGGGGCTTCTTGCTCTCTTTCCTTTGGAAGACTCATCATTACCACATGCTTTGACACCTACACTACAGAATTGGAATAATGCGTCATGTGGTTCATTCTTCTGCTGCTCTGAACCCTCCAGTGGGAGAAAATGTCAGAGCAGGAAACTGGTGCAACTTTCTCTGGGAGTCTGTAAGCTCGCCAGCAGCAAACATTCAAGTTCAGCTGTAGAGAAATAACAACGGATGAAACGTTGGATGTGATGGACCCCCCCTCCGCCTCATTCCTCGGCCCTGGTGTGTTGTTGGACTCGTGAAGGGTGCAGGTCAAAGCGAAGGACGCAGCTCCTCTCGCTGTGATTTATGGCGCTCGCAGATGAAGCCGCTTCGGGCCGTCGTGCACCTCTTGTCGAACACACAGCTGCGCAGTTCCCACAGGATCCCTTTGAAACCGGGCCGCCTGGATCTCGTTCAAGAACAAAATTACCAGATTCAATCTCCTCTTGCTTTTGGTGTCTGACTATCTTAAACCAGATAAGCTGAAGGTCAGCGGCGTGTGGGAGGAAACAAATCCACCTGCCCGGAGTTTGCAGGACGGAGCGGCAGGTTTTTGTGTGTAAATCTGTAAAACATCTGCAGGATCATTTTTTTGGTCTCGTAAAAAGATTTGAACTCACCAACAGATCCGGGTTTATTAGGCATGAAAAGAGAGGAAACGATGTGCTTGATTATTACGGCCAAACAATGTGGGTCGGTAAGTATGAGACTGGAGTTTTAATCTGTCTATGAGCCCAGCAGATTTAAGAATTCTGTTTTGGAGTGGAAAAGAGCAGCTTCTGTGAGGGACTGACTTCTAGAAAGGATTTGTCATTAAGACTCGTTCATCACTCGTCTTCTCGAATGATCACCGGCGATAAAGTCAAAGTCTCTGGAGTGTTTCGATGCAGTGATGTGGAACCGTGCAGCTTTTACTGGCTGGTTTTGTTTGTGGTCGTCCTGAGGGCGGCACCCCAGCCCTCCAAGTATCGTGGCCTTCTCCCCAGTCAGGCTCTCCTCGCCTGAACCCTGTAATTACAGCCCCGGCTGTAGAGAAGGACCCGCGGCCGTTTCAGAGATGTCTCCGTTTCTTCATGATCTCCTCTTTACCATCACCAACACCCCCCTAAAATATACAAGCGAGGCCTTGTAGACCTCCGGCACCCGTCATGCAGGACCTCCAGATGGTCCCGACTGCAGGACGGTCCAGGCTCTAATCAGTTTGTTTTTCCAAAGAACATAAAATGCATAAAACAATTAGAATAGAAATCACATTAAGCATTTTTGTAAATTAGACAAAAAGATCTGTAAGCATTTTTTTTATTCCAAAATTAATGGTTAAATTTGTAACTTTCAATTAAAAATGAAATTTTCTACAAAAGTAGTAAGCATGGAAATATTTAAAAAAAATGTCCTTGATAACATTGAATATGAGTAGTAATAATAAACAAATATATCACTTGTTTTTTATACAGATCTTTACATCAGAAAACAGAACTCTGATGAACATTTTCACCTAAATCAGCAACATTACTTTAGTTTTAAGGTTTAAAATCCAAATTTGGCTTTTTCTAAAATTATGGCTGCACTGTATGTAAAAGAAAACCTCACAATGTGCAAAATTAGTTATCTATATTGCAATGGTGAGATAGTTTAATTCAAGTTTATTTATAAATCCCAATTTCACAAAACAATTGCCTTATTGTACAAAAGCAGAAGTTAGTCATAAAATGTAAACAATAGCTGATTGCTAAACTAAGTTAAACAATCTAAACTAAACTGGGTATCCCGCCCCTTAGACCCTCCTTCTCGGAAAGGAAAACTAGCGATACATGAAAAAAAATGCAAAACTATTATAGTTTTATGTAAATTTGATTTGAAGTTGTTTATTTCAAGCAATAATGCATGTGAAATTCAATCAGAAGTTTATAGATCACTTGAAAGGAAGTGAGCGGAAACGAACTTATATAATTCCATCCCGACTAAATTAAAGTCAATATAACTTTAATTATTCTCCAAATGACCTCGTCTACATCGGAGGCGGGCATCTGACATGAAAAGGGATCCATCCGATTGGTCAAATGTCTTCAAGCTCCCATAAGACTGTTTTAGTATGTTTGTAAAAATTTAAGGGTTTAAGTATTTATGCAATTTACAGTCTTTTGCAATACAATATATTACAGAATGCTATCGCAATGATATAAGTTTGTGATTTATCTACTAAAGGTTCAAATTTTGTTTCAGCCACAAATAAATGCAGATTTGACAAAGATGTGGTTTTTCAAAATATTAAAACATCCATTTTATTTTATTTTATTTTATTTAAATTATCAGAACATTTATTTTAATAGGTGGAGTTAGTTTTTGTTCTTACTTTTTATAAAATTTGTCAGAGGATCTACTTTAAGCCTTTATTTACCAAAATGTTCACGCTTTAAAAATGTGGTTTTAAGTTTAGGAACAGGTAAATATTTAAAATAAATAAATCAAAACTTTTGTTGAAAACTAAGACTGAATCATTCTTTACTCTGAGTCTTCATTTTTATTTAAAAATCTTTTTCTTTTCTTGAAGTGAAATAAATATTTTTGGATTTTTTTATTGTTTTGAATTTAATCAAGAGGAAAAAGAAGTTTCTGAATCTCCTTAACTGGGAAGGACATTTATTAGCTCAATCATTTCTAAGTGTTTTTAAGTCCTTATTATGAAATAGTTTTAAATGTTTCCTATTTCCGATGATCTTGTCTTCTTTTGCTCCAGTGAAACAAACCAAAGATGAAATGAAACTCTGAGGTTTTTTTTAGGGGAATGACTTATCTTTCCTAAATCTTTGCCGGACTGGAAAGACGGATCAGTTCTAACCACAGACGCTTTGGATCCCCGTTTTTTTCCTAAGCTCTCATTTTCCACCCGATAGCCAGTGAGGGGAGAAGTTCTTATTTTCAGTCTCACCACAATTGCAAGATAAGCTGCTCTGCAGAAATCCATTTGTTTCTAAAAATACCATTAATGAGGGGGTTCTAATGTGTTTGTGAGTTACCAACAAAACCCCAAAGAATTGCACCGCGGGCTGTTGTCGCGGCTGAAGCCAGTTCAGATTTAGGTTAATAGGAAACAGCTGACTAGATACAACATGTTCCCGTGAGCCGACATCAAGCTGTTAATGCAGCGACAATATTTTCTCACTTCCTCACAGGTTTAGCGCGACCCTCCTCGGCTTTGGTGTCGCCGTCTCTGCGGTGAAGGCAGAAGGGAAAACAATTAAAATAACCCGAATATTTGGTAAATGTGGAGAACAGATTAAACCTGAGAAGGTGTTTTATTGATCCATTTCCCACCAGGAAAGTGTCCAAACATGTTCTGTAAGTCGTCCAAAAACTCCTGTAGATTTTACAGCAGCTTTCAGATTCGTTCTTAAGAATCTTTTAGTTTAGTTTATTGCTGTCAAGAACATCCAGAATGGAACTGTGACCTAAAAAACTAGCATTAAAACTGAACTTTTACATGTAAACTGCTTTTACAAAATAAATTAAATGTACTTTCTTACACAAAAAGGTTTGCAAATGATGAAAAATAATCTTTTTACAAAAACACAATGCAAACTACACATTTTGATGCCGGTATTCCATGACAGACATAAACTTCAGGCTGCGTCCTTTCACGTTTCTGGCGGCAGCTGATTATAGCGTACTTTAACCTTAACTAATGTGTTTGTATTGATAACTGTATCATAAAGTGTTCGGCTTTGTCACTTCATGAAAAGTGTTGATAGTTTGATTGATTTATGATTTCTTTTGTTTTCTTCTTATCTTCAGCCTGTTATTTATGAGATTGTGCAGAAACAGCATTAAGATAAAGTGACCTTTCATCTAAAATATGCTGCATTTCTTTTAAAAATCAAATTAGTTCAGTCTTTTTGAATAGAGCAGTTTTCAAACTAATGTGACTCAAACCTCTTTAAAGACCCACTCCAATGAAAATCATCTTTTTTGTGTTTTAAAATTGTTCTTGTAGCTTTTTTTCTCACATTAGTGGACCTATATAAAATAATTTAAGATTAAAACACCAGCATCATTATATTGACTCTACATTTCCAGAATCCAGATTCCTTTTCCCTTAACAGATTGTATTTTTCAATCGTTCCAAAATGTCTTTACATTTATAAAGACACGGGCAGCCTGTTGGTTGACCTTTTTTTAAAATCTTAACCCTGTTTATCCATTTGTATCATATTTGATACAGGGGATATTTTTGAGATCCCCTGTCCCATTAGCATGATCCAACCTTCCTTAAAAACCAGTTACTTATAGTTTTTCCAGGTCCTGTAGTTCATTGTCCTTCCACTAGGGGCAGTAGAAGGACTTTTATACCCATTTAAAATGGCTGCCTCCATGAAATCTCAAAACCACTTTTGGCAGGAAAAAATGTTGCTAATTTTCCTAACTTTATGGTGAGAACAACTCATCTGTTGTTATTCGCTTTTTAAAATGACTACTTGCTATATTGAAAGGATGCAACATTTGCTGATTTTTAATTCTTTATAACACCCTGAAACATGTTCAAATGTGTGGATTAAATTTGATACAGTGGGTAAATGAGGTGCTATTTTTCTGAAGACTCGTGTTAATATTGTTTAATCTTAAACTAACATTGGTATGTAACCAAATCACCCAACATATCATTTATGACACCGTATATCCTATGAAAAATGACATTGCAACATTTTTTTATTAATTTCATCAAAGGGGTTGAAAATATTTTAATTTCTTCAAATTGAAACATTCTGTTACAGGGTTAATCTTATGAGCAAATGTTAATAATTTGTTGCATATTTGAGAAAATATTGCAGATTTCTCTGAGAGTTATATTTGTCTCTCCTGGTTGAACTTTTACATTTATTAAGGGTTATTTTTATGCTTTTCCAATAACTGATACCATTGCTCACTGTGACTAAATGGTAAAGAAAAAGATTTCTTGAGATTTATAAAGATTCTGGTATTTACTTTATTCTCAGTTCTGTTTTCTTAGATTCATCTTGACTTCGTGCTCTGATGATTCGCTGACCTTTTCTTTGGTTTCATTTTTACTCTTTAAAACAAACGTGGTTGGTTGTAAAAACTAATACATTCTAACTCTTTGTCCAGTCCTATTGACATGTATATGTTCATACAGTATATTTTCATACATGTCAATATGTTCTTATAAACGATCTATGTCCGATCCCTAACTTTCTTAAGCCTCTGAAACCCAAATGCAGATCCATCATCTTCGCCAACAGGTTAGTTGTGGAGCTAATCTGTCGTCACGGCAACAAATAACCCGAAAAAAACAACAAGCAGATTATAAACGCTGAACCCGCTTAAATACTCCAATTTTTCTGGCTAATCGCAGAAATCCTTGGAGACATTTCACGGGGAGAACATTGTCCGGCTGCGCCGCAGGACGCCCTCAGGTCCAGATGGCGTCTAGACTTTTGGGGAAACAGTCGCAGGTCCTTAAAACAACCTGGCCTACCTGATGGGCAGTGGTTAAACACGAGAGAAGAATGACTCGACTGCTGCAGTTGCTTTAGCCGTGGGGTTGGAAGCTGATCATGAGCAGTCACTATGCCAAGCCTCTTTTTTTGAAGCTCTTGAGGCCGAGGCGAGCCGCGTTAAAGCGGCATTAATCAGGCTCTGATGCTTTGTAATCACCCGACTGGTATGAGAAGCGGGCCATATGTAGCTGTCGCGTTAGCTGCCTGCTGGTGGATGGAGGCATTAGAGATTGCCTTCACTTCACTGCAGATGATGTTAACCTTCGGCCTCATCGCTGCTTGCCTAGCTGTTTAATTAAACAAGAGATTATCTTGCTTAATTCATCATGTGGTTATGGGAGGACACACACACACATACTAAAAAAAAAGAGCCTACAGGCATAATACGCCTTAAATGGGAATAATGTGAAATGCCTCAGTATGTATTCCTTTCACAGGGTCAGGTTTGTGTGGCAGCCGTTCAACTCAGCTATTCAGTTATGTGAGAAAGGCACCGGCGCTGCCAAGGAATACACTGAGCTGGAACAAAAGCAAAACTCAGAAACAGCTTTTTATTAGACATCATCGATATGTAACATATCAAGTTTGAACTTGGACGGTAAATTCTGGCCATAAATTGTCGTGTTAATCCCATCAGAAATCAGTTTCCAGCGATTTGACTCTGTTGGACTAAGTTGTTAATGGATCTAGACAAGGGTTTGGATTTCCACAGCTAATGCCAGCTGATGGCTCTTAAGCTGTGGCCACTCTCAGGCTCTCGGCCCTCTTCATATTAATGGGATTATCCACACTGTGAATAAAAGGGAGCACGACATGTAAGCAGAGAACCCCAAACCTAAACTGTCCCGCGCTTCGGCGGCAGCGGCAAGGCCTCATTGTGGAGAAGCCTTTTTCACTGCTTCTCTCCATTTGCAACATCATTCCCACAACTCGGAACCCTGGTCCATTTTAGAAAGGTTATGACACAAGTTGGCCCGTTCAGAACGGCGCCTTTGTCTATTGTAAGACGGAGGGGTTGTGTGGTTCCTCTGTTCTGGTAAAGAAGGCCATTTGTCACCAAATAGAGGGGAATTAATCCCTTGTTGTGTTGCCCCGTTGTTTATGGAGGACAAAGACGCAGGACCTCAGTGTTCACCTTTTCAGCGGAAAACCTTCTGCTTCCAGGGCCAAACTGGTCAGAAGCAGTTGCATAAACTCATTAGGTTTGGAAGTCCTCCTCAAAGCTCTGGCTGTGTCTTAGAGGAAGCAGGTCAGAGGATTCACAGCTGGTGAGCTCACAGAAACTAAACTGTGCCCTGAATGCGCTGGCTCCGCTTGCTGTTTAGAAGACCTTGGTGGTGTTGGTGGGAACATCTTGTTTAAGTCAAAGCAATTAGAGGAAATCAAGACTGGACATCAGTCATCTGCTTGAAAACGCCAAAACTAACACAAGTGTTTATAAACGGTGTTTCTACACTTGTTACGTGAACCCTTATGGCCAACAGCGACTTTCCGCCACGGCTAAGTTGTTGGAAATTTGAGCGTGAAACGTCATCGTCTTGCTCTACTCACTATGGAACAAAAACAAAATTCTCCTTATGAGGCACAACCAAAAGGTTCCCCAGAAAAGGTCCCGCTCAGATTGTCTTCTGATGGATTTTAAAAGCAGTGGTCTTTTGATTATGTTTTTAGCCGAAATTTACCTCTGAGCTGTGGGGGGTATGTTGATGACTCTTTGTTTACACTCTCCACTGCTAGCTAACTCACACCCCTAAGCTAACATTGGTGGTGCAACAAAAATGGCGAGCAGTATCGAAATTATGCAGACTGAGAGTTTTGATCCAGATTCCAGCGCAGATGAGGAAAACAAAGATGTTCATGGATGTATTTGTCTACATCAGAAAGGGGCGGAGCAGGGAGCTTGTGGTCCCACCAGGTGTATTTTCTACGTCTTTTTCATTTTTTTCGCCTAATCCTGATTCCCAACAATTTGAATAAAGATATACTCAGAAATACTATTTAAAACTTAATTGTTTTTACACTTGTCCTCCTTCAAAAGAAAAAAATCCACAAGAACATGTTAAAAACTCAATTTTTATCAGAGCAGGTCTTTAAATCCGGTTGATCTGAAATAAGACGTTAAACTCCAGCTGCCCATGCTTTGGTTTGTTTGTGTTATTAATGCGGTTTCAGCGGTTTTCATGTTTAATGACAATTTTTGGTGTCTCGTGTTTTTAAATGAGTCAAACTTGGCACAGAAGGCCCCGCAGTCCGATCTGTTCTGCCTTCTAGTCCCCTAGGAGCGATTGAGCCAAGCCACAGTCTTTCTCTTGATGTTGTATGATATTGTGGATTTCCTTATTATTATGGCGCTTCTGCAACAGAATTTCCCTGCAGGGATAAATAAAGTTGATCTTGAATCTTGAATGTTCCATGGGTTGTGGTCAATCAATTTATTGTTTAAGTTGTTAACAGAACTGAACTATTCTATTAAAAAATAATTTAAAAATGATAGGATTTTCAATGATTAGTTGGCATTGTCGACTAATCGACTGTAAAATTCGTCTAAAAATTGTCTTGATCGAATTGAATTTGGTATTGCCAATGCGCATATACACACACATATATATATATATATATATATATATATATATATATATATATATATATATATATATATATATATATATATATATATCCCTCAACTCCTGATGTGAATCAAAATGTTAAATTCAATTGTTAAACACAAAATGTTTGATCGTTACTAATTTTCACTTTCGGGATATCTGTCACCTTCGCGTAGTTAGTCATCATTGTTCGCCGAGACAAGTTGGAACCAAAACGTCTGTGGAACCTTGCAGGAGTGGCCTCTTCTTTCCCGCGTCGGGGGAGGCGCATCTCTTCACTCTAATTGATACCGCGGTGTCCTGGGAATGCAGAGTGCGGTTGAAGCCCTCTTCAACATGCGAGCCAAGCACGGCGGCCCACGGTTTGCCACCCTCTGGGACACCGCAGCTTTTTTGCAACCAGACTACCAGTCTGGACCGGCTTCACACTTACTTTAATTGAATTCAAAAAGTGATTTGATTAAAAAAATGTGTTCTTTTGTCAAAATGTTAAATCTAATCCAGAGCAGCAGGCTGGGTCTTTGGAGGGCTTTTAACTAAATATAGTGTGAGATATGAATGAGCAAAAGCAGACATCCATGGAGTTCATAGAAAAAAAAGTAGTTTTTGTTCAACTTCTCCAAGTCGTCTTCCGTAGACTCACATTTTGAACGACCAATTTAATGTGAGATTGATTCCAGATTAAAGGAAATGGATTTTTGAGTGACTGACGTTCCCAATCCCAATTAACTGTGGTGCAAAGTGACTGCCGTCAGTGCTGCTTGTCATGGTTTGCTGAAGCGGATGAGTCTGACGTCTCCAGATGGAAAACAGCTTGCTTTGTATTGTGTTTCACGCTCGGAGCCAGCTCTCCTCTTCACGCCGCTTCGCTCCCTCTGTCATCGCCAATGAGATCAAACCAGCGGCGGATTGATGGGATCGCCGTTGTTTACAGGCTTGATTTGGGTGGTTTATTTTGACTGGGCGCCGACTTTCATGTGGATCTGTGGCAGAAAGGTTTCTCCCAATCCTTGACCTTTAACGTAATGAACTCAGGCTTGACTTTTGGGTGAAGTGAGGCCTTTGTCTTTATCTGAACGGTGGTTTCACTGAATTTTGGCGTTTATTTTTGGTTTGTGAGGGGCTGTCACAGAGAGAAAATATCAATGACTGGTTTTGCTGCACAAACTTCTGAGACTTGATGACTTGGATGAAGTGCTGACATTTGGTTTGGCAAAATAATATACTTCTCAAATATTTATATTTTTAAAGCAACTCAGTGGAATGATTGTAATTTAGAATAAACAAACATATGAAAGCACATGGATCTTCTTAACCCCCACAGTCCAGATCATTGGCAGGGGTGGACTTTAGGTAAAGGTAGGTGATCACCTGGGGACCCAACATTCCAAACTGAATACTTAATAAAAGTGTCTAAAATAGATTTTAAGCGCATCATGAAGTCATTAAGTGGAAGGAAAAAGATTTCAGCTTAGGTTGTCTTTAAAAGCGTCTTCGTTCTTCACAAACCCCCACGCTGTTACCTGATCAGATGCAGAGAGGGTCGACCCCGACCCTCCAGGATCCCTCAAGAGCCTCCTATGAACGCGCCCTGCATTGGTAAACCTCACATTTGAATTTGCTTAATGCCTAAAACATCACTAAAACATCAAATGCTGCATTAATCAGCATTGGAATAGAAAACATGGGGGGAGCCATCCTTGGCGGCGTGGAGACTTTGTTTTTAAACCTGCAGCTGCTTGGATCCCAGATGAAGACCCTGACCCGCAGACCTGTTTGTTCAAACAAACTGTCACTCAAACTCTTGAAATTCTCATTTCAGGCAGAAAGCGGTAACCTTTCGACCGCCTCAGCCTCCCAGCCGCGTTTGATAGTAACGTTTTCGAAACAAGCTCCATTATCTTCCATCTCTGAGGACGGTCGCTCCACCACTCTTCTGGAGGCACGTTGATTTAGTGTTGGGGGGGTTCAATCATCGTGTGCTGTTGGCAGATTTCCTTCTGGTGTCAAAGAAATTACACAGCAACACTAACATGATATTAAGTGACTTGTGCAGACTTCGGCCACTTACTCGGTTCTACTGTGAAGCGTTTGCTAATGCAGCACGGCCATCACTCCGCTTGATTGATGGGGCTGGTGACTCTCCCACATTACAGCAGGCGGGCCTCAGACAGCTGGTTTGATCCCTGGAGTCCAGACTCTGTTCTTCGGGGAGAATAGACCTTGATTGCTGCGTGCCCGCCTGAACAGCATGTCCTCAAGCTCCCATTCTCATTCTCATCAGGAGCCCACATTATGATTAGCAGCTCATTCAGAAATGTAGATTTTTTTTTTTTAATGCAATCTTTTTTCATTTAAAGGAATAGTCTCTTTGGGAGCCCACAGATGCTCGGGCACTATTACACGGATACAAGGAGGTCACTCATTTCATCCTGAAACTGCTATGCAGATCATTCATTAAATGAGAAGCGCCATCATTTCATTTACCTGCAGAAGTCCCCGACCGGCACCAGTCCGTTCCTACGTTCATTTCTTATCTGATTCTGAAGGAAGTCTTATTTTGAAAAACTCCTGGATTCTCTCCACTACGTCCGACTCATCAGTCGCTCGGTCACGTTTGGAAAATCCATCTGCTACTTTCTGTAACCGGCTGGTCCAGCCACTAAATTGAAATCTTCAAACTAGCATAGTTAACAAAACAAAGAAAAAAAAAATGGAAAATTTTGTTTGGCACAAAAGAGGAAACAAAAGAAGATTCAGCCACATCAAAATAAAAAAAATCTGCATTTAACAGACAAAAACCAGGAGTCTTTCCTCCAAATATGGATTTATTCCAACAGTATTCCCACAGACCATAATAGTAATGCATAATATTCAGCAAACAACTGCCTAGCGTTACGAGAAAGTTGCTAATAAAGTTTTTCAAATGGTGGATTCACCTTTGTGAAAAAATTTAGAAAGTAGGGAAGGAAAGTTTATTTGTATAGCACATTTCATGTGGAGAGACAATTCAAAGTGCTTTTCATAAAACATAAGCTTATCTTGCTGTTAATGTGGTTTGTGCTCACAATTTACTCATTTGGGTTGATAAATTTGAAAAATTCAGACGGTAAAAATTAAGGAAAAAATGTCTCTCTGGTCTGTTTTTGTTCAAAAGCCGCATATTGTCGTATACAATTTACCTAGTAAACTATAGTGATTAATCGTGATTAATCACAACCCAAAATTTTTTAATTGATTGACAGCACTAATTAAAAATAAACACTGTAAATATACAGTTTTGTGTTTGATTTCATATTGTGACTATAATTGGTGTATCTAAACTGTATCTATAGCAGCTGTACATGTTTTACAGAGAATGAAGATAAACTTTACCTTCTAAAGTTCAGGCACGAATCTAAAAAAACAAACAAAAAATGTCGGACACCGACTTTAACCTCGCACAGGCTGGTCCAGGAAAATATCGTCTGACATTAAACCGGTCAGTAAAAATTTGGGTACCACTGCTCTTCAGCAGTTTTCTGTGGAATCTGCTCTCTGGCTGCAGTTGTCTCGCCTCCAAATTTCTAAAGCAATCAGAGACGTGCCCATTTGAAGCCCTTCCTTTGTTGTTTTTGTGATCTATCATGCAGTCAACAGATTGAGAGCAGATCTGTGCAGAAGATTGCCGTGGATCTTTTGCCGCGATGCTGTTGGAGCAGTTTGGCAGTAAATCATAAGGATGGATGATGGATGCTGGCTGTCACCGGGAACAGATTATCTGGCAGGAGACACACTGGCATTTTCGCTTGAGCAGCGAGCTTTTAATTTGCAGCCTGACAAGAGATAATTCGGGGCATTTCGGAATTAAAGAATCGATGTCTTGTAAAGAGAGAAAAAAAGTTTTATGGACTGGTTCTAATGGGTTGTGTGGGCTAAAAAAATGACTGGCCTCACACTACAAAGTAGTAGAAACTGTGTCAGAGTGGCTTAGAGTTGTGAAAGGCTTCAATTGAGAGTAATTGCAGCTTTTGCAGCCCCTTAAATGAACCGTTTTACTGCTTTTCGTACGAGAATACACTTCCTAAAGTGTCGTTTTTGCAGCATTTTGACATAGCATAAAAGAAAAGTCTTTCAGTGTTGGGAAAATGTATTTTTAACTTTCCTTTAATCTGTCATTTAACATCCTCAAAAGGCCGTTGTGGCTCGTTGACTAATCTACATTTTGTTGACTTTTTTGACGCTCAGACCAGAATTATCCATAATTCCCATTTTGGCAAAAGGGCTACCTCTGCTTTTTTCTGTGTAATTGGCTCTTGTTTTCTTGGGCACTTTGTGTTTTACACTAAATTGCAAACTTGGCTTTCTTGCCGTGCAATTACAATTATCCTTTGGAAAGCTGTGATTAAGCTCTGCTCATTTTTCCACAGCGAAACGCAGCAAGGTTCTCTGCCATCCGATAATCAATATCTGAAATGGAGTTTAGATGATGTGACACTGAAATAATGATTATGGAGGCCTTCCTCTGAGTTTGTAATCCGCTCATGAGCTATGCAGCTGGGGTTTAGGAGACACAGCGGGAGTGCTTATGGTGCTGGAAAGGACATATGCCGTCCGGTGCCATAATCACATAATCATCTTTAGGACTGATCTTATTGTTTGTGGGAGGAAACAGGCCTTGTCTTTTATTCCACACACTCCAATGCTTTGTAGCTGTTGGATAAAAATGTTGCCCATTCGTTCAGACTGGAGGAAATGACCCGTGTCCACTACTTAAGTCAAAACGGTCCTTAGGTAGAAACAGGCTTTCTGCGAGAGAAAAAATGGGTAAAACATCCAAATCGGTGAGACAATTGAGTGTTGGCGACAGGTTGCAGTGAGCACCTGTATATAAGCCTCTGCTCAATTTAAAAAAAAAGAAAAAAAAATACAAGCCGCACCGGGCTATAAGCCACAGATATCTATGTTGAAAAATTAGGTATTTGCAATAACAATTTTGTGCATTAAATGTACATGTATGTACCTGCCGTCTCCAGCGTCTCACCATAGATTCAGTGATGCTAAGCTTGTGTGCAGCAGCGCGGTTTCCTTCCTAGACAGCAAGCTCCATGGTCTTCAACTTAAAATGTGCCCCACACACACTTCTTTGTGTGATTTCCATGATGAAGAAGTGAGCAATTGAAAATAATTACCAGTTAATTTGTCATGAGTGTTCTATCTGCTAAAGGAAAAGCAGCGTTGGCTATTCTGATTTGCATTGATTTTTTGTCTGTCTTGTTTTTGATTCTAATTCTGGTTATAGCTCCCCCAGCAGTGGAAGAAAAATCCACAAAATAGCCTCACCTTTGTATAAGCCCCATGGTCCAAAACCTAGGAAAAAAGTCGCGTCTTATAGTCCAGAAAATATGGTAGGTGTGATGCAGGCAGTTCACATGGATTATTCTTTTTTTAATTTTTTTTTTACCTGTGCATTGCATCCATTGTGCACTCCTTGAGTGCAGACTGACTGTTGGGGCTTATTCAAACTAGAAAAGTCTGTTGGTCCGGACCAAGTCCGCTTAATTTGGTCCTGACTCTCGCATTTGGTCTGAATTCAGACTGACGTCTGCCCGACATTTCTGTTTCAAGCTAAAGCTTGTAAACAAAACCACCTGACTAAAGATCTCTTTAGTCATTGGCCAGGAATTACAAGGGCAGGGCAAAGGAGCACGAGAAAGAATAACCAAAGTTCTACGCTTTCCAGTTCTTGTTGGGATAGTGCACTTATTCAGACTTTATATTTCTCTGACCAATGTTGTACGTCTGTGTTACCGTCAGGTCAACACTTTTTACTGCTGGTTTAGTACCCTGGAGGCAAGACGGTTACTGAGGACGGCTAAGAGGGTACACTGATCAGTGTTTATGATATATTGATTGTCAAGGAAAACAGTGTTGGAAGCGATATGCATTAAGTTAAAGGTTGTTTCCTACTCTGTTTACATCACATAAAGCCCAGCAACGGTGGACGTTTTGGTCCAGTCGTTCCACTACGAGCATGGAGTCTATTCAGACTGAGAAAACTCAGAGGGAACCGAAGTTTAGTCTGATTAGAAACAAACCGAGACCACCTCTAAAGATAAGTTAAAGAGCGGTTCCTGGTCTTGGACCAGTGTCTACTTGGGTGTATTCAGACTGAAAATTAGTTCTGGATTATCGGTGGAATTAAACTTTGGTTCACTTTAAGCACCAAATGTGTCCAGCCTGAATACACCCTTACATTCACCCCATTAACTCTTTCCAACACACTTACCACACACACAACAATGGTACGTTCCATTTTCAAGAGGTACAAGCATCAAGGGAACTGAAGACACACAACAGACCCATTAGGCTGGACCGATTTGTACCATTTCTAGTCCCCCGTTGGTTGTAGGTCCATAGAAAAGTGGAGCGTACCAGTTAGGGCGGAGCTACTGTCGTAACACGATGAAATCCATTGATTGGCGGAAGGGTATTACGACAATAGCAAGCGTCCGACCAGCGCTTTTCCTGACTCGAGATCCAAACCGAAAGAACCGGAGACACACAGAATCCATGAACAAAGAGAACCACTGAAGTCACACCGTTACGTTAGCGGCCTACAGCCCGTATGGAACTTGTTGGTCCAATGAACGGAAACGCTCACTTGAATTGCCCAGACCATACCGGTCCGGACCGCTCAGTGGAAACAAGGCATTAGAGTTAGGCAGGAGAAAGCATGTTGAGTTTGACTTATCCAGAAATAATCGATTACTTGATGTGATGTTCAGAACAAACACAGAGCCAATAAGGGGAAGGTGCTGCAAACCCGAGACCATGACGGTGGGTCGTCTATAACAGTGAATCCGAGACGAGTCGACACAATACATCAAAACACTCAGTGCAACTTGACGAAGCCATAAAGATAGATGTGCTGAAAGCTTTCACCTTGTCAAGCTAATAAAGCGTCCACGCTGCAGGTT
>NC_050517.1:32548494-32568666 GCF_002922805.2 Oryzias melastigma | reverse complement strand
GGGTGGAGGGGTGGAGGGGGGCTTTGGCTGATCTATGACTCTGTCTTCCTGCCAACCTTCGCTGGAGCTGCTTTATTTATTCCCCATCACCATTTGCCTGCGTCCATGATGGTGGCTCTTCATGAACAAAAGGTGTGTTTCCTTCTCTCTGGTGTTTCATTGGAGCCAGCAAGGCAGCAGAAATACTTTAACCCTTTAACACCTGAGGTGTCACCAGTGACGCTTAAACACACAATCTTTAACAAACTGTAACTTTCAGCCGTTAACACAATCATTCCAGTAGATTCTGAAGGATAAAAGCGACTCGTCGAAGAACATAAACACTGGAACTCCTGAGTTAAAGGGTTAAACATGAATCTGTGTTTTATGAGGAGTCGAACCGTATTTGCTTTGGGTGTTTCAGAAAACGTGAATCTAGGACTCGGATTGTGTTTACTAAGAATGAGGCAGATCCAAGATGATGATATGGAATTTCAATGTCAAACTAGAAAACTTTCATTACCTGCAATGATTCTAGTTGACCTACATTTCTGAAAAACTTGTAGCAAAATTAAAAAAAAATCCTTAATACAAGCCAATTTTGCAAAAATGTTAGTGTGTTGCTTAAATATGAGCTAAACTCCAGAATGGCTTAAAATGTCTCCGTAAACTAATGTTAGCCTGTTGCTAAAATATAAGCTAAAATTTAAATTAGCCTATAAAAACCTCAGTAGATTCCAAATTAGCCAAACACGTTAGCATGTTGCTAAAATACTAGCTTAACTCCAAAATAGCCTAAATTTCTCATTAAACTGAATTAGCCAAAAACGTTAGCCCGTTGCTAAAATAGAAGCTAAAATCTAAATTAGCCTATAAAAGCCTCAGAAGATTCCCAATTAGCCAATAATGTTAGGATATTGCCAAAATATTAGCTAAACTCCAAGTTAGCATTAAAAAAACCTCAGTAGATGTCAAAATAACCAAAAAGCTAGCACATTGCTTAAATACTAGCTAAAGTCCAATATTTCCTAAAATTCATCAGTAAACTAAATTAGTAAGAAACATTAGCCTGTTGCTAAAATATAAGCTAAAATTTAAAGTGGACTAAAATAAAGCCAATAGATAAAAAATTAGCCAAAAACATAGCAAAAGTATTATGTTAAAATATAAGACGAAAACATAGCTCATTAATATATTTAAAGGTTTGTTGCTAATCTATTTAAAATGTTTACATTTGAAGACTTTCTCATTCATTTCATATTTTGCTCAATATTTCAAAAATGTTAAAGTTTATGAATACTAAAAATACAAGCAGTAATGTCCTGAATGAGCTGAACGTTTTAAAACCAAGATTGTTGACTGAGTTTTTATGTGCCAAAAAATGTACGGAGAGGAGCAGGAGAATCACTACTCTGTGAATGCTGACTAAACATTCACAGAGTTAAAATGAGAACCAGGAGAAAAGAGCAGGTTTCATAGTTTGTACAGTTGGGGTTAGTAATGTTTACAGCAGCGATATCTGGTTTGACTGTGTGTAGTCTCTAATGAAACACCATATATCAGTTTGCTCAAACATGGACCCTGCCTTCTTTTATTCTTAAACCAACATCCTAATCCTAATTCAGATGGAACTAAAAATCCACCTGTTGAGATTTATGCCACGTTTTGCTCAGCCTTAATTAAAAAAACAAAGACTCCAGAATTCCTACTTAGATTCCAAACAGGTAAAAGCCGTCGGTTGGAGAAGAACTGCAGAGATTAATATGTTTCATCTGGAACGCAGTTTTTTTTTTTTTTGTTCTGACCCCAACTGCTGCCATCAGTAGCTTTCCATTCCTGTGGTTATGGAAAAGCTTTAGGTTGAGAAGACTTTCCTGCTTCAGTTTATGGCGGTCATAGTGATTTCATTATGAAGACGAATGATGAAGAGCAGGATTAAACCGCTGAAGCATGGATCTTTATGTTGTTTCTTCATCTAAAACAGTCCAACCTCATCATGGCTCAAGAGAAAGTTGAGTTTAATTCACTTGTAATGAATCACTTTCAGATCTGGTACTTTATTTATCTTGCCGCTTTTTCTTATTAAATAGAAGGACTTAAATCTTAAACCTTGAACCTCATGTTTGATGTAGGATTATTTCTGTGTGGCTGAAAATCTTTTGTAAGTAGATGTTTGTTTATGAGTTAAAAACAAGAAGCTCCGCCCACTGCATTAGATATTAAAGAGACAAACTATTTTTTTTTTACTATAATATAAAAACCTTAATAACACAGACAGGTTTTTATTGACAGAATGACGTGATTTTCCATAAATGAGTTGAAGAACTGACTAAAACCTGATAAATTATGATTTAAATTATAGGTTATGAGGCGCAGAAGAATAAATGAAGCTCGTTGATCAGCCAATCCCTGTGCCACACTTTGAATGGCAGCAGCGTCAGAGTGACAGGACATTGGTTTGTACCGACCATGTGGCTGACCACACGCTTCTCTACTCTGCAGCCTGAGCAGAATTCCTTTAACCCTGGAACACTGCAAAAAGTTACACCATCACTTTAGACGGTGATTTTTTACCTGATATAACATACCTAATAAAAGGTATTCCTCACAAAAGATAGATAATTAAAAATATGACAACTCAGGATAAAATAGAGCAGTTTTCTTTCATTTTCAACAGTGATTAATGGAACAAAATGGAAAATAAAAACAAAGGAAAATCCTAAAAACATGCTTGAAAATTACTGAAAAATTACTGAAAAATTAGGAATTTGAGAAGAAAAAATTCCTTAAAAAAAAAAAAAGATACTGGACTCTTGGCCTTTGGTCCACCCATTCCTGGGACCTGTGAGACTTTACCCAAAGGCCCATGACAACATCAAAATACTTTTGCTCCAGTGAAAGTCACCCGACGATTTAGGGTTAAACTGACCGAGCTTGGAAGTAGTGCTGGGCGATATGGAAGTGATTTATATCATGATATAAATTATTTTATATCACAATAATGATGTATATCGCAATGTTACACTAAAGTGCAATTTCAGTCATTAAAAAAAGCTTTTGTTAGTTTTACTTTGAAAACAGGAAGCTTCACTGACACTTTATTTTGAAAAGTTATTTACTTCCGGTTACAGTAGCGCCGCTCATTCAGCTTTGCTTTAGTTCATAAATTAAACATATTATTCAGTATTTCAGAGCAATCAATACTTTATTACATGATAATTTATCACGCACCACAATATTCGGACGTCGCGAATATTCATACTTGAATTTTCGGGAGCAGATTGCGTGAATCCGAATACTCAGATGCTCGTTACAGCCCTGTTCCACAGCTTGAATTATCTCTTATTTTTGTAATCTCATATGTTCATTTTCATGGACTTTCCTTGAGTGATGGAAGGTTTGTTGCGTTAGCATCGGCGCAGGAATAGCCTCCTAGCATAATTTACATATCGCCGTCTTCCACTCATTGTCGGACGTCTTGAAGCAAAAATGGAACCAAATCACAGCTGTCCCGCTCTGTTGATGAAAGTGTTCTTCTTGGGCTGACTGTTTCAACTCGGAGAAACGACTTCAAGCTCTTCTGCGTCCATCGTTCTGCTCTCATGTTAACGTAAAACCTGTCGTAAAACTCGCCAAGTGCAAATCAAAGAACGTAAAGCAGCTTTACGTCGCAAAACCACAAGATGGAGTTTCTTTGTAAAGAATCTCCTTTTAAATTGTCTTTATTTTCACTTCCATACATTTTTTGTGTACATACAGATGAGGTTCGGACTATTTAATGGTAAATTTGACATAGTAATTGACCAAATAGGTTATAAACGATAGAAGAGAAATGGCACGATGGACACTTTTCTATCGCCCAGCACTACTTGGAAGTGATATCAACATAATGTAATGTGGATTTCTATCAATAACTATATTTTATTTGCTAACAGTTCTAAAAAAAAACAATTTCTCCGTCTGAGTCTGACTTTGGGACAAATGCTGGAAATGTGATCACAAATCACTGGTGTGTGAAGAAGATGCTGTTTGTCAGATGCTCTCACTTTGGGGAAGGTCTAAATAATTTGTTGCTTTAACATAAATAATAAAAGCAAAGGACACTAAGGCAAAGACCGAGTTGTTTTTTATTCTTTTCTTCCTTTTTCTTCAAACCAGCTGTTTCAACCACATGCAGGATTTTGCGAGTCGCCTTCCCAGTCAGCAATTTCCAACTGCAGAAGGCCTTAAAGGTCAATTGTTAAAGCACTTTTCAAATCATAAAACCCAAATGCTCGTATTTTCTTTGGTTTTAAATGGGGGGTAGCTGCCGCTCGAGAGAAGCAGCTGAAGGTTCGACGGGAAGAAAGTTCACTTTGCACCTCATAAAGCCTCCGGAGTTCACCTCAAATGCTGCTGCTGCTGACGACCTCTCGGTACAGATCTGTAATTTGACGTCCTCGGGGAAATCCCTGAGATTTGGAGAGAATATCGGCCCCCTCATGTCCTGTTGCCATCCCTGGATCCCTGCCTTCTGTTTTTCACAGCATCAATTTGAGTCCACAAAGTGGTAAAACAGCGTTTTTATTTGCGAAGAAACGTTTGGCGTGAGAGCACAGCTCCGGCGTCCGATGAAACCTCTGCTCTGTGCGACATTTTTAACCCAGTTAGCGTGACTTGAATTTTTGATATATCTGCTCCAGGAATGCAGTGTGTGCTGGTGAGCTGCCATGACAGGCACAGCGCCGCCAGGGACCTCTGTTCCAGTTGCCTTCAGTTATTTTCTGACTTTTCGCTGCGGTTTACTAACACCCACCACTATATTTAAGCAACAATGGGAGTCTTGGCTTCGGCGGGAACTTCGGAGGATAAACTACGAGTGGATAAAATGACAAATGAGAACTTTGTTTTGTCTTTGCTCCTAACAGATGTGTACAAATTACAGCCGTGTGGTCAGAGTCCTTTGTTGAACTGACGGGGCTGGTGGTATTGATTATCTGCTCTGTGGCGAGCATCAGAGACCAGAATTAGCACAGACTCATGATCTCAGTGTCAGCGGCTTTGGCTGCTTTGCATTGTTGCTCAGAGCCAGAGAATTAGCTTAAGTCTTTGAGGAACTGCTCAGCGAGGGAGTGGTGCTTTCTGCATGTTAACATGAAAATGGTAAAAACATGTGCAATAGGAGCTCAAGAACGCATTTCAAAATATTGTATTGCAGTAAAAGTACAGTAGCTAATAGAAGGAATAGTAACAGTAAAACCCAACATTTGCTTTATTGATTTGGACTGATACAGAGAAAAAAAAATCTAGTGGGGAATATTGAGTTTTAAAAGCACTGGAACTTGATTTTCTTCCATTCACTGATTCTTTGTCACAGTCCAACCACTTTGATTTAATCTAAAAGTAAAACAAGTTTCTAAAAACACTGGAAAAAGTAAGATACACATGGAAATATTACGTTTTTTTCAGATATTCTTTTGGTGAATAAAATAAATCTTATTTTTGATTCTGCTTTTATAACCAAAATTAAAAAAAAGAAACGTGTTGTTCTCATAGACTGTAAACAGAACTGGACAAAACGGCTGTGATGTCTCTCATAAAGAAATGTCGTACCTCCGGCTCCAGCAAAATGAAGCCAATTCAGACGCCATTTTCTCGCAATACCGACACCACCATGATGGAACCAGACGACAGTCGTGGTCTGTGTCTCGTTTCTAGGGCAACTGCAGCCGCCAATCATGATTAAGCTTGTTCAGAGGCCACACCCCTTTAACTGAAAGTGGCTCGGAAGAATCTGTCTATGAAACATTCGAGGTGGGGCATGCTTTTACTGAGGCCTCTGATTGGTTCGTTTATAACTTGAATAACTTGTGATTAAGAAAAAAATATTGTGAAAAAAAATAGGATTAGGAAGAACGTGTTAAGAAAAAGGAAGCAGAGAAAGAGCGGTTATTCTTACAAATAGAATGACTGAGTAATAGCTGTTTTTCTATAGAAGTTTATGGCATTTTGGCTTTTTGGAACTAGTGCTGCCACAAACGATTATTTCAATAGTCGACTAATCACCAATTATTTTTACCTAAACATGCTGATGATTCAAGTTCTGCTGCAGACAGAAGACGTGTTTCATATTTAAAACATTTATTTTCAAACATGCATATTTAGCTAAACATGCTGGAATTGATAGCTAAAAATGCTGAAGCTGATAGTCAGCTAAAATATTAGTTAAAAGCAAAATTAGCCTTAAAACTGAAAAAAGCCAAAGTTAGCAAAAACAGCTAGCATGCAGCTGAAATACTAGCTAAACTTCAAAATAGCCTAAAAATTTTAAAACACCCTAAGTTAGCAAAAATAGCTAGTGTGTAGCTGAAATATTAGCTAAACTCCAAGTTAGCCTAAAAAACATAATAAATGCCAAAATAGTCAAAAAAGCTAGCATGATGCCATTATAACTTTTAAACTTTACTACACTCTGTCTCCGTATATTATAACGTAACGACTATTAAATGAGTCGATTAGTTGTCGATTAGTCGACTAATCGTGACAGCTCTACTTGGAACCTGCGGGTACTTCCTGTTCAGAACTCAAGAGTGGGGGAGGGGTCAACCTGTCCAGTGAATATACAGTCTATGGTTGTTTTCTAGGACATATTTTCTACAGAGTGTCAGTAGTTCATTAGAAATTCTTCTCTGAGTTATGGGCTGATTGTTAGCACAGACTCCACCCCCTTTTCCTACCTGTTACTGAGAGCTCTCTGTTTACACTTTCTCCCATGACCAGTGGAACAAAAACAGTATCGGAGCTAGCTATCCAGCCGTAAAGTTAAGATTATTAAATGTTTACAAGACGAGAAACAAAAGCGCATTTCCATCAAAATTTGTGCCAAATGTACCGTTTATGCAGAACAGCTGTTGTCACAGAAAAGAAAAGTCATAGACAAACTTCAGGGTCATGTTCATTGATAAAAATGAAGGTTTTTATTGGTCACCAGTTGAAATTAGATAATTTCTGGTAACTAGAAAGGTGTTTGCTGATGTGTTGGTGATTTACATACTCTAAGTGTCTCAGTATGAAGTGGAAACACAAAGAGAATTCACGTCCTTCTTTAGGGACCATGAATACTTCATATATTCTGTTGAATTCTGGGAGTCATCAGCCAGCTAAGCTGATAAACACCAGATTTTCAGAATTGTCTGCACCTGGGCTGTAAGATAAGATCTGGGAACAGTTCTGGACCATCATAGTCTGTATCAGCCAAGAACATTTGTAATTCTGGATCATAAACGGCCATGAGGCTGAGCGGTATTGCTCCTTCTGGTATTATTTTTACTGCCTTGTTTCAGGTCAAATGGATATAAAATGTTTTGGTCATTAAGAGCTTCGTCTGGACTCTTGATATCTGCAATCTCACATGATCAGAACTCGGAAGCTGTTCTTTTCAGCGACGTGCAGCTCATGTTTTCTTTCAACTTTTCTCAGTTTTTTGTCTTAGTTTTGTCTCATTATTGAGTCTGATCATGAAATGAAGACAAAAGAACGTATTATCTTATTGGCCTTACATTTTTACTGAGCACATAAATGACTAAAATGCAATTATTTAAAGAACAATTTCTCCGATTTGACAAAAAAGCCTAATATTAGTTCTTGCTCTCACTGGTTTTCTTGGCACACCGTTTTACCAGGTTGAGTATCAGCATAACCGACACCATAGTGTAAGGGAAGCAGTTTGGAGGCCAGAACCGCTGCAGTTTTTCCACACGCCGGTCATTGCCGTCAGTACAACAACTGCAGTAATATGATGCGTGTCCATTTTCTGTCAACGTGTTATTTTTTTGGAACGACGGTTTCCTCACTCCCTCGCAGAAACATTGGCTTGACACAGGGAATTTCTTTCCATTTAGGAAACCTTAATACTTGATGCTGTTTGGTCGCCCCCAGGGCCCGCTGAGTGCACTTTGCATTTTTCTCAGCTGCTGCATATTCTCATTATTTCTGGAGAAAACCTTCCTGTGTTCATGTAAATCTGTGCAACCTTAAACTCAATTTCAGCTTCCCTTTGAGGGTTTCTCACCGTTGGACTATAGAGCCTTTAAAACTTCACAAAGTTGCTTGATATTTAAAAAAAAAAGATGAATTACTTTTTTACTCAGACTAAACACTTGATCTTTTTAGTGCACGTAAATGTGTTAATCCACCTGGAATCAAACTTTCAAAGACTTAAATAAGACAGTTCAGATGAGTGGGTTGAAAGTTGAATTTCATGCATTTTCCAATTCATTTGACGTATTTAAATGCTTTTTATGGTCATCTAAGTGCAATCAAAGGTTATTTATTACTCCGGTGCAATAACACTAAATCACTCTAAGGCCACCTGCACAGTTTATTAGTATCCCCCTGCAGTATTGTACTTATTTTAGACTTCACATTTTATTAATCCTGACTATATTCTTTTAGGGTGTATCCAGACTGGACACATTTGGTTAGCGTAACCCTTGTGCTATCCAAGGCATTACATTAACAGTGGGCTCATCTGGACCCCAAAGGGTTAAAGTGAACCACAGTTTGATTACTTCAATAATCCGGAACAAATCCACACTCTATAATACACCTAAGTGGACCCTGGTCCGGCACCAGGAACCGCTCTCGGGTCCATCTTTCAAGGTGGTCTCAGTTAGTTTCCAATCAGACTGAGCTCCGGTTAGTCTGAATAGACTCCATGCTCGGAGCTGAACAACTGGACCAAAACGGCCACTGTAGTCGGTCATTATGGGATGTAAACAGAAAGCGGCGGACAAACGTGGAGCAGCAATGCAACAGCAACTCATTGAATTCAGTTTGGATGAATGCAGCCTCATTTAAACGATACACATTCCCACTGTACCTCCTTAGCCCACAGTCTCCTCAATAATGTCTTTCAACATGGCCTCCACCGTACCAGTAAAAAGAGTTGTACCTGGTGATGATACAGTCGTTCAGAATCAGTCAGCGAAATATAAAGTTTGAGTGAGCTATCCCGACGAAGACTGGAAAAAGTTGGACTTCCATTATTCCTGTTTTTGTTGCCTAGCCCCGCCCTTGTAGTTCCTGGCCAATGACAGAAGAGATCTTTAGTCTTGTGAATTAGTTTACAGGTTTTAGTTCAAAAAAGAAATGTCCCGTAGACGGCAGACTGAATACTGACCAAACTTAATGTTCAGGATTCGATCTGGACCATATTAAACAGACTCGGTCCGGACCATCGGACTTTTCCCGTCTGAATACAGCCGGAGAGCATCATGGTTTCATTGTGCATCATGACGATAAAGGAATGAAGAACTCCATCTGAGGACGTTTCGCCTCTTATCCGAGCAGCTTCTTAAGTTTTGTCTGATTGGTGATAGAGATATACGGTATATCCTCAGTCCAACAATGTCCCCTAACGACCGAGTCATTGTCCCCGTGTCGTTGAGTTTCATCACCTTCTTGGGTTTCTGGATAACTATGCCTTCTATCATGCTGAGTTCGTGTCAAAGGAACCTTTGATTCTCATTTTCTTAATCACGAGAATCTTCTTATGATCTGAAGTAAAGAAGTGACGCATGGATCATGTATGGAATGATCAGAGGTCTAGTGATCAATAGCAAAAAGCAAATACAGGCGACCTGTGGGCGGCACCACCTGCTGCTGTGCTTCAACACGCCGGTCAATAAATCGATCCACTTTCAGCTGTTAAGCCATCATTGAAGCTTAACTAAAACTGTTCAGTGAACTGAAATAAAGGTGCAGGAAAGGGTAATTAATCATTTTTCCATGGTAAGATAATCTCTTTACACCAGCAGCTTGTTATGTTGCAGCCACTTTAGTGGAAAAATGAAATCCCAACCTGCTGGATGAAGAGCCAACAGGATCGCTTTTGTTTGTTAATCGGAGAGCTGCTAATACCTAAAGTATATGTTGGTTCAGCTGTGTGTGTGGGAGTCAAAGCGCTCGCTGGTTTATGAGCACATCTGAGCGCGTTTTACAGCAGGATTCCTTCAGGATGTCTGACTGTTTCATTGAGAAGCCTCACTGCAACCTCCTGCTCTGTAGCCCAATGAGCTGCTCTGCTTCAGTCTGAGCTTCAGGAGGAAACGCGGCTTCTGTCTGGAGCAGAACTTGAACCATCAACCAAAACATCATGGTTTAGTCGTCTGGTTCATCTGTGCTGGAGGTGTCTAAAATAATGTCTTACACCTGTTCACACTGGAGGAACACTCCGCGGAATGGAGGCCGCTTCTGTTCGGCGCCGTTGTTAACCGATGGTGTAGTTCACACCAGGCGGGAAACGCCGCCGTCCTGTGCGGAAGACTCACACCGTGCAGCAGATCGTTTTTTATCTGGTCTATTTTGTTCGCCAGCGATCCATGTCAATCCTGGCAGGAAGTTACATTAAGATACATGAGTTTATTTTCAAAAATACAACCAAGTTTTCACAATAAAACACCGTGATTGACAAATACCATCATGTTTTTGTATCTAAACAAACGGTAGAAATGAAAGTTAGGGCTGGGTTGAAAAAATGGAATAATCAATTTGAGTCGATTTAAGCTTAATAGATCAATAATCGATTCACCAAAGTTATGAATCAATTTAGCACACAAAGCTAAAGTTCACTAGCTTGATGCTAACGTTTAATAGAATTTCCCATAGGACGGCTAATGCTAACGCGCGGCCACCAAAAAAATACAAACTAAATGAACTTCTTTATAAACTCACAGGCATTAATTCTTCTAACTCTTTCAAGGAAATATTTATTAAAGTGACTATTTGTGGTCTTTTTCCTTATAGTTTCTTCTTCTTCTGGAATAAAGTGTACTTCTATAGCGCGATCGCCACCTAGTGGCCAAACTGAAACGTCCTCCAGGAGAAGCAGAACAATGTTTACAATGTTAATGATCTGAACATTTTAGTTAGAACTTCTCCTTTAGAGCGACCAGATTTTTGTTTGGATTCTTGAATGGTGGTTAATAAATATACCATTCATACATTCATAAATGACTTCTATGCAATTTAATTTTCTTAAAATAAATTTAGACAAAATTTCAAAAAGTAAAACCTCAAAGATATTTCTGTGTAAAATTCTGTTATGATTTTGTTTGTTCTGTAAAGTCTGAAACATTAGAATTTATTTATAGAATTAATGTTTTGTTTTTAAACAGAACTGAACAGTTTAGTGGTTTATTTTATTTATGTTCTCTTTTGAAACGTGAAACCTTTTGCTGTAACTTTAAGTTATAAAAAACTAGTTGTATGATTTTGTAATGTTGAAAGTATGATAGTAAATAAATATTTAAATCTAAGCAACCTGCTGTTGACTACATAATTATTCGTTAAAATTGGAACATTATAGTTATTTGGTTTATATCGTGATATATATTGTTATCGCCCAATATGGAAAAAAGTATCGATACATAAAGAAATTCCATATATCAACCCTATCTTCAGTTAGAGAATGCAGGAATGAATTAACTAGTTTGTCTTTAAAGTAATTTTTTGCTTTTTATTTCAGAAAACTAAAAGTTTTTATGTTAAAAATAGCAGTTTACTCTCTAATAATGTGAATGTTTAATCGATCCAAAGTGAATTAAACTGAAATAATTCTGTATTTGGTTATGATACACCTATAAATATAGAAAAAACACTTGGGTGTTAACTCCAAACCAATTATCATAGGAATAAATGAAAGTAGAAAATATACAAAGACAGACAGATTTAGAGCGTTTCGTCACACAAATCACACAATCAATAAAAAAACTCTGATGTTATTCAGTGATATTTCATTTCCAACATTTTCCTTTACAAATTTTCTGTTTTTCGAGCATAAAATGTTAAACGTACTCGATGTTTAGCTGAAATTAGACCGTATTTGTTGATCTTCAGCTTGTTGACTCGGAGCACCGCTGCAGCATCAGACCAGAAAGACTGTTGACGGATCCGATGTTTACAGAATGGAAACCAAAAGAAATCAATGAAACCACATCAGATAACATTAGAGGAGGCTTTGTTTGGCTGCCATATGTAATACTTTTTACTCTAAACAATGAAAAGATGTTTTTGTTTGCTGAGTTTGAACCATTTCCAGATACCTTTAAAAAAACAAGTTTTGTTTCCATTTCAGTTCATGGGGATTTACGTCTGTTTTGTTGTTTCCAACAGTCTTTAACCAGCTGATATTTACCTCAAGTGTTGTCCTGGGTAATTGTTGTATCACATTTATCATATTTGATTTTTTCTTCACTATTATCTATATAGTGTGTTTGCCATTTTGTAGTGCTGTCTGAATCTACAATTCCAAAATCGAGAGTGCTAGAAATTTCCCAGAAGTCTTTGCAAAAAAGTAGCATGCATCAATGGTCACTATATTGGCTAATATAGACCACAATGCATTGTGGTCAAACAATTTTTATAAAAACAATCAAACAAACAAAAAATGTATTTTTTTAATAAATCATTCACATTTTCACCATCAGAACACAGTGGAGTCATAAATAATAATCGTCAAATGTAGGCCTGGGTATCGGTCATCGTTTCCAGAAACGATTCGATTCGATTCACTAGAGCCTGAATCGATTCAATTCCTATTCTTTCCTATTATTTCGATTCTTCAACTCAATTTTAAATGTACAAATGTATACAAATTTGTTTAGAAATACATTAAAAATCTATTATTTAATTTGAATACATTCATTTTAATCTGATCCAGTTCACATATTGTAAAATGTATTACTAAAATAATAAGATTGTTAATATCTTATATCCATTTATAAGGTGCTCTGAATTATGAAGCATATTGTCCTTTTGTGTGTCTCTTCGTACAGAAAACATGCTGTAAATATATTTGCTGTTTAAGGGGGAATAACAGAACTTCCATTCTGGCTTCCCATGAGCACCCCGACTGTACAAGAGGACTAAATAAGTCCTTTTATCATAAAAAAGGTTCTCATAAACAGTATTTATGCTCCCTGGGACTCCAGCATCCTTTATTTTTACAGCTGCGTTGAATCATTTGGTTGATGCGCCACTACAGAACATATGCTTAGCATGACAACAACATGTCTTCTGTTTTATGTGGAGTTCATTAAGTGATGCTGAGCGAGAGCGTGTGGGTTCAGGGTGGGGTGGGCTAACTCCCACCCCCTCCTCGCCCCCCCGCTCGCTTGCTGCTGGAGAGACTTTTAATGGAATGTGATCTGAAAGCTTGTGAATAATTCCCATGGCGACGTGGTTTGTAGGTCATTGTGCCATTATGGTTTGTTCCTGGTTTATCTCTGACTAGATTTATGCGTGTGTGGTTGTGCGTGGGGGGTGGGGTGGGGGGGGGTCTGTCTTTTCTCACGGAAAACACTGTAGCTTCTCCCCCAGCACTTGGACACACTGGACTCATCCCCCCTCCAGTCTGACCCACAAATCCCTTCCTTTAGGACACATACGGACTAAACAGCCAATGGGCTGACGGCAGATAGAAAGTGTAACTTAATCCTTTAAACTCCAGAATGAATAAAATATTATTAATGCCTCGATGTTATATTGGGCTCATTTCTAACTTGTATAATTTTGGCAAAATATATTTTTATGGAGAGTGAAATATTGAAAGTTATTTAAGGTTTAAGTTGATTTGTTCCGGAATCATATTCCTGCCTTTTTATTATAATTATTATTAAGTTACTGTTTTAAAATTTGCATTCTGCTAGCTTCTTGGACTATTTTGGCATTTACTAAGATTTTTTAGGCTATTTTAAGGTGTAGTTAATATTTCAGCTACATGCTAGCTGTTTTTGCTAATTTCGGATTTTTTTAACGTTTTTTAGGCTAATTTATTGTTTACACGCTAGTTGCTTTTTCCGTTATATGGGCTATTCTGACGATTAACTTTTTTTTTTTTTATCTACATGCTAGCTGTTTTGTTTAACCTAAGTTATTATTTTTTTAGGCTAATTTGGGATTTAGGTAACATTTTAGCTGGCTATTAGCTTTAGCGTTTTCAGCAATTATCTTCAGTGATCTCACCTACCAAATTCTGCATTTTTGCCATCAATTTTAGCATCTTCACCATCCAAATTCAGATTACAGCATTCACACTAACATATAACATATACTGTATATCTAGTTCATAAATATGTCAAAAAGTAGCAGTTTTAAAGTTTTAAAAATGTAGTTTTAGAGTGTTCAATAAATGTTTATCCTGTTCAGCCCGCGATCTAAGGTGTGTTTTGGATTTTGAGTTTGACACCCCGGCTCTAAATACCGGTAAATAATAATTTAAGGCTTGATTTTTTTTTTTACTCCTTTCTTTTGTGCAGAAAATAGTCACAAAAGTCCTATTTTTCCGTCGCCTGAGAGGCCACCTGCAGAAACCAATAACTCCCCAGTGTGCAGAAACATCCCAAATTAGCATTCTGGACGACTTTGTCTTCCTTTTGATATACATTTTGAGGTTGTGCATGAAATATGACGGGAAAATGGAAAAATCTATCAGACTTGCATCCCAGCCAGTTGCATTCAGTAGCACATTCCAGAAACGACAGTTAAAACGAATATTCTCTGAACAACTTTCTCCTCCGAACAGCATCTCAGGCCAGATTCTCTGTAACATCTTTGATCTGGTCTTCAAGTTTGTATCTGGATGCTGTATCTTTGTTTGACAGGCTGGTGGGAATGGAGGGAAGAAAGTTGGACGGAGAACATAGATGAGCCCAACAGTCTTGAGCCAAACGGTCTGTGGAGAGAGTTTTTGAAATAGTTGGCCCTCCTGTGCTGGTGTGAAAGCAACTGTCCGCTCCACATGGTGCGATGTGGCATCTTCACGATCTTTTCAAACAGTCGGGAGAGAAAAAAAAAACGAAAAGATCCTCAGCTGTAAAGGTTTGCACGTCTGAACGAAAGCTTTTTGGCTACGGTCAGTGTTTTGTTCTTTATCGGACGTTCCCAGGGTTGAAAATTACATGTTTTTTGTACTAACAATAAAAAATGTTTTGTTCCATCTCTGCGTTTTGCCTGAAGCCTGAATTTTGTTTGATGCTGTTTGGGTTCTATTTATCATAGACGGAAAATAACAGCTTGATTCTGCACCACAGGCAGCAACAGAGAAAGTTTTTGTTCCAAGGAGATGAATAATGTGTAGCCTTTAGCCGGTACTTCCCCGTCCGGGACAAAGAACGCCCAATGACATGGCTGACATGTTTCACAGTACTTCTAGAGGAATTATTTGAGGAATAATTAGACAAACAATTCATCTGACTCTTCACGTGACCTTTTATTTCTACTATTTTTATATTTTTATGGTAGTGTCATGAGCTTTCACCACCTCGTTTTTACAGTTGATCCTCAATGTGAGCCAGATGTTTTGAGGGGGTGGACTGGAAGAATGCATGTGAGGACAAGGTACTGAAGCAGCTCTACTAGTGCAGCACATTTTCATGCACAGGAAATGTATAAAAAAAACCGTATAGTTGGAGAAGGGGTGAAACATCTTTAACGATAAAAGTTAAACCGCTCTCAAAAACGATCAAACAATCTCCCCGTCCGCCTCTGTCAGCCTCGTCAGAGGAAATTCAGAAAAAAACACTTTCTTCAGGCTTTTCTGTTGGTTTTTAACTCCATGGCAACCACTTGTCAGGAAGTGTTGTGAAGGACTCAAACACAGGAGACCAGGCTTGGTGACAGCAAAAACCCATGGAGAGCCCAAAAAGTGGTGAAGCCTGAACATGGTGAGACCGACAGGAAAAACAGGACATCACAAGGCCTAAGCCTAGAATCGTGACTGGATCCCTCCCAAAAGGACAGATCCCAGATGCCCAAAACACCCATGAAGAGGGGATCCTTACAAAGAAAACTAAAGTCCAGAAAACAGAGCTTCTGCAGCCAGACGGGTGTGAGGGTATTAGAATCCCGGCTCAGGAACAGTCGTGAAGAGGAGCGGTCCCAACGACTCTCCTCAGAAACCGGCACATGAGGGGGAGCAGTCACGGCAACCCTCCTCCAGAACAGGAAATGCAGTCAAGGGGAATGAGCAGCGACCATCCTCGGGGACAGGGAACGTGAAGGATGGCACCGACAATCCCCCTCAAGAACGGATTTAGTGGACTCTAAGCATAGAAAACCTAAGCACAGAATCATGACAGAATCATGACAGTACCCCTTCCTAAAAGGGCAGGTCCCAGATGACCAAAATCACCCATGAGGAGGAGACCCTTACAACCTGCAGGCAGCTAGCCAGTACTGGTCCAAGGGCCACTTGGTTCTGGGCCACAGACAGGGGAAACATGCATACGCTAATCAGGGGACGCGGTAACTGATGCAGAACCAGTACCAGGTTAGGGTGGAGGTTTTAGGGTACCTGTCCGGTCTGTGGCCCGGTACCAGTCTGCGTCCCAAGAGTTGGGCACCCCTAATTAGCGTATGTTATATATTAGCATAAAATACACACATTTTTTCTCTAAAATTGTTCGACCACAATGCATTGTGGTCTGTATTTGCTAATATAGTGAGCATCGATAGACTCTAGTTTTTCGCCAAGACTTCTGGGAAATTTGACATAGTGGACTTTAAAACGGCTAATGTGCTATAAATCGAGTAGAAAAGGAATGCAGACACAGCACAAATTTCACCCTTTGCCTAAAAATGGCCGCCAAACCAAAGGTCAAAACATATATTTGGATTTCCCGACACATGTTTTGGTTTTTGTTAGTGGAATTTGAAATATTTTTTGAGCCATATAAGAAATTTTGTCCCCATTCATTTTTTTATTGTTTTTTTTCCTGCTGTGATGTCATCTTTTTTAACCCAAAATGAATTTTCATTGGGTAATGGGTGTGCCAATCTTGGTGAGTTTTTGTATATACTTTCACTCAAAACAATCTGGTCCTTGCAGTCCAGGACGGCTGTGAAGGCTTGAAGACAGAACGTCAACATCACACCTTGGTGGCTGAAACAAGCCGCTGAGTGCTGCTTGAAGGGTGAATGTTTAGATGCCGCTCATGTTTAGAGCAGATAGATACCAAGTGACAGCTGTGAAGTATGGCCTGTTGGACGTCTAGGAATGGAAGTGTGTGTCGACGGGGTCAGCGGCTCCCTAAATCCTCGTCCCATCCGCTGGTGGTAGCAGATAACGCAGCTGTAAAGCCTCTGGTGTGAGAATCCGGTCATTGGAGGCGGAGCCAGAGGGATGACGCAAGTGTCTGCTCCTTCTTCCTTCCACTCCTGCCTGATCCCGAGCACTCGGGAGGTCAGCTGCCCTCCTTGCTTGACCCCAATTCCTTAAGGAAAGGATTCCTAAGAAAGCGGCCCCCCTCCCACTTTTGGCGGTTGACCTGGGGACAGTACGGCTCAGACGGAAGCTGCAGACGAGCGACTGGTGTGACCGCTCTGCTGGGTTTTTTTGATCTGATTAAGGACATGAGTCCATCTGTTTCCTGTCTCACATCCACACAGTATTTTATGAAGACCGCTGACTAAACAGAGGGAAGAGCCACAGCTTTGTTGTCATGTTGTTACAAGTGGAAATACTGAGATATGTGGGACGGCGGTTATGTGTCAGATGGTGTCGCTGACATTTCTGCCTGTTTTTGTTTGCTGCAGCTTTGCTGTGTTTAATCAGCAGGTTTCCATTGTTTGTGTCGTCAATAAACATGCCAGCTAAAAATGCGTGGCACCACGGCCCGCCGCCCCCCCGCAGGACGCCGCTCTGTTCTCCCAGTAGGGTCTGTCGTTCCTTTCAGGCCCACCTCCACTCTCACTCCCATCTGTCTGGTTCCTGCAGCTCCGTCCTCTTGTGTTCGCTCCTGCTGCACCTGCCAAACCCATTGTCCCCAACAGAAGAAGAACAAACCGGGGCAGGCATGCTTGTGTGACCTTTAAATGGCCATCTCCCACCGAGGGGGGTGCCTTTGTCCCAAACATTTTTTTTTTTTTACCAGGCTTTAGAGGGCATCAGGAAGGTGGCTTCTATCTCTTATTGTGGGAGGCGTGGCTCCTGCTGCTCGCTACATGTGATTACGGACCACACATGGTCGTACTCCACTGCCTCACCAAAACCCAGAATCCCGGTTCCTGGGCAGAGGTCCCAGTGTCCCCGGCTCTGCCCCCTCCAACCGGCCCACAAAGAACTCCTCCAAGCCTTTTGTTGGGGCCCTTTCACTGTGCGGGAGCCTTTGTCCTGCCGTTCTGGGGCTCCGTGCCTCCGCTCCACTCCCTCAGCTTTGTTCGTTTTACCTACAATATGCCACCAACAAGCATTCCAGAAATGTAATGAATACAGACCCGTCTGTTAGAATGGAGCAAAGTAAAGAAGACGTTTTTGATTTATGTTCCGGTGAAGTTTGCTGATGATTTGGGCCGATAGTGTAGATTATGCATCGGAAATGCTGAAAAAAATGTTATAATTAGCCTTTAAAGCTGCCTGTGTGGTGTATAGGGGAGGGGTATCAAACCCAATCACATAAGGGGCCAAAACCCAAAACACACCTTAGGTCGCTGGCCAAACAGGATAAACATTTATTGAACACTCTAAGACTACATTTTTAAAATTTAAAAATGTAACTTTTCAACATAATTATGAACTAGATATAGGATTACCTGTGATAATGCTACTGTGAATGTTGTAAGCTGAAGATGCTGAAATTGATAGCTAAAAACGCTGAAGCTGATAGCGAACTAAAATATGACCTAAATGCCGAATTAGACGAAAAAACAAACAAAAAAAAAACTTTGGCTGGCCAAAACAGCTAGCATGTATCTGAAATATTAGCTAAACTCTAAAAGTGACATAAAACAAAAAAAAGCCTAAATTAGCCAAAACAGCCAGCGTGTAAATATTAGGTAAACTCCAAAACACCCTAAAAAAAACTTTAGTAAATGCCAAAATAGTCCAAAAAGCTAGCATAACGCCATTATAACTTTCAACTTTACAACACTCTGACTCCAACTTAAAATAAAAACTTAGGTTGACCAAAACAGTTAGCATGTGGCTGAATTATTAGCGAAACTCCTAAACAGCCAAAGAAAAACAAAAAAAAAAATCTAAATTAGCCAAAACAACTAGCATGTAAATATTAGCCTAACTCTAAAACATGCTAAAAAACTTTGAAAAAAAGCCTAAATTAGCCAAAACAGTTAGCATGTAGCTGAAAAAAAGCTAAACTCCAAAATAGCCCAAAAAAATCTTAGTAAATGCCAAAATAGCCAAAATGCTAATTTTGAAAACTTAACGTAACTTTTTAACATAATCATGAATGATAAAAAGGCAGAAATATTATTCCAGAATAAATCAACTTAAACCTTAAATAACTTTCCATATTTGAATCTATAAAAATCTACTTTGTCAAATTATTCAATTAGAAATAAGCGCAAGATAAAATGATAAAATCATTTGGAGAGCTGGACCCGGGCCTTGACTTTGACACATGTGGTATTGGGTAAACTTTTATGGGTTAAGCCTGCAGACATATTAAAGTGAAAGCCGCACACCTGAGTGTGTCCATTCCGTTCTCCCGTTTGACAACTCCCATGTGGGAGCAGTGAGTCTTAGCCACAGCTGTACTTTGGTCTACCCCCCAATCATTGATTCAGGGTGTTAAGTGGGGGCCCAGTTTGGAGTCAGACTGCGGTTTTAAGCCTAGAATCTGGGGTGGACACTCCACCACTCTGTCACTGAGGTGTCAATGGTAGCTAATTAGGCTTTAATGCTTTTCAAGACTCAAGTTTTTTGTGTGTAGTCTTTGATGTCCTTTTTGGTCATAAATGTTCCTCAAAAACCTCCTCTTTAAATCGTGTTTAAACAGTGGATTTCACTTTATTCAACATTTCCATTTTTCCTTGTATTTGTCTTATAAAAATCCCAGATTTTCCTGGAGGTTTAGTGGAGTTAAGTTTCCAGCAGGCCTCTCTAATTCATGGAGCTTTTTCTGTCCCGCCGCTAACCAGGAGAGCAGTTCAGAGAGACATCAAAGAGAAATAACTACCTCTTGGGTCGCCCGATTGAAGACTTCTTTCCTGTCTCTTGTTTCACTCATTGAGGTCATCATTTTGCCTTTAGTATTTGATGCCATTTTAAAAACAGTCTGAGAAGCTTTAAGGTGTCTGAGAGTTCACACTAACTTTTAAAGAGCCACGCAGTCAACTTTTTTGAGTTTTTAAGTTGATTATAATTAAGGCTGTCAGATTTGTCGCGTTAAAAACGCGTTAATCTGACATGTGCTT
>NC_050517.1:32527317-32547150 GCF_002922805.2 Oryzias melastigma | reverse complement strand
TTACACTTGCAGCTGTAAAATGCTTCAAAGCGCTATTGCTTTCAGCAATCAGACGCAATTTCTTCAGGAATTGCAAATCTAGTTTAATTTTATTTTACTGAACGTTGATTGAAGCTTAGAATTTAAAATGCCCTTCACTTGCACTTGGGCTTTTGTTAGGCATTTTATGTTACAGCCTTTTTGTGAGATGAACAAACCACTGTCCACACAAGATGTCAAGTGTCTCTTTTCTTTTATGTTGTTTTTTTGTAAATCATCAATTTTTCCAATGAAAAGTATGGCAGGAAACAACCCACAGTGCTGATTCATCAAGCCATACAAACAGGAGGCCTCCATTTTGAAAAGAGGTCCTCTTTTATAGGTGGCCAGCCTCACCCCTTCACCAAAAAAAAACCAAATTGTTAATTTAAAAAAATAAACACATATCATAAGAACACATTAATGTGCATTTTACTTTTAGGAAATTAAACATAATAAAACAAAATACATCTCCCATTAAACATCAATTCCAAAATAGAAAATACAAAGTACAAAGAAAACATTTTTAATTTTAAACAGGCCTGTCAAAGGGAACCAAAATCACTGGAGTCCTGAAACAGGAAGTGCTCCAAAATAAAACAGGAAGTGAACAAATAAATCACAAAACAACCAAAATCCAGAGGTTACCATTAAACTAAACAAAGTGAAATGCAAGAGATGGTAAAGCGGAACAGTGTGTGCACCCACTGACGCAATTTCATGCAAACACTTTGATAAAAAAAAAACCCTACTCAGGGACAGACATGTGCTCTGTCACACTTTTACTGTTTAGAAAGTTTATCTCAATATAATGTTACAAAATAAAGTATTTCTGATGAAAACTATTAGTTTTGCCATTCTTGTTTTCATAATTAATGTAGAACTGTTAAATTGTTAAATTGTTAGACTGTTAAACTTAAATTCCACATTTTTTTCCTTAAAAAAAGGCCACATATCAATTTGCGATTAATCGCGAGTTAACTCGGGACAAAATGCGATTACTCGCGATTAAAAAATTTAATCGCCTGACAGCTCTAATTATAATGTTACGAAAACACCCCCAAAGCGGTATTTTGATCCATTAATGGATCTAAACTTTCCTCTAAAACTCTCTTCTCTCCCTATCAGCCCATAAAAACAAATGGGTTCTAACATAGTGATGTCACAAAGTGAAGAACAGCCCTTTCCAGGAGGAGTCTGTGCTGTCAGCTCCGCCCCCAGGCTGACAGACACCCACTTTCTCAGTGGAGCTAGTGAGGATTAGCAAAACATTTTCTGCTGCATTTACGCTTGCAAGACCAGCTCTGGCATGACGTTATAAAATGGGCGGCGAAAGGCGGAGCCTCAGAGATCGAGGCATCTTAGTAAAAAAATAATATTTCATGAAAAGTTTGCTTTTTGGTGTGCCAAAGTTTACTCTGAAAGTCTTAAGAACAGGCCAGGGGTGGGAAAACCTTTTAGCTTTTGGGCCACAGAAGGTTAATAATTTAACAGAAGGGCCGAACCAGAATTAACCTGGAGGGTTTTAGTGATCCACGTCATAAGAGAAAGAAAAAACAGGAAATCTGGACACAAACATTCTTTCATTTTCATTGGAATTTAAAATGTTTTATATTATTGCAGAACATTTTGGACTTTTTTTTTGTTTTGGTGCTGATTGCATGAATGGGTTCTTAGAAAAGTTGCGTCCATGTAGACTTTGAATCAGTTGGGCTCGGTTTAGTTCCTTTTGTACTTTGAGGGTAATAACACAGCTCCATTGAGGGTTTTTTTTGTTTTAGAACTCCAGAATACGACAGCTTGCATGTTCCTGTGTTAAGTAATTGGTCTTCCCAATCCAATAGTGCTGACAGTGTAAGGCCACTTCTTAGTCTGGAATTCAATTTAGGCCGACAGTGGAAACTGAAGAAATTGTCTCTGATGTTATTGACTGAGAGGAAAAGATTAGCTGAAGGGAAAGTCTTAAGAGGAGCGACAGGACAATACAGAGCAGGAGACTGGTGATGAAACACGCCCGATGAAAGAGATTTACCGTCAGATCCAGCTTTGAACAGTTGTTAAATATTTTTTCTTGATGTGCAATGGTCCCTTGTTTATTGGTGGAGTTTGTTCAAAAAATAACCTGTGATTGATGCTGTGACTTTTCTCAGGCAGACATGAACATTTTCACACTTTTTTTGTCTTGTTTAGACTCTAAAATTTCAAACATTTACTCAAAGATTGTTGAATATTATAGAATATAAACAAATATCAGTTCAAGATTGAAGATTTATGTAGATTTGAATGCATTCTGTGCAGAAGAGGAGATTGATAACACAACAACGAGGGACCACTGTATGTGGTCATCTTTTTTTATTTGATTCCCGTTGGACTGAATGAGCGAGCATCTTGTTTTAGCCCTCTAACATCAAACTTTAGCTCCATTCTTTCCACTATCAGAACTCTTCAACTGTTTACACAATGAATGGCGTTCCAGTGGATTCTGAGGCAGAGAAAAGCAGCTTTTAACACTTTATATTAGCACACTAGTTGTGTTAACATGGACACAGGTAATCAGAATAAACACCTGATCAGAACAAAATTTGTCATGTAAACTCGCCATTCTAAATACTCTGACAAGATCTGACTCATTCAGATCAAAACTTCCTTCTGATCGAGATATGTTGATTATACTGATTGTTGATCCGATTGTGGTGCATGTCAACAATTCATTCCGATTGTGGGTCTTTACTGCACTGGATTTTTCGTCATGCATGGACGGGGTGGCGCTCCAGAGGAGTCTTTGGAGTACAAACGGGACCGGCTAGCAGCTCTGAGCAGAACCGCCGGACTCGTAGCTTCATGTTTGCGAGCAGATGAGAGTGCTTTGTCATGGTGCATTCACACCGAATGTGATTAGTGCGACAAATTTGCATGCCCCGCCCCTCTTTCATCACGCGACGAACTCGCTGCTCGTCACACAAAAGTGTGTTGCTGAGCTTGAGGGAGGAGCTACCAGCTAATGTTTTAGGGTGACGCTATAAGGAACGGTGTCTGTGGACATCTTACTTAGAATGTGTGAAGACACGGATGATGTTGAGAAATCAGGTTAATTTATTATTATCATGTCTCCATGTTTGGGTTTATATGACTATTATTCAAAGATTTTCCCGGTACAGGGGGCTGTGTCTGTATGACAGCCGCTTCCATAGTGTTTCTGTGTCTCTGTGGCTGAGCTTGAAGTCTCTCTGTCTCATATTAATCTCTGAGGAGACCCTTTTCCTTGTTTTTTTAATGTCTCGATGAGACCCGAGCTGACAGACTCTGCACCCCCCAGTGGCTCTCCGTCTGCCGGCATATTGAGCGAGTGAGCTCCACCGTGGGATCGAAAACCGGCGATCTGTCCAGAGTTTATCCCATCTTCACCCTAAAGTTGAGGGATGAGCTCTCCAAACCTGCATCTCCAGCGCGTTAAAGCAAAAGATGGAAGTTCTGGACAAAAACGCTCGCTTTGAATAATATTCTACCCGCTGATCGAGTCACTGAAAACGTCACGTGCCCAAAGCTGAGTTCCTGATTGGTGGATGCGACGCAGCGACCAGTCAAACTTCAGATTTTTTAATTTTTGTTGTGCCGCCCAATTTGCACCTCGTTCCTCAAATGGAGCTGCTGCCAGACCTTCGCGCCGCGGGGCTTCAGATCGCCTCGTGTCGAATCTGTTCCACTGACTTAACATTCGGTGTGAATGCACCTGTGCGGCGTGCGCTCCTGAGGAGGCTTTGGACCGCAGTCCACCCAGCTACCGCGTTCAGGAGAACTGTGTCTTCAAGCGGCTTCAGGATAGTGTGTGAGTGCAGAAATACCGCTCCGAACAGAAACCATGCAAACAATCATATGAATTTGTGTTACCAATTGTGTCCAGACCATTTAAAAACTGTGTGTTAATCCCACATTTATGCGTGGCCAAGATGCACAGATTTTAAGTGTGTCCTTGACTAAATGTTGTTGTTGGTACATATTGACCTAACCCTTCGTTTGAGCCCATGCAGCCAACAATAAAGGCAGATACTTAGAAAATTATGTGCGAACAGTCTCTTAAAAATAATGATAATAATAATAAAAGCATGTTTAGAAGATCATCTCACTCTAAGCTGCAGTTTTGTTTGTTTACAACAGAATTCAATATTTCTTCTATGGCTGTTTCCTGTATTTTAGATAATTCTGCAAAATGATTTATTCCAACTAAGCTTGTAAATGTTTGTTATAATCGGATAAAGTTTTTTTCAGGCCCACTGTTCAATTCTAATCTGATCTTTGATCCGATCAGAGACTTCTTGCTCATGTAAATGCAGCCACTGTTGATAGGAAATGATGCAGAATCAGCTGATTCACGTTGATTGTACTAATACTCAAAGAGTTGCAGTATTTCGTGTTTTATTTAGATGCCCCTGATGACATCTCTGGTGTTAAAGGGTTAACTCATAATTGATCATTCTTCATTTGAACCATCTGTCTGACCGTCTTAGAAAGAGTTCTAATTACAAGCCCCGATCAGCCTTTAATGATTCAACCACACAAAGTCAACTTTTGTGTTTATTTGTGCTGATTTATGAATCTGAGAGTTTTTTCTTTTTGAGCAGAGAGAATTCAGTCTGTAAAGCAAACCACACAGGCCTGGGTTAAGGGCCTGTGTGGTTTGTGTGATTTGGTGTCCTTAACGTTTCAAATGAGTAAATGAGCTCCTTTGCAAAAATGCAAATTGACGCCATGTGGAAGACAAAGCATTTAAAAACACGTAAGAGCCTATTTGTGTTCATTGTGGACATGTTTATAGGTTTACAAGGCACTGCAGTCTCACGCGATGGCATGCAGAGCTGGAGATGGTTAGGTTGCGTCTGCAAGGAGGAAAGCTCAGCTCATATCCAGGCCTGCCATCGCCAGTCATTTTACCATCACTACCATTCAGCTGAACTCTTTGGAAAGCCCAGAAATTAATCAGTTGGTCTTTCATTTTCTTTAGAAAAATATCAATCAAGTCCATTTAACATATTTTTTAAAAATAAAATAAATACCAGATTCCTGCTGCATCCTACTGTATTTTTGTATTTCTAACCACTTTTGGCAACAATTAAAAGGAAACTATTGAAAATGTAGTACGTGACAGATTGTGTAGTTCACCCGTTTACCAGATGCATCAGCTGTTTGATGATGTTGTCCTTCTTTGGGACAGCTGATTCCACGATCTTCTCCATCAGTTTGCATCGTTCAGTCAGAATGCATCTACAGTTCAATTAGATTTTATTTATTTAGCTCAATATTACAAAACAATTGCCTGTTTGGGCTTCATAAATAACTAAATAAAAATAAATAAATAAAACTGCTTATCCCTGCCTTAGACCCTCCTTCTGGTGAGGAAAAACTCCTAAAAACCTGAAGAAGAGATCCTCTCCCAGGACGGACAGGTGATTTACCAGGACTTTTAAAGAAGAATTCGCTTTTTCAGCTACGTATTTGAATAGAGTTCAACCAGATAAACCTGAGGGATGGGTGGGGGCGAGGTCCACAGCCAAGACAAGCCAGAGGCGTGGTCCACGGCCAAGAACAGACGATCCACTAGGAATCTCTCCCACTCCGAGATGACGAGCCGGAGGTGAGGTCCACGGCCAAGAGCAGACGATCCACTAGGAATCTCTCCCACTCCGAGATGTGAGATGACGAGCCAGAGGCGTGGTCTATGACCAAGAAAAGGAGCAAAGACGATCCACCAGGAACCTGAAATCTCTCCCGCTCCCCCAGAGGGAAGTTGGAACGAAGGAACAACACGTGAATGGCACTGCACCAAACAGAAGCACAGAGAACTAAATATAATGAACAATGAAGGAGAGGTGCAGTAAATGAGAACAGAGAGCAGAACCTCAAAGCTGATCTAGTGTTTCTGTAATGGTCAAGATCTCTACATTTCTGACCTTTTATAGAAAAGTTTTTCTGCAAAAAAGATAAAAGGGACAACTCTTTACTTGCATCATGCGGAAAGACAATTTCTTTGTTCTTGCTGTTAGATTTTAGTTTGGCTGTCAAACATGAACTCTTACTCAAGTACAAAGAGGAAAATTCAGTTTGGTTGAGATGGGTTGAGGAAAGAGAGCTGACGACTTCATTTTATTGTTAAGAATATCTTGGCAAAGAGTCTAGAACTAAAAGTCTTTCTTTTAACCAAAGTAAAGTTTTTGCGTATCTGTGTAAAGATCCTACTTGACCTCTTAATCCTCCGCTGGGTTCAGGTCACCGCCTTGCAGCCGCTGCCTCTCAGTCAACTGACCGAGGTGGAACCTCAGCGGGGTCCCGGGCCCTCCTGCTGCGCCTCCACATGTCCGCATTGACTGGGCTAAAAGAGCATCACTTGAATGCATCACAGGCCTGAACTGCTAACCAAGACATAACATCTACCCCTGTGCGAGGTGACACAACTTTACAGTCCTGAGGCAGAGGATTTTTTTAACCAAAGATAAAATGGTAATTTTATATCGACCTAAAACAAACATCCTCAGGGCTGCATGGGATTACTTCAGGGGTCAGCCACTTTAGTTGGGGTTCAAATCCCAGGTTAGACAGTCATAGAGTGTCTCCTTGTCCTCAGCTGAGTAAGAAAAACAGTAAATAACTAAATTTAAATGTGTTAAAGTTCACACAGTTACACTTTTTTGTTAGAGTTGTGAATCTTTCCCTTTCACAAAACGCATCTCGATACATAAAAGAAACATAAAACAAAACTTTGTGACAATAAGATAATCTCAATAGAAGCAATATTTATTATTTATTTGCTGTTTAAAACTATAAGTGAAAATATATTTCAATGGAGAAACTTTTTGTTTTAAGCACCAAAAACAAGTCTATCTGACAAAACAGCTTTAAACATAAAAACCTGCATTTTTGGGTCTTTTAGACACAAAAAAGTATCATTGTGATTTATCCTGTTATTGTTTGCTGTCTGTTAAAAAAAAAAAAAAAAAAAGGGTTATCATGTGTTTATTTGTCACAATCTACATCCCTCGTTTCGGAACACCTTGACCCAACTTGGTTGACGCAAAGTCGACTTTTCGTTTGCATCACATGTACATAGAAAGTTAAAGATGAAAAAAAAACTGACAAAGTTTGATAGAAACCACTTTTTTTGATTTTATACTTTCTTACCAATTTCTTTAGTTTTTCGTTGACGCTATTTCAGTACATATCTGTATCCTTTACATTCCCACTTTTCATTCTTAAAAAATAAATAAATAAATAAAAAAATCAGATTTCTTTGAGTCGTGAGCCTGTTAGTGACTTCTGCTACATACAACTGTCTCAATAATTCCGTATTGTGGAGGAAGAGTCCCGGTTTGTCTGTAAACAGCAGATTTATTGTTCTCTGAAGTCAAAGGATCTTCTTCCGTTTCCTCATGTTTTATTTTTTTTTGTTAGCTTTGGGCTACTAGCTTAGCAATCCAGATAGCCATGCAGCTAGCCACTTGTAGGTTGCGGCCGAATTCCTTCCCTAACCCCTAAATACTAAAATCTATATAGTGCTCTGGATTTTAAAGGTAATTCAGACACGATGCTCACTACTTAACCTTTTTGTTTTTGTAGACGTCACCGATTTCGCAAAGGGAAAATCAAATAAATACCAACATTTCACAACGTTTATTTATGATTCCACTGTGTTCTCATGGTGAAAATATGGATAGTTTATTCAAAAATTACATTTAAACACGTTTTTTTGTTCAAAACTGATCTCCGCAATGCATTGTGGTCTATCTTCGCTAATCTAGTGCACTCGATTTTGGAATTAGTAGATTCGGAGAGTGCTAGAAAATGCCAGACACAATATAGTGATTAGGGGTGAATTCGGACACAACCTGAGTCACGTGACCACGACGGACATTGTGAACAGAATCCAGCAGTTTTTCAAAATAAAACTTCCTCCAGGATCAGAAAATGAACTAAACAGAAATAATAAGACCTGTGCTGTGAAGCTTTTATCTCTCAAACGAGGCTGTTCCTTCAGATCAGCTGGCATCCTCAAAGGCTTCCTGTGCTTAAACCTCAGTGTAATAACAAGACTGGACAGAAGCCTCGGAAGTGGCGCACCGTGACTTCAGCCCATCGTTCCCTCTCCCTCGTAAAGCCTTGCTCTGTTAGACGGCTCCGAGGAGGTAATAGGAAAACGCCGTCTGGATGGACCATTTGCCGGCGACGCTTTGGTAACTCTGTCCTGCACCTGATTTTGTCCGGGTCACCCATGTGGTAAGAGGCTCAATGAACCCCTCCGTGGGTCAACATTGTCCAGACCCAAACCAGAATGCAGCGGGTCGGGTCGAGAGGGTCTCAGATGAAATGCAAACACGAGTCCGGGAAGAGTGGTCTGCCCTCCATTGATCCTGCGCCGCATGTGAAAGAGGAGCACTCTGAACACGAGAGGAGGAACGAATCCAACTAATTTATTACTAACGGCCAAAAGGGTCAGAGCGTGACAAAAGCCTCCTGTTGTGAGGAGAAGTGCTGTGGAGTGGCCCCCTCCCTGCAGAGACGGCGTGACTGCCTCAGCATTCGACATGGGTCAGTCTGGGAGGAAACATGGCTGTAGAACCAGTTTGAGAACAAAAACCTTCCTCAGGCTCGTTGGAATGTGACACTGACTTCATGGAAACCTATTTGGCTGCATTTTCCAATTTAGACACAAAATGAAATCACATTTTATTATGTGGACCACAGTTTGATCTTAGATTTCTAAAAATGAACTGTAAATAACAATTAGTTTCATCGTTAGCTCCTTTTTAGCGTTACAAGTTCCATGTTTGTACCTTTTCTTTTAGGTTTTATAAGGTCAGAGTTTAAGAGGAAAAGTGCCTCACATCTGCTTGGATTTTAAACACTAAAAACCTTTATGACAGTTTACACAGATTTAAATAACTTTGACAGAAAACATAATCTAATCTAGCATTAGCTTCCATGTGTGATTGGATTCCATTTTACCTCATTAGACAATATTTTCTTGATGAGTGAAGACTTTTCATAGATGCAGAGAAACGCTGAGGATGAATGAGAATCTTTGTTGACACTGAAGTGGACAAGAAACCGTCTCACACTGACCAGGATCTCATGTTTGACTCCCACCACCCGCTTGAACAAAAACCAGGAGTAATCAGAACATTAGATACCAGACCTGCAAACTGAGAACAGATCCACAGGAACACGTCTCTGAGGAGCTTTGGTTCTTCCTGCTGGACTTTGGTAAAAACTAAGAAGAGTCATAGAAAAACAACATTGTCCTCCTTTCTCAAACAAAAACTGGTCCGAGATCAGAAGTCTGCTGTCCAGTTCAGTCAGGAGAACTCGGATCTGAACATCCAGGACAGGAAAGCTCTCCAATGTGTCATCAAGACAGATCAGATCATCCATGGAGCACCCCTTTGACCAATGCAGAACTTTTCTGATGCTCTGGTCACTTGAGCCTCATTTTCACTGAGCGGTCCGGTCCAGTAAGGAGTCGTACGGTACGGTCCAGTTAATTCTGGCGAGTGTTTCCAGTCAGTTAAGCCTCGCTCCCACTGAGCGGTTTGTTTTGACTGCGCATGCTGTAGACCGCTAGCGTGTCGTTGTAGTACAATGACTAGAGAAGCAACAACAATGGCGGTCATCCCGGAGCTCATCTTTTTCTTGATTTACTTTTTATACATTGTGTATAACAGGAATTTAATGTTATTTGAAAGAAGATTTTGAGCGGCTAAGATGAATACCGCTGTACAGAGGGAAAAGGAAATGCTAGCTTAGCGCTATACTGGTGCTTTCTAATGTGGTACGCTCTGAACCATAGAATTAAATGTAAGTAATGCCTTTTTGTTGTAGCACGACCTTTTTATTGTTATAAAACTGCTGTTGTTATGAATGTTCAAGCGCTAAAGCTAGGGGACCAACGATTTTTAACGTCATCAAACGACAGTGACGTCCGAAATATTAGACACTATTTTTTCACAGCTCTCTGTTTGGAGGGTTAATTGAAGGGAAAGGGAGAAGGTAAAAATTCTGATTGGGCTTTTGTGTTAGCTTGGGGGCGGAGCTGACTCTTCCTGAAAGGGGAGGTTCTCTCGTTGTGACATCAGCGTGTGAGGACCCGCTCATTTTTTGGGGTATTGGAGGCTCTGCTGTTGATTTTAGAGGATTACTCAGAGATACGTGAACGGATCAGAATACCGCTTTGGGGTTGTTTATAGTGAAGAATGAACCGTTTAATACACTTAAACGCTCAGAAAATGGGTTTTTCATGGTATGGCCCCTTTAAAATAATAGTTTAGGAGTATCCTAAAATAAAAAGGTTTTTCTCCACTTCATTAAGAAAAAAAAGCCAAAAAGCAAACATTTGAGAAGCAGCCTCCACCTTTGCATAATTTCTGAATCCCGCCATGTTGCCTATTAGCAAACAATTTGTCCGTATTGAGCCAGACGTCCAATTACTGTCACACGAGGATGTGGACTTATTGTGTCGCTTCTCTCTTTTCTTTCCATTTGGTAGATCTGAAATGCAGCCGTCTTTTCTAAATTACATCTTTGAGGGATGAATGAGTCGAACAGGAACTGGTTGATGAATGCAAATATATTACTGGACGTATGGTTTTCAGGAAGCCCGCTGTGCTGGTTGGTTGGCCGTGTGGCGGTGAGGTTTTCTCTCCGCTTCGCTCTGGTGATCAGCATGCAGGTCACACCCTTGTGTGCCCGTCTTGTACGGAACAAAGGGCTGATCTGGGATGCTAGGCAGCAGGCACGGGCATTCAGCGAGCTCTCTGCAATACAGGACAAGCCCGCCGCGCTCCAGACTGAATGTCTCTATGTCCCAGTGTTTGCTTGTCTGCTGTGCCATGAAATGGAGCGAGGGTGTGCGATTGTGGCCGTGGAGCAATGCAAATATGCCCTTTTTTAGAGGGGGGAGGATGAATTTTGGAGTGCTGCTGGGTTGTAGAATGAGGGGAGCATTTCACGCTTTTACCAAAGCTTACATGGACGCATTCAAGTATAGATATTACCTATTTACAAAGTGACAGAGTTTAAAGATGTGATTGTAAGAACAGAAAATGTTTTTGATCAAAGAGTTTACACTATTGTGTAATAATATTGAAAATCAAAGCGGATTGGGTCATTTTGAGGTTTACTTTGCTGTAAATTCATCCATACTTTCCCCTCTGCTCAGGCGCTACAATGGAAATTAAAAACACATCTTTCCCGTTAAAAAGAAAAGACTAACACTAAACACACATCCTAATGTTTGCATGTAAAAGGGTTATTTACAAAGTAAATGCATCCTGTTCCAAAACAACAAAAATTATAACTTCCTTACCCCACGTTTCCTTAAGGCTTTTTCCAAGAACTTTTGTATTCTTGGCTCGGTAATCACACGTCAAGCTGAAGAAAGAAGCAATTCACTTTTAACAATGGGGATTTTATGGGGGTCTCTGTGGTGTGTGGAATTCTGATCCTCTGCTACTTTCTGTTTGTGGCCTTCAGCTTTAGACTATGAGATCTTCAGAGCTGAATGACTGTATTTGTCACTGGTACTGTTAAATTTGGTCAATGCAACATTCTTACATTAAGACAATCATTTCCCATGATAAACTATGACTAAATAAATGAAAAGTGTATTATATGCTCACTGAAACAGGACATTATGTAAGGAATGCCCAAGGAAGGTGTTATTATCAGAAATTAATGACCAACATTAAGGCGTGTCAGACGGTTGATCTGTAAAGTCCATTAATTTCTGCAAATAGGCAAATTGAAGAGCATCATCCCACTCATACCATAGTCCCTTAGAAAAGAAATAAATATTAAAAACATATTTACTCTGTAATAATTTAAGCCAGACAGACAACAAACCAAAGAAAAAAATGAAAGAAAATGTTTGTGTTAATGATAGAGATCCTGTTGGTTTATCCGCCACAAAACTATCTGAAGGATGGAGATCTTTCTTCTGTCTTGATGTTCTGATAAACTGTTGCATAATGTCTATCCGCCTACGTCAAAGTTTCTTTTGTTCGGGTTAGCAACAAGTGTTAGGTCAGCGGAATTATATACAACATTCGAGCTAAGATGTGTATATTGGCAAGAGTCTGGCATTACAATACGTATCTCTCGATACAATATATATCACAATACGCGTCTCACGATACAATATACATCACAATACGCGTCTCACGATACAATATACATCACGATACGCATTTCACAATACAATATATATCATGATACGTGTCTCGATACAATATGCATTACATTACGCATCTCACGATACAATATGCAGCACGATACGTGTCACACGATACAATATATATCATGATACGTGTCTCTCGATAAAATATGCATCACGGTATGCGTCTTGATACAATATATATCAGAATACGTGTCCCACGATACAATATATGTCACGATACTTGTCTTTCGATACAGTATGCATCAAGATATGCGTCTGTTGATACGATATTTATCACTATCATGATATGTGTCTTGCACTATGAGGTGTATCGCAGTACATCCCTTTTTTTATAGTATTACTTAGAAATAAACTTAACCCATTGTAATACAATTGTAAAATTCTCTTTATCTAATGATCACAACATTAGGCACTGTGACTGCATCTCAATTACTAGTTGTTTTCACTAACTAACTCATGGGGGTTTTCTTTTGATAAATCAAGGTGTATTTATTTTTAAAGGAAACTGTCACTATTATCTGATTTCCGCAATAAAATATTTTTCAGTATAAGAAAAAAAACATAGAATGAATGTGCCTTAACCAATAAGATTCTAAAAGTATGATTGAGGAAATAAAGTGCTAAATGTAGTCTCTCCAGTACTTTTAGACAATTGTTGATGTTTTTGTGCGGTGTAGAGCAGCTCAAAGAGTCTCAGTACTGCCAACTAGTGGTTGGGGGTTGAAGTGGTACAAAAATTAAGACAATGAACGACGTTTGCTCATAATTAATTAATTAAATATTGTCTTAGATTTAAACAAGTATGGCTAAATGAAATATTGCGATATATCGCTGAATCGTTTTTTTTTTTCTTACATCCCTATGTGCGCCAATGTGACTGGAACCTCTTTTTAGGTCTCCATAATTAATTTTGAATACTCAGCCCAGAGCCAATCAGAATCAAGAAATCACCTAAATCAAGAGTTTAGGCACTGGAGAAAATTGGTAATTAAAAAAAAAGGATATTGCTTGTATTTTGTGTCTTTTTGGTTTTTGTATTTTCCTCGTGTTTTCTCGGTTCTGTATTTCATCAAAAGGCATCTTCTCCTTATCTGAAAGAGAAATGGTTTGTGTTTTGAAAGGACTTCTGTTTGCATGATTCATGTAGAGGTTTGAACGTCTTTGTTGTTTAAATAAATGTGAGTTTAACATGAGAGCAGTGGAGGCGGGGCATTAATGACCCGCTAACGTGCCCATGGGAAGAAACATTAGACAAACAGCTTTCCGGAAACACTGAGCAGGCTTCCCCTGCGTCTCTGCAGGCCGTCTAAAAATACCGCTGGGCTTCTTTGAGATATTGAATCTCGGTGCTGACATATAGTTGGCAGACTTTCCATCATTTTACCCAAACTCCCAAAGGACTCCATTTTCTTTTTAATGCTGTCACAAATGGAAATCTTAATACGCCTCATAACGTAAAGGGCTGACGTTCTCCTTCGCGGTTCTGGCCTCAGACAGTGAGGACTTTCGGAATCAGAATCACTCTTAATATTTATTTTATGCTTGAAATGAATGACGTTACTAAAACAGAGCTCACAGCTGAGGTTGTTTGTATTGATGGGAAAAATATAAAATATGCAGGTATTTCAAAAACAGAAGTTAAATTTACTGAAATAAAAGTAAAAGAATAGTTATTTTATAAAAACCTCAAGAAAATGTGAATTTTTTAATTTTGTCTACCAAACTAAAGCTTATTTTATTCGATAAAATTAGATACATTTCTTAAAATGGCAGTAATATTGAAAAGTCCTAAAATGTTGAAAAAAAGTCAGTCTTTTACAAGAATTCTAAATGTACGAGATTGTTGCAGAATAAATAAAATGTACTCAACAACTCATTGTGTAAATAAGAAGTTATTTTTTTCCGTGCATGCTGATGCGATGGTGGTTGGATGCATGGCCCGAGGTGTTTTTGGGGGGAGGTAGCTCCATCTTTCTCCCCGGGTCTTTGAAGGATATTAAAGCTTCAATGCGGTCATAGATCTCTGTTCCCTCGATAGCTTCATCTCCCATTTATTGAGTAGAGTTGCAGGGAAAAATCCTGATGACATGTCCTCGGTTTTCAATCTCTTTTCAATATTTTGCCTCATCTTTCATTTGCTCTGGCTGCATGGCCTCTGCACCCAATCGATCTTCAATTTTCGCCTGTTTATGTGGGATTCTGCAGACACTGGATCCAGCTATTTGGCTTCATTAAACGATAACATTCACATTGTGGGGGGAGCGGCCCCAGAGGTGCATAATATTGTGTTTCACTTTAGAATACAGATTATTCCAAAAGACTTTTTGGTGGATAATGGCTTTAATTTGCGTATTCTATTTCCACCATGACTTTTTTTTATCATTTGCATAGATTTTTTTTGAAGACTTGCTCTGATGAAAATTGTGTTTTTAGCATTTTCTTTGGCTTTTTTCCGATGATGGAAGACATGTATAAGAAAAAATAAGCTTAAAATTGCATTTTTCAGAAGGAGGGATCCTCTCCCAGTGCAATTTATCTGGAGCCCAGATGATCCATCTGGAATCTGAAAGAGGAACAACACATGAATCACACTGCACCAAACAGAATCCTAGATAGCTAAATAAAAAAAATAACAAAAAATAGAGGAAAAGAGAAATAAATGAAAACTATATTTTTATTCCGCCGCATATGTTAGGTGGGGAGTGTGATTGGCTGTAAGTTAGCAGGAGATCATGTTAACAGAGATCTCTCAGCGGGGGGCAGAGTTACTCTGCACCAATAGTCCTGCCCACAAATCAGAGGTGAATTTCTAAAGCTAAGGGCACACCAGGCATTTGAGACGGGTTCAAGAACCTACGTGAAATGCAAATGTTTTACTTCAACTGCGGCTAAAATCATGTATCTGCTCTGACTGAAGTGAAAGAGAGAAGCAGGAGGACATTTCTCCTTTATTTCTGCATTTATCAGTTAGTGGATGATTTGTTAGTGTTTATGGCAGGTCTCAGAGCGGAAGCTGAAAACGGCCTGCCCTACTTTTAAAAAAAATATTTTCTCATGATAACGAGATAGTGGCTCTCATTATCACGTTATCTTGTTATCACAAGAAAACAAAATAGTTTTATCTTGGTAATGAGATAATTAAGAATATATTGTCTCTCCCTTTCCTGCACTGAGATCCAGAGACTTGTTTTTAGTCTCTTTATTTTGTCCACGAAAGTTGTTTTTTTAGTCAGTTTTTTATTTATTAGTTGATCTACGCTCCTCGAACGCCTCAATGCATGTCTCGTGCACCAGCCCCCTTCCCTTATTTCCCTTCACCCTTGTGCTATCTTATGGGTCCAGATGACCCCACCTTTATATTGATGTGTGATCCCTCCCAGGACACAAGTGGACACAGGTGAACAGGATTTTATGTCTGCCATAGAAGAAAAAAAATCCTCGAAAGAAAAAGTTCAGCGCGCTGTCTTGTGGGATCCAGATGACCCACTTTTAAAGTTACATGGGTTAAACCCACAAACAAACAGGTTGATTGACAGAACCCAGTGCCGACGAGCATCTCCGTGTGGTGCATTCACTGAGCTCCGGACCTCAGCAGACCTAAACAGCCAACTCAGTTAAATTTTTTAAAAACAGAATGAAGGCGTTTGTGGAGCTTAGATCCACTAATAAATGAATCGACAGACTAAAAATGTGAGTGTTCTTCTGCTGTTTTTGTTGTTAACCACAAAAGAAAGACACTGAAAACATGTGAAGTCTCGACGAAAACATGTTTTTGTTTACTTGTGATAATGAGATAGTGGATCTCATTATCACGAAAAAAAGATCAAAAAGTCCTTTTTGGCTTTCATATCTCAGCGCCTGTCTTGGGATATTTTCCTTCTGATATGAGCACACAGACAGGTTTTTACCTTCAAATGGAACCTTACCAAACATTAAAATTCTAATTTTTGCAACAAGGAGACAAAAAATAAGAGACTGAGCCTCAAGAATGAAATCCAAACAAATCCTTTAAAGGTTAAAAAAATGCACGGAGAACCAGACTATCCAGAGAGAATAATGGAAAGTTTTTCAGGGGCTCTCCTTGTTAGTGGCCACGTGACCCCTCTGCTCCTGTGGGAGTGGGTGTTCAGGTCGGTGTTTAGGCAGGAATGTGCTGCCGGCTGGAGAAGGTTCGAGCGCACACAGGAGTCTCTGCTGCAGCCAGCTCCCCTGAAAAATCAGGTCCAGGCAGCCGCGGAAACTCGATCCTCCTCAGCAGCTGGCCTGTTTGCTCATAAGAGGAGAGGAGAGCGGCTCAGCGTTGATGAACACACATGCTGAATCAATGAGCTGACAGATTGGAGAAAGCAAGCATGACTTCCTGGACCGAAATGCAAATGTTTTACTTCAACTGCGGCTAAAGTCATTTATCTGCTCTGACTGAAGTGAAAGAGTGAAGCAGGAGGCCACTTCTCCTTTATTTCTGCATTTCTCGGTTATTGGATAATATGTTAGTGTTTATGGCAGCTCTCAGAGGCTATTTACCTCTTGATGTGAGCAAATGAACGGCATTTTGACCCCAGTGGAAGAAGTGAAATAGTTTGGGCTGCACGAATGATCATTTTAGTAGTCAACTAATCACTGATTTTTTTTTCTGATTAGTCGACTCATCAGGTCATTCACAAAGTGGATGTAAAGCACACGTCTTAACCATCATTAGCTTTAAACTAACTACAAACTAGATATATTCACAGATAAGTTATCTGTGATAATGCTAGTGTGAATGCTGTAAGCTGAATTTGGTGCTGAAGATGCTAGTACTAATAGCTAAAGATGCTGAAATTGATAACACTGAAGCTGATAGCCAGCCAAAATATTACTTAAATACTAAATTAGCCAAATTTTTTTTTTTTAAATCCTAAATTAGCCAAAACAGCTAGCATGCAGCTGAAATATTAGCTAAACTCTAAATTAGCCTAAAAAAAAACAAAAAAGCTTAAATTAGCCAAAATAGCTAGAATTCAGCTGAAATTTTATCTAAACTTCAAAATAGCCTAAAAAACCTTAATAAATGCTAAAATAGTCAAAAAAACTAGCAGGATGCCATAACTTGATAACTTTCAACTTTACTACACTCTCACTCCATATAATGTAAAGTAATGAATAATTGACTATTAAATTAGTCATTGTCTATTTTAATAGTTGATTAGTCGACTAATCTTGGTAGCCCTAGTGAACTTTAACACCTTCTATTTGAGCATCTGACAGAGGAGCTCGTGAAAACATGTCAGCACATCTGAGAAACCCAGTCGAGATTTGGATGAGTGGCTCTAAACCTGCAGGGTTCCAGACTTCATCAGCCTCTCCACAGAGCGAGTGGAAACCCAATCACTTCTGTTCTGAGATCCAAGGCATTTCTTTTGTATCCCTCCTGATTATTGCTTTGCCTTTTTCCAACATCCCAGAGCCTGGTAGTACTTACTGCATTCCCTTAGATCCATCATAAGAGAGAATATAGCCACTCATCCCTTTCACAGAATGGGCTCATTCTTTGATGGATGTTGCAATCCCTGCAGCAGCACACAAAACTTCTCACAAGCTCTTTTTAATGGAGAGCGGCTCTGCTTTGGCAGCTCTTCGTCAAGACAACGTTTGACTTCAGACTCCAAGAGCCTCTACGAATGTGGAGATTTTTGTTTTTCACACGTTCGTTTTATTTACTAATAAAGGGTTTGTCATTTCCTGTACAAGCCGTCCCTGTTCTCTCTCCACCCGTCTCCCTTTGAGCTCATTTGTGTGGGAATGGTGACAACAGTGAGGACAGATTACAACCTAGTGCGCTTGGTTTGTTACCAGTTGTCATGTACCATTTATCACGCTTGCAAATTGCAACACCTCTGCTCTGCTTTGGCAGCCACCCTCTCTCTGGGGGGGCTCATTAAGGAAACCATCAGGATGCCATAGCGGAGCAGCAGAGGTGTGTAGACTGGAGCAGAGCAGTTGGCATCCAGCAAACATTCCTGTACAGCAACATGGAAGACCTGGCAGCCACAGACACTCACAGCTGGTGGCCGGTGTGACATTATCAGGTTGGGTCCCGAAGGTTTACCTGTAGCAAACGTGATGCCAACATACAGCATCCTCCTGTGGACGAGGCAGTGCTGTAGCGCACGTGTCAAAGTCAAGGCCCAGGGGCCGATCCGGCCCTCTGGGTAATTCTATCCGGCCCTCCAGATCATTTGATTTTACTGTTATTAATGGCCCGATGTTATTTTGTTCTCATTAATAATATTCCTGCCTTTTAATTGTTCATAATAGGGCGACAGTGGCTCAGGTGGTAGAGCGGGTCGGCCAATGATCGAAGGATAGACGGTTCGATTCCGGCTCCCGCCAGCCAAGTGTCGTTGTGTCCTTGGGCAAGGCACTTAACCCTACTTGCCTCCAGTGTGGCTCCACTGGTGTGTAAATGCGTATGAATGTTCCGGTGATGGTCAGAGGGGCCGTTGGCGCGTACTGGCAGCCACGCCTCTGTCAGCCACGCCCCAGGGCAGCTGTGGCTACAGTAGTAGCTTACCGTCACCAAGTATGAATGAGGTGTGAATGAATAATGGATACACAATGTAAGCGCTTTGAGCGTCTGGAAAAGCGCCGATAAATCTAATCTATTATTATTATTATTATTATTATAATTATGTTAAAAGGTTATAGTTTTAAAGTTGAAAAAATGGCAATCTGTTAGCTTTTTGGACTATTTTGGTATTTATGAAGATTTCTTCAGGCTATTTTGGAGTTTAGCTAATATTTCAGGTACATGCTAGCTGTTTTGGCTACTTAAGGCTTTTTTCAAGTTTTTTTAGGCTTTTTGGAATTTAACTAAAATTTAAGCGAAGTGCTAACTTTTCTGGCTAATTTGGTCTTTTTTTAAGTTTCTAGACTGTTTTGAAGTTAGGCTAATATCCACGATAGCTGTTTTGGCAAATTTAGCCTTTTTCAGTTTTTTGGCTATTTTGAAATTTATATATTTTTTCAGTCACATATTAGCTGTTTTGGCTAAGCTATTTTTTGTTTCTTTTTTAGGCTAATTTGGCATCTAGCTAATACTTTAGCTGGCTATCAGCTTCACTGTTTTTAGGCATCAATTTAAGTATCTTCAGCTATCAGCACTAGCATCTTCAGTGACCAAATTCAGCTTACAGGATTCACACTATTATTATTTTAGATAATGCTACGAATCTAGTTCATAATTATGTTAAAAAGTTACGGTTTTAGAGTTTTAAAAATGTAGTTTTAGAGTGTTCACTAAATGTTTATCCTGTTGGAACGCGACCTAAGGTGTGTTTTAGATTTTGACCCCTTGTGTGATTGAGTTTGACATCCCTGCTGTAGTGTCAACTCCCCTAATGCTGAATTTAGATACACTTCTCGTTGCCTGATCTTGAGCCCATGGCCACATGTGGGAGGAGCTACCACCTAATGTTTTTAGCTGATGTCTGTGGATATCTCACTGAGAATGATAGAAAGACATGGATGATGTTGAGAAATCAGAGTTATTTATTGGGATGAGTTCTACAAATAAACGTTTGGGTTTTTGAGATCATTCTGAGTTTCCGGGTTAGCTA
>NC_050517.1:32512317-32524817 GCF_002922805.2 Oryzias melastigma | reverse complement strand
CATACATACATACATATATGCATATACAGGGACTGGAGCCATCCGCGAATCCAGCTAACTGCTACTGCTGAGAAAAGTCCATTTCTTTACATTTACTCTCATATTCATATTTTTGTGGACTTTCTTCTGCTTCTGTTTCGCATACAACTGTACAAGTAAAGGAAAACGGAAATATTTTTTTAAAAGTGCCCAAGAGAACAAAACCAATCATCTTTTTTTCCCCATTTCTTATTACTGAAACATCCAGCCTTCTTCCCAAGAGCACCTTTCAGAAACAATTACCATTTACTGTCTATTCAATTTGCCATCTGCAGCTCCCTGCTCATCGGGGTAAATTCAACGGGATGTGTGCACAAATGTGACAAAAAAGCTGCAAAACAGCCAATCCGAGTGTAGTTCCAAAAACCAAGGAGAAGAAGAAACGGCGAACCGATCCTGTCCCCGTTAGTGCTCAGTGTACTGTGGTGATGAAAACGTGAGCCGATGCTGCCTCCTTCACCGCGCCGTCCCCTCATCGCTCCGACTTTATCATCCTCATTGTGTCTTCTGGAGTGTGGGCCATCCATCGCTGCTGGAAGACAAGGCCTCTAATGACTTGTCAGGCCCGGTTAGACTGTAAGGAAAAGGGGCCAAAAGGGCCGCAGTAAATTATGCCTCAAAGCTGACAGACCAAACACCACGCCAATCCCATTGTCTTTGGGAGAAAAGGACTGAAAGAGGGTTGGATTTCTGCAGTGGAGGCTCCGTGTATTTCTGTCTTTGTTTGCCACTGTGGTAAACAATGGCAAACTGTGATTCAGTGGTAGATTTCTTCTGCTACTCCACGGTGTGTCATACTTCTACTGTTACAACAACTCAGTTTGATTTTTTTTAATTCTTTCGATCCACTCAATTTAATTAGATTAAATGTTGAGTTTACACATTTAGACACATTTATTTAGAAATACATCAATAATCTGTATATGTTTTAAACATGTTCATATTCATCTAATACAGTTTACATACTGTAAAATATATTAGTGAAATAATAATGAGATTGTTAATATCATACAGTGATATTAACAAGTGTAATCTCCAACAGTTGTTCTGTCTCTCCTGGAGGGCGTTTCAGTTTGACCACAAGGTGGCGGTAGTGCTATAGCATTACACCTTATTCTAGAAGAAGAAGAAAGTATGAGCAAAAACTGTGATTTAGACAACAAGTTACTTTAAAAAATATTTCCTAAAAAGAGTTTGGAAAAGTCTCATAAAGATGTTCATTTAGTCAGCAATACGTTTACGTCGACCTAGCGTTACCATTAGCTGTCCTATGGGAAATCCCATTATACGTTAGCATCAAGCTAGCAGACTTTAGCATTATGTGCTAGATCAATCTTTACTTTTATAGTTCAATTATTGATCTAATAAGAATAGATCAAACCAGATTGATTGATCGATTTGATCAACCCAACTCGAGTTAAAACAGTTTTGCATAAAACTACAGAAATTATTCAAGATATGCTGAAATAATGTTTTAGATTTAATTCTAAGATAATTTAATCAGGGAAAAAAATCAGTATTGAAACTAAAAAGTTCCTGATTATCAAAAAACTCTAATTATATCTCAAAATTATGCAGCAAATGTTAATATAATGTTTGTTAGTATTGTAATATCAACTAAAAATATCTAAATTATCAAACTTTTAGTAAAATAATGCAGTGTTAAATTTGTGTAATGCTGCCTAAAATGATTATACGTGCCATGAAATTTTTTTTAACACTAATTCTGCTATTTCATAATCTGCTCTGATTTGAGTTGACTAAAATAAAAACATAAAAAACTTCTGGTGGTGTGTCCTATTGTTTTTTTCGGGGAAGTCCTGATTTTTTTCTTTTTGCAGGACTAAAACAAAAGTCTTGCTTGGATCACTCATGTTTTTCAAAAGCAGCATGAAAAATAAAAGATTGATTTCTTTCTTTTTGCTTTTTTGCTAAACCATTAACTGTAATTGCACACAAGTGATGAGAGAGTAAACATTTCTTTGACAGGCAGGCTTTTGTTTTTGTGACATGCAAATTTCATCTGACAACTGTCATTATCATAGCATGTCATTTAGTCTCACCACAGACGGCATAAAAGGCAGAACAGAGGGAAACATCAGTGCTCTCATTTCGCTCTTTCGCTTTGTCTCTTGATCTATCAAGACTTTGTGATCATGCATGAATTTCATGAGCCTCTCTGGGATCCAAATGACAAACAGCCCTCTCACTATTCAGGACATTTGTCTTCTTGCATGGCGTTGAGTGCTGGTCTGCAAAGGGGAGCTGCAGATAAAACGAGTTGTTAATGTTAAATAAATTACATATTAAACACCATGCAATATATTTAAATGTTGGTAGAAGATCAGTCAGATGCCTAAAAGCAAACCTCCCCACAAAACCTCCTAATAATGATTGAAGTGTAGAAGCATGACAGATGAACGCGGCGTTTTCCAAACGTAACGACATCAAACTCATAAAGAGGCAGGCCAGACGCATGAGCGACAAGCTGTAATGGGCCGGCACCGTTTTATCTCGGAGATTTCCACACAGCTCATTTGACATTTAACACTTGAAACAGTAAAGTAGGCGTCCTTATCTGATGGTGGCGTGCAGTCAATTACAGTAAATTTGGTGTTTTATCTACATCTCCCTTTGTGTCATTATGGGTTCTCTTTGAAGACTGGAAGCTGCTTTTTTATCTACAGGTTCATAAAACACTCATCCAGCAATAACTGTAGATTTGGCACAGCAAAAGCAAGATATAATTCATTGGTGTTTTCCATCTAAATATTTAAACCTTTGAATTTGAACCGATGAGATTTTTGCCACAAATGGCCAGAATAAACGGTAGCAAAAACACAAGAAAAGGCAGTTATTGTGATAAAAAGTAATCAAAATATGTACTGATAAAACACTTTATAATGTGTCCTTTTGAAGTGAATTTTTAATTTAGCTTTCTCTCTGTATAAGTTGGCATTTTGTGGACCACTGATGGGGAACCAGACTGAATTTAGGCTTACATAACTCCCCTCAGATGGGACCAATGTCAATTAATTATGATGTAAAACTCTATGGTTTTGTCTGAATTCCATCATTACTTACTGCTTAGTGCACTATAGGGCAGAGGTGTCAAACTCAATCGCACAACAGGCCAAAATCCAAAACACACCAAACTAAATGTTTAAAACTGTAACTTTAACATAATTATGAACTAGATAAATAGCATTACCTGAAATAATGCTAGTGTGAATGCTGGAAGCTGAGTTTAGCTGCTGAAGATGCTAGTAACGACAGCTGAAAACGCTGAAGCTGATAGCCCGATAAAATATTAGCTAAATGACAAATTAGCCTAAAAAATAAAATATATATATTTATGCAAATTAGATTAGCCGAAGCAGCTAGAAAGTAGCTGAGAAAAAAAACTAAACTTCAAAACAGCCTCAAAAATCTGAAAAAAATCCCAAATTAACCAAAACAGCTAGCATGTAGCTGAAACATTAGCTAAACTCCAAAATAGCCAAAAATATTCTTAGAAAATGCTAAAATCTAGCAGAATTCCAATTTTTAAAACTTTAAAACCATAACCTTTTAACATAATTATGAATAATAAAAAGGCAGGAATATTATTCCAGAATAAATCTACTTAAACCTTAAATAACTTTCAATATTTTAATCTCCATAAAAATATATTTTGTCAAAATTATACAGGTTAGAAATGAGCCCAAGATAACATCGGGTCATTAATAACATTGTAATAAAATAATCTGGAGGGCCGGATAGAATTACCCAGAGGGCCGGATCCGGCCCCCGAGCCTTGACTCTGACACATGTGATCTAGGGTATTTGCAATTCCAAGAAATAGCGCCTTGAAAGTTTCCCACAACTCTCTGCCAAAACTTGTGAGCATCAATGCTCGCCAGATTGGCAAATGACAACAATTCATGCACTGTGCTGCGCTAAACTGATTTTGTCCACATCAGAATCATCTGGTTTACGATCTGTGAACATTTCTCTACCGTAAAGTGTTTCATGTCGGCGCAAAACTGCTTTCTAAGCTTGAAAATCTGTTGCAATTATGTCAATTTAGCAAACGGTTCAAGAGTTATAGTAATTCAAAGAACGTCAATACTGGTGCTAAAGCTTTTATATTTTGGGGTCATACCATAAAAAACAACTTTTTGAGATTTTAAGTGTATTATACTGTTCATTCCTAACGATACAGAACCCCAAAGTGGCAAAAGTGCTAAAAACCTGCACTCTCAACAGCAGCCCCTCCCATACCCATGAAAACGAGCGGGTCCTCACGTGCTGATGTCACAGAGTGAGGACAGCCCCTTTCAGGAAGAGTCTGCTCTGACAGCTCCGCCACCAGTCTAACATAAACACAACATAAAGACAAAGTCTTTTAATTGGAAAAGAGTTTTTTTTAGGTTGCCAGAGATTTAGGAGTTTGTAAAGCAGAGCCTGCTCGTCAGAAATGGTTGGATTTTATCTTCGGGAGTGCGACGGACCAGCCCGAAACCTTTTGTCTGTGATTACTGCTTCAAAGATGACTGAAAGTGGACTAAACCTCAAAGCCGGCGCCATTCCTACAATCAAACCTGATGCAGAGGCCGGACGCGCAAGTAAATCAAACAACTAGCTGTGATTATGCATATAAGTATATTTGGAAGAGCTAGTGGTACATTCCACACATGCTGCGCCTGGAGTATAGACACATGCAGACGGACAGCAGCACAACTATTAGTTCTGTAATAAATACAACGCTACAAAATAAACATCTTAGCTTTTCATTTACCAGTAGAAACGTCCTGCAGACGTCTTTGGGGTCGCTGAGGTTCTTCGTGTTCTTCAAACTCTAGATCGGACTCTGGGTCAAAACTATAATGCTTCGAAATATCCACGTCTAAGTTCGGAGATTGTTTGTTTGCATGCGCAGACATGTGGAGGCATGCTGAGGAACACCGACTTAGGATGACGTCATGAAATGGGCGGGACCAACAAGGAGGGAAAGGCGGAGCCTCAGAGATTGAGTCATTTTAATTCCAGGTATAAAAAGAGTCCACAAAAATATGTCATATTTCATTAATATACCGGTATATATTTTTTTAGTGTACCAAAGGTAATGCATGATCACATATAAGGATATAGTTTACTCTGAAAGGGTTAAGAAAATCAGTTTAGCTAATATTTCAGCTACATGCTAGCTGTTTTGGCTAAATTAGGCTTTTTTTCAGTTTTTTAGGCTATTTTTAAGTGTAGCTATTTTTTTCAGCTACATGCTAGCTGTTTTGGCGAACCTACGTTTGTTTTCTTTTAGTTTTTTAGGCTAATTTGGCATTTAGCTAATATTCTAGCCGGCTAACAGCTTTAGCGTTTTCAGTTGTCCATTTCAGCTCCACTAACATCTTCAGCGACCAAATTCCGCTTCCAGCATTCACACTAACTTTATCACAGGTAATGCTATATATCTAGTTCATAATTATGTTAAAAAGTTACAGTTTTAAAGTTTAAAAATGTAGTTTTAGAGTGTTCAATAAATGTGTATCCTGTCCCACAAAAATAACTCATATTTCATAAATATTTTTTTGTTTTTTATTGTTCCAAAGGTAAAATATGATCATATAAATGGATATATTTTACTCTAAAAGGCTTAAGAAAATCACGGTATATCCCCTTTAAGGTGTACTACATTTTTGGCCATTTAAAACATTTCTCCAGAATTGTTAGCAGTTTTAGCCACAATGTTTTGTAGAGATTCAGTTTCCATATTCAATTAAACGCTTGCGATCCTTTTTACCTAAAGGATGTCCACGTTGCTCCACAGGATCTATAAACACATCTATTTGCAGATGACCATTTTCACATCTTTCACACCCGTTTCCCCAGTATCAGCCTCCTCTTTCCCTCTCTGCACTCATTAGTCTGGATGTTTGGTGTTGAATCCGCCGGCACGTACGCCGCTGATAACTGCTGCCAGACCCGGCTTCAGTTTACAGTCTTCTAATTGGTTCTTTCCAAGACGTGTTGGGTCTCGAAAAGGGGAGGAAAGAAGCTGTCATTAAAGTGTTTACTCAAGCTGACCTTTACAGTGCTGATATTCTCCAGTTGCTCTTTGCCTGATTAAAGCCTTTATGAGCGTGTGTTGCCATGAGTTGATCGCACTCAGAAGTCAAAGAGCTGGCAGTGGTGGGAATGCGGTGGAACCAAACGTTATGTGGAAAAATGTGATGTTGTACACAGTATTAGTTAATAGTAGTAGATGAAGACAATTAGAGATCGTAATTTCATTGAGGAAAGAATAGAATCTGATAGTCATTACCGTGTGACGTTGGACTGTGGTTGTTTGGTTTAGCCATAAAATGAAAGTAGCCCAAAAGGAAAAGCAGAGTCATAAAATTCCTTTATTCTGATTTGTTGTGTGGATGTTCTACTAAGCCTTTGTCTACTTTTTAAGATGTAATGTGTGCAAAGTTGTCTTTTTTTTTTGGTTTCAATCACGTGGAGACTAAAGCTTGAGCTTAAACCCAGATGGGACGAGACTTGTGAAATCCGAAGCTCTGAAGTCGTTCACTGGAGGCAGACGATACGTCTTTGCGATGCGACGTCAGCGCCTGACATCTCGCAGCCCTTCCTGAGCACACAAAAGGTCTCAGAAATGTCCTCGGGGAACGCAAAGCATTCCTTCGCGGGCGCCCTTGTTCTCCTCAAACATCTAACAACACAAGTAGAAAAGGATTTCCAAATCTGGGACGAGACCCAGCTGGCTCCAGAGCACGTCAAACTCGCACACATCATCTTTTCACACCTCCTGTTTTTTTCCCTCTTTTCTCCTGTGAGAACTGAGTCTGGAGGGTGATGACGCTGACAGCTGACGGGGTCGGGGAGCTGGTCAGGTCTGACCTTCACAAATCCAGACCTGATGGAAGGAAGACCGATGAACTCTGCATGCTGTGCATACGAACCACTACATTCTGGATGCATGTCTGTACACTAGATGTGTATTCACTGATGCTCAAAGAAACTATCTATGGTTACCGGTAGCTCCACAGATGCTCCTCTACGCTCCAATGACTCCTGTCACCGTGTGATAGATTGAGCTCTGTGGGCTCAGCTGATGCCCTCTGCCCCCAACTACCCACCTGATACCTGAAGATGCAGACCAGGGCTCCTGCTGCAGACAAAAACCTCCTCCTGTTCATAAAAATTAATCTTAGTGCAGCAGAAACATCCAGACGTATATTCTAAGATTTTTGTTTGTATGAAACAGATAAACTATGAGTAGAAAATAATTCTAAGGAAAAAATTGACAACGTAAATTTAGCCTTTAGCTTGTAGGATTTCTGTTGCAAAGTTTATTTATATGCATTTTAAGCTGATGACGGTGTCCTTCATATAAGGGTTCTTATGTTGTTTCTGCTGGAAATGAAGGAATGAATTATTGAAGCTTTATTTATATAGAACTTCATAACTCATATTATGCAAATTCAGAAAAAAAAAAAACATAAAACTAGACATTAAGGATTACCAGCGATAATGCTAGTGTGAATGCTGTAAGCTGAATGTAGCCGCTGAAGATGCTAGTGCTGATAGTTGAAGATGCTGAAATTGATAGCTAAAAATGCTGAAGCTGATATCTTAAACGCTGAAACTAATATCTGAAAACGCTCAAGCTGATAACCAGATAAAATATTAGCTGAATGCAAAATTAGCCAAAAAAGCCTAAATTAGCCCAAACAGCTAACATGTACCTGAAATATTAGCTACATCGCAGTATTCCCTGTACGCATTTTAATGTTTTCCCAGGATAAATGTACTTGTTGTTCTACTGGATGTTTTAGGGGATAATTGTAAAAACAGGAATAGTTTGGTTTAGTGAAAGAGCTGCTATCGAGCCACATAGTTTCAGCTTTCAAAATAAGAGCGGCCATGTTAAAAAAAAAAAAAAAAAGTAGAAAACATTACAACAGTAATAAGTTTGACTTTAATGTCAGACACGCTGGAATTGTCTGAGTTTTGCTCTGTTTACAGGATTATGTGAGCACAGAAATTTAGGAAACTTTTATCTGGTGAGAAAAGATCTTCTGCGACTCCACGTCTTAGAGCCTAAGCTAATGCTAGTGTTAGCATTAGCACAGATTAAAAGGATAAAATCATAATTATCTTCATAATCAATCGAGCAGCATTCAGTGAAGTTCTTGTAACCTTCGTCTAACTTGAACCGAGTTGTGGGAGAGAAATAATCCACGACTGGTTTAATATCACCCAGAGGAAAGGTCTATTGAAGCTTTAAATAGCAGAATAAATTCAACTAAATGGATACATTTAGTAAATGTTTGGGGTATATATATAATTTTTCTTTTCTTTCAAAAGTGTCTTGATGAACAGCTTTTGGTGATTCCTAATATAGCAAAACAAGTCAGTGTCAATAGTCAAAAAGGACATTTTGTCTTTGTTTATGGTCTGTAATAATGTGTTAGTGAAAATAAGAAAAGATATGAATATATATATAAAACGGAGTTTAAAAGGAGATGTTAAAGAGATGTTAGAGATGGAGAGGGTTTAGTCATGTCTTTGCTGTGCTCTCTAAAATGCCGGAGCAGGTGCCGGCGCGGTCACTGGATTGACTTCAGAGCACACCGATCATCAAGCAGAAGTGAACCTGACAGCATGTTTCCAGCAGCAGCAGTCAGTCAGTCATGCGGACGACTTTACCTTCAGATTGAAGATGGAAACCGAGGAAAGAGAAGCTGTGAAATGAGGAGCCGCACGGCTCAGGCTGGTTTAAAAGGAGTTTTCACATTTTTAAAATCCTTACAGTGTCATTGACTTCACTGTGTCCTAAAAGAAATGCTAAAAGCTGAATTTAAAAAGCTAAAATCTGCAGTAAAACAAGCAGAATTACAGCTGGCATCAATAAAATGAATTCTTGTTCATTCAGCAGCTTCACAGTCGATCTAAATATTTCAGATCTGGCGCTCTCCAAACATTCTGCGTTTGTCATCTGTGGCTGGAAAAGAAGTAAAATAAAGTTTTTGTTAAAAAAAATTGTAAAAATGAAACGTGTTAATAATGGAGGGGCAGCCAAGGGACAAAGCATCAGTTTGAAGTGGCTCCTTCAGATGATGGAGAACATCTCAGCGGTTTACTTTTACAGAAGAAAAGAGGTTGAAGCTAAAAGAAACGGGTTTGTGTGAATGAGTTTGTAGAATTACAGCTGACTTCACTTTCAGCAGGAAGACGTGTTCATGTTGAGGAACGGAGACGTCCTAAAAACTATTTCAGCTTCAGAGGAGACTGTTGATGAGCCAAAGTGAGGAGAGGAAAAACGTGTGTTCTTCTTGTTGTCTTCGATGGGGGGGGTATTTCCTAGTCTTGATGTCACCCTTAGCCCCTACCCCCCCCCCTCAGATTGCGTGGTCAGACCGCTTTGGAATGGAGTTGTTGTTGAATGTAATCCTGCATGAAGACACTGGACGGGTTCTGACAAACCAGAAAACTGTCATTTAATTCGTGTTTATTGTATTTATGAGGCTGAATAATTTTCACGACAAAATCCAATTTTTTATCCTGAAAAAAAGACGTTGGACAAACACAGGAAAAGGACACTAATCTCAAGAAGAAAATCACCACAAAGCAGTAAAATGATCTGTTCCAGACACTTAACAAGAAATCTTTAAACAATATAAAAATATAGAAGTTAGGAGTTCCACACAGGCAAAAAAAAGCTGTTAGATAGAATTACTTTGCTGATTATAAGCAAATAGTTTGTATTGTTTGTTTTTATGAATCTAAATGAAGTTCATTTTGACAACATTGACTACAAACTAAAAGTGGAAATGACACATTTTAGAGCAAACTGTAAACAAACTGAGAAACTTCCGGTGGATTCAGACTGGACACATTTAAGTGAACCAGAGTTCATTTCCCCGATAACCTGGAATAGGGCTTTCACGATCAGCCGACTAATAGAATATTAAAATAGTCGATGACTAATTGAATAGTTAATTCGTTGTTACTTTATATTATATGGAGTCAGAGTGTAGTAAAGTTGAACAAAGTTGTGATTGCTCAGCTCCAAAAAATACATTTTTTTTAATTATTTGAAAATAGTTCCTTGAAGAAGAAGGACAGACGCTGCACGATTCATTAAAAGTTTAATAAACTTTCATCATAATTGATTTTATTTGTAGTTAGTTTAAAGCTAATGATTGTTCAGATGTGTGTGTTACATCCACTTTGGGCATAACCCGATTAGTTGATCAATCAGGAAAATTATTGGCGATTAGTCGACTATTAAAATAATCGTTTGTGGAATCATTATCCTGGAACAGAGTTCAGTCTGAACAAACCCAAATGGACCCTGATCCAGGACCGGACAACTACATGTTTTAATAGTGTAGCAGATGGGCTCAGATGAGGCTGGGGGACAGGTGGGGGTGCGAGATGAGCCAGAGGTGAGGTCCATGACCGAGGACAAGAGCACAGGTGATCCTTCATCTAGATGGAATTGGGGGACAGGTGGGAGTGTGAGACAGGCCAGAGGCGAGGTCCACAGCTAAGAACAGAAGCATAGACGATTCATCATCCGGATGGACCTGGGGGATAGGTGGGGGTCCAAGTCCAGCCAGAGGCAAGGTCCACGACCAAGAACAGGAGCACAAACGATCCACCTGCAATCTGGAAACTGAAGAGGACAACACATGAATCCCACTGCACCAAACAGAGGCATGGAGGACTGAAGAGATCTTTAGTCACGTGGTTTTGTTTACAAGCTCTGGTTTGAAACATAAATTTCCCAGTCTTAATACAGACTAAAGCTGACTTGGTCCAGACCGACCGAGCTTTCCAGTCTGAATACACCTCAGTACAAGTTGACACATCCTAAGAAATCCTCATAAAATGTAAGACACATATTCTCAGAACATAAATCTAGGATTTTGTTTCCAAAATAAGGACAGTAAATGCTAGTTTAGATTTAAAATGAAATTTGAAAGGTCCTTTCAGTCTTAAATTAAGGTTGTTTTTTTAATTGCAAAGTTTGGAGGAAATTCTGAGTCATTTTAATAAAAATGTCCTTATTTCTATGAAAACATTCTGGATTGTGTTGATTTTGAGAAAATCTTTAAAGCTGTTGAGCAAAGAGAAGTTCCAACAACTTGTAAAATATCTTGATTTGTTAAGAAGTATTCAATCGTTTGATGCCACAGTTTCGAGAACATGTTGTCTGCGCTCATCGGCAACAGAAATCTCCTCCACTTTGCTGAAAGTATTTTGTCCAGAAGGATTTTTTTTAGTAAAACGTATCATGTTTCTGGCAAACACGCAGCACATTGTTTTTCATTTTTCTGTAAGAAATGTTTAAAGTTTTGGCAACAACTGCAAGTCATCATCTCACACCACAAGTCATCTTTTTGCTGGATGTTCTCTGAGCTCCTGTCATGCTCGTTCCTCGCCAGTATATACAGCTACAAATGTTATGGTGTCCCTGCAATGTGGTGGTCAGCTGTAACATGACACACCAGAGACTTATTTTCACGATTTTGACGTCCGTCTGCTTAGCTTTGGTTCCCAGCTCCGCCTCGGCTCGTTCAGATTACAGCCGTTGAGGCTCAGCAGCACAATGGCTTTAATCTCCTCACTGCACGGTAATGAGCAGTAATCCAGAGAAATCTGGTTCAGACAAAATGGCAAAACTCCTCTGAAATGGTGCATTTTATTCCCAGTTTGTGTTTATCTTCGAGGACCTGCGGAGGCCACGAGTCGCCCCCGGCCAACAATCGCTCAGAGTTTGGATTTACAGTAGTGGTCACTCGGTCTCGTTGGACTTCACAGCACAAATAAATATGGGAAATGAAAGACCAGAATCAGAAACTCTGGGTTTATTTTTGCTAACCACTTCTGTGGTTTCCCTCAATAAATATCTTCTGTCCAACTTTAAGGGCCTGGAGTTGACTTTGGTTTTCCTTTGTCATTAAAGTCTCTTTGTTTGGTCTGCGTGACCCGCCGGCTTTTCAAAATGTCGCTGCAGTTTATACTGAGAACCAGAAGATTGATGGAAAAGATGTTGCTGATAAGTGTTTATATTTGATTTAATAATGTTATTAGTCATGTATAGTTTTGAAAGTAAGCTGAAGCTCTCCCCAAAGTTCCCAACGTAGGAATTAGTATTCCTGAGGTCCAGCTCATCAACACAGGAGTAAAAGCAATCGAGTGAAGCGGCTTTTCTCCACATTTTATTTCAGCTCAAGCATCACCAACCGCAGAGTTAGACAAAGTGGGTGATTTTCTGTTGATTATCTTGTTCTTTTTCTCCTTGATCTCCACTTCAGCCCCCCCCCATCGCTTCTCCTTCACGGCTCAGTCGGACTCAGATCATGTTCTCCTTAAATCCATCTGAACAGTCGGGGGTCAGTCTGCCATCTGACCCCAACATATCCCCTTCCTCATACAAACATGCAATAGGGTGAAGGGGAGGG
>NC_050517.1:32509765-32512291 GCF_002922805.2 Oryzias melastigma | reverse complement strand
ACCACGACGGATTTGAATTATATCTAATGAAAACTTGAATTTTTAGACACATTAAAGTCCCTTTTGGCCCCCAAACCAACGTCCTCTGGGTCCAGAATTTAAAATGTCATCATTTCCACTCATTTAAAGTGATTCAAGATGAAAGAATAATGCTGCTTTATCTATGTTTTTAGCCAAAATAAAAAAAAAAAATCGTTTTCTTGGACATATTTCTGTTGTGAGCAACCCCACCCCCTCTTCCCTTCCCCATTGCAAAGAGCTCTCTGTTTGTGACCCGCCCAGCATCTTCCCTACAAAACAAATATTATCTTTCATCTGCTTCTGATTCACAACAATTTAAATAAAGAAATACCCAGAAATGTAAATTTTGATTTGAGTTTGTTTCTTAAAAAATGAATTCTGTTCTGGTTCAGTGTTTATGACAAATGAAAAAGTAGCAGATGGTTATGAGGTCTTAAAATAATCTTCATAATCAGAATTATTTCTTATTTTCAAAGTAAAAAGTTCTGTAAATTTTTCTACATGATACTAAAACTTGATTTTATATTTTAGCTGACAGTATCAGGAGTTCAGTTACGTTCTGTTTTTCTTTTTTAAGTAGGTTTTTTTCTATTAAAACTTTTACTTTTTAGACTTCTTTCCATTTTATTTATTATTTGTCCATTTCCTGAATGCATTTATGCTGCAGCACTTTCATTTCCATGTAGGGAAGAGTAAAACCCTTTTGATGACCTTACTGTCTCTTTATGTTTATGTGTTGCTTTTTTTGCATTTTTTATGTCTACTATATTTAGGGAGTGGGAGAGTTTGAGTTTTATTTGCTAACCTTTTACTTTTAGTAGTAAATAAATAAAAGTGATGATTTCCACTCACTGCTGGCATTTGTCCAGAACTTTCCGGGTCGGCTCCTCGTCCACGGTTGGGCTCTGGACACCTGCCAGCCACCAGAGCGGACTCTGGGGGTTTCAGACGGGTTCATGCGGGTTAAAAGCTTTGATTACCAGCAGTTTGAGGAGGATCTGCTGTGGGCTTCAACTTCATGACCTTTAGCTTCACGTGAACTCTTCATCCAGCGGCGGTCCTCTAGGTGAACCCTGCCATGAAGGTCGATGGTTGAACTCCAAAGTCATTTCAGCTTAAACCTACGACGGCATGAAGCGTTTCAGCTCAAAGAGTTTGCTTTAAAATGATTGTTTAATTATGATTTGCAGATGGACTGTGAAAAAAACACCAATTAAGATTTTTTTGGGTGTTCACTGACACATTTGGTGTCAACAGAAAACTAAACCAGGCTAAATGTATGTTTTTCAACATCCTGTCAACAATATTTGATCAATGACCAACTATTGTTGTTTGTCACCAGTTCTCTAACACTCTGATCCACAATGTCTTGACTGAGCCTTCGCCTTACCAAAAATAGACCCTCAGAAATCCTGTTGGAACACGCCCAGAACGGCCTGTGATGCCCTGATGTTCTGTCCAGATGTTTAAAATGAGGCACACAAATATAGCAGCAGATTAGCTGTAAATGCGTCAGTTTTTATTTAACAGTTTCTTACACTGGAATGTATGATGGTTTCTGTTCTGAATTCCCTAAGAATATCAACATTATCAACGTTTTTCTGATTATAGTTTGGGATGGAAAAAAGCATTGATTAGAGGATTGAGCCTTTGTGTGAAGAACAAGTGTTGGGATATTCCCCCTTCTCGGGAAGCGGGAGAGATTTCAGATTCCAGGTGGATCGTCTGTGCTCCTGTTCTTGGCCGTGGACCGCCAAAAACAATTTGAAAAAAGAAGAAACTTCAGGGAAGTCCACATGAAGGAGAGATCTTCTCCCAGGACAGACAGGAGATTCACCAGGACTATTAAAGAAGAATGACCTTTTCTAACTCTACAACTACGTGTTTGAAAAGAGTCCATCCAGATAGAATTGGGTGATAGGTGGGGGCGAGCCAGAGGCGAGGTCCACGGTGATAAAGGTGAGCCAGAAGCGAGGTCCACGGCCGAGACGAGCCAGAGGCGAGGTCCGCGGCCAAAACAAGCCATAGGTGGGGTCCACGGCCAAAACAAGCCAGAGGCGGGGTCCATGGCCAAAACAAGCCAGAGGCGGGGTCCACGGCCAAAACAAGCCAGAGGCGAGGTCCACGGCCAAAACAAGCCAGAGGCGGGGTCCACGGCCAAGGCAAGCCAGAGGTGGGGTCCACAGCCAAAGCAAGCCAGAGGTGGGGTCCACGGCCAAAACAAGCCTTAGGCGGGGTCCACGGCCAAGGCGAGCCATAGGCGGGGTCCACGGCAAAGACGAGCCAGAGGTGGGGTCCACGGCAAAGACGAGCCAGAGGTGGGGTCCACGGCTGAGGCGAGCCAGAGGGGAGGTCTATGGCAAAAAGGCAAGCCAGAGGCGAGGTCCAAGGCCAAGATGAGCAAGAGGTGAAGTCCACGACCAAGACAAGCAAGAGGCAAGGTCCATGGCAAAGACGAGCCAGAGCGAAGGTCCACGGCCAAGACGAGCCAGAGGAACTGGAGCA
>NC_050517.1:32487568-32509684 GCF_002922805.2 Oryzias melastigma | reverse complement strand
CAGAGGTGGGGTCCACGGCCGAGGCGAGCCAGAGGGGAGGTCTATGGCAAAAAGGCAAGCCAGAGGCGAGGTCCAAGGCCAAGATGAGCAAGAGGTGAAGTCCAGGACCAAGACAAGCAAGAGGCAAGGTCCACGGCAAGGACGAGCCAGAGCGAAGGTCCACGGCCAAGACAAGCCAGAGCGAAGGTCCACGGCCAAGACGAGCCAGAGGAACTGGAGCACAGACGATCCACCTGGAATCTGAAATCTCTCGCAATCCCCCTGAGGGGAGTGGGAAAGAGGAACAACACATGAATCGCACTGCACCGAACAGTACAGAGAACTAAATAAAAATAAGTATATAATAAGTAAGAATATTAGTGATTCCAAGGGACCATTATTACAAAGGATTAAACCAAAGTAGAGAAAGTTTTCAGTAAAACAAAGATATAGATAGAAGTCATGGGAAATTTGACTCAAAATATATTGATTTTTAGATTCAAAGACATGTTTGAGTTTGAAGTATTGACCCACTGGATGTTCATGGACTATTGAGTCATGTATTTACACGTTTTATGGCTGTCATGTCTGCCTATTCCACCTAAAAATGTCTTAAAATTTGAAACCTTCATCATAAAAAGTCGCCAAAATAAAACTTAGAGGACATTTTTCCCCCATAGAAGCTGCACAAATATAGCAGGAGAGCAGGTCCTTGGGGTCTGTCTGCCTTTCACTGCTCATCAGGCTCTCATGCTGAGATCATTACCGTGGACCTCCTTGAGTCTGCCGGTCATCTGAAGTGAGCTCAGCTGTAAACGCTGCTGCACAAAAATAGCAGACAGTGAATGCAGCAGCTTGGCTCCGCATGCAGCCATGTAGAAATGTACAACACATTGTCAGGATGTGAGAAATTAGCCTCTTATCTTGTTTGGAGTCCCAGTAATCAGGTTTTACACCCAAAGGTTCTTGGCTTTCTTGGATTATCACCGGCGCTGGAGCTGATAAGAGGAGATAAATGGTGACTGTGCGGTTCAAGGCAGATTAGCTGTTCCAGCGGTTGAGCAGGAAGGACACAAACAGAGTTTCTATCCATCCATCAAACCCACACAGAAGATTTACGGAGGCTTTCGCAGGAATCCAGCGCGCCCACCAAATATCTGCCTCATGTGTGTCACTGTGACGGTGGGGAGATGCTGTGATTGGTGTTGTGAACTCATTTTCACTTCCATTACAAGTCTATGAATGTGGGACAAGATCTTGATGGAAGTCGGCTGCAGAAAATGGATCTTTAGCGATAAAGGAGGGTCAGCCGCGAGGCCGTCCTTCGTAGGAGTTTCTCTCAGGTGTGACAGGCGGAATGATGAGCTTCAGATTTGATGGACTTCTTAGCGGCTCGGATAAGAAAAGAAAAAAAGACAATTATATATGAAGAGAAATACGTATCACCTTGTTTTATGCATAACATTGGATTTATGTGTACAAAATTCTTGATTTACGAGTACATTTGGATTTGTGTGTTATTCTTTATTTATGCCTAACTTGGGACTTGTAATTTTGGATTTGTGTGTACCAATTTTTTTTTATTTATACCTAACTTTGGATTTGTGCTTAACTCTTAATTTGTGCGTAACTTTGGATGTGTATGTGCGTATTCTTGATTTGTGTGTGCATAATTCTTGATTAACTAGCCTTAAGTTACACACAAATGAAGAAATCATTTTTGTGTAACTTAAGGTTGGTTTATTCTTTCAAGCGATTCTTAATCGCTCGCGTCGCATCCACAATCTCTCGGTCTCGTTCATACTAATATTGGCTGGATTTAGTGTTATTGCGTTTGCATTCTTGATTTGTGTGTAACTTTGAATTTCTGTGTGCATAATTCCTGATTTGTAACTCATACAAGTGTGCTTAAGAATAAAAATGACAAAATTCAAAAAATACAATTCAAACATGCACAAATTAAAATTACAACAGCTTGAAACTAATTACACACACAAATCTTTAAAAATGACACACACACAAAACCTCAGTTACTCAAGAATCTGCGGTGAGACTCATTTCACGTCTGTAAATTCGTCCATGAGTGATGCGTTTAAATACTACTAGAATGCTCGGTCATCAGAGTTTTCTTATCAGCCGTTTTGAACTTAGATTGTGAAAAATATCCAGTAAAACTTGACAAGATATTTGTGTGTAACTATCTTCAAGCTGTTGTAATTTTAATTTGTGCACGTCTAAATTGTATTTTTTTATTTTGATATTTTTGTGCTTATGCACAAAATGTATTATATGAGTTCCAAATCAAGAACTACATACACACAAATCCAAAGTTATGCACAAATCACTAATTACATACGCAGAAATTGGAGCGATAAATTATTATATTAAAAAAAACAAAGGTTACTTTCTGTAATCAAACGGTTTTCTCTTCTCCATTTAGCTACAAACCCTCAATCTGCAGCTCTCTCCAGAAAAAGAGAAGAAAAAAGCCTTTTAGGCTGAATTTCCTTTCACCCAAATTAGTTCAATCATTGTCCAGAGGAATAAAAGGTAGACAGAGGCGCACACAGGGCTCCCTTAATTGGGCGGTTTTGCGTTTCATCTCCAAGGATATTTGATGCGGCTGATTTATAAAGCCTAAATTGTTGCAGCTCTGAGCTGATTGCGGCTGAAACACAAAAGAGAGGAGGGAAAAGCACTGCCCACAAGCCTCCTGTGGGGCTGAGCTAAACCACTTATTTCAGACTAAACTGGATTATTGACAAAAAACACAAAGCTGGAAGGCCTGGGCTTTCCTTCCTGAGTGGACCGCTGCTGCCGGGGAGTTATCGGACGACTAATTGAACCGCAGCGTTTGAATCTATTTAACCAGGAGCATGTTATGGAGGATGAAGAGTTTTGTTTATTCTGAAGATAACAGTCATACAATACTTAGTATTTTATGATTTTATGTTTGTGTGTGTATATATATATATATATATATATTACTTCATGATGTTTGGACGACAATACAGCAGCTAAGAAGTTCATTGCAAAAAGAAGGAGCCTAAAAATAGGAAACGAAAACAAACTGTAAGAAGAAAAATGTTTTGCATTTATCTATGCTGCAAAAATACATATTGTTTTGCTATTTCTTGTGTTTCTGGAGTTTTTATTAACCTAATTGTAGTTCATTTTGATTACAGTGACAACAAACTGGTGCAATTAGTGGAAATGACTCATTTTAGAACAAAATTTTGAATCATTTTTTTATAATCCTTATAAAATCAAAAACTTGGGTTTATTCTTACAACATAAATATCAATTTTTGTTTCCAGAATAATGATAATAAATGTTAGTCTAATCTTGTTAACATGATTGAACTTTACAATAAAATTCTTAAAATTGAAGCAAAAATTACAGTGAAATATGAGGTATTTTTTTCCATCTTACATCAAGTTATTTCATTGTCAATGTGTCAGACAGCTGGTTCCATGTGCAGCAGGTTTATTCGTTTAGACAGGAACTAAGTACAGGTGAGAGTCCATAAAGCTTGGGATCATTTAAGATGAGAGGAGTTATCAGAGTCCAGGTGAGGGTCAGGGCAGGCAGCAAGCTATGAGAGAAAGATCAAGGTCGGGTACACAGAAAATCAGGTCCAGCATGAAATGCTCGGTATTGCAGGCAGAGTAGCACGAACAATACTTCGCACTGACTGAAGCTCAGTGAGCTGCTAAAGAAACATGTGGGTGATTGTTTGGAGTCAGGTGAGCAGCATCTGGGCACTGTGCACTGGGGCTGCTGGGAGATGTAGTGAGTTTAGTACTCTGGAGATGGCTCCTGCCGGGAACTCTTGCGGATACAGAGCGCTGACTCAATGGTACAAAGCAAATTTTGATTTATTTTAATCATTCTATATCCTTGTGTATTCAGACTGGACAGATTTGGTTCACTTAAAGTGAACCAGTGTTCGTTTCCCCTGATAATCCAGAACAAACTTTCAGTCTGAATACACCCAAGCGGACTCTGGACCGGGACCAGGAACCGCTCTCTGACCCATCTTTAGATTGATGTTTTGGATGTCCCCAACTTGTAATTTTTTGATGTGCTGGCTGTTTGTAAAATCAAAATTCCCTTGGGATGTGGTACCGGGTCCTTGGGACACGTCCAGTACCGGTACCCAAATCCAGCAACAGATGCAGTACCGGGCGTGAACCAGTTAGGGTAGCGATGCACTCCGCGTCCCGATACTGGACCAGTTCCAGTTTGCGGCCCGCAGGTTGGGGACCCGTGGTTTAATGGGAACAGCCTGCATGTCGAAAAAAGGAAGAGTTGGAGACACCCGAGACGTCAGTTTTTGACACGGAAAGTCCTTAACCAAACATCAGTACGAGACGAGTTGGGATCGAGAACGTGTTGGACTTTCCCAATCTGAATACACGCTAAGGGACAAACAGTTCTCCACTCGGCTGATGATAAGAAAAATTCAGGAAGGTGTAGAGCGAAGATAAAACATGGTAAGATGTCTTAAATATCTAAAATCAAAGTTTTAAATGTATTACAAGTATGAAATAGTTTGCAGTGTTCAGGCTTTCTTCTGTGTTCAAGGAGAAATGTGCAAGTGCAGCGCAGGAATGTAAACGAACCTCCGTCCACCGCGCTGACATGTGGATGTAGTTAAGGTGGAGGTGTGGACCGCGTCTGGGAAGACTCAAGATGACATATCTGTTTGTCACGGTGCCAGTTCGGAGCCAGTCCGTTTGGGAGTACTTCCAGACTATCTCCGGTAGCAGCACTTCTGCTTCCCTGAGGTGTGTGTGCACATAAATGAACGCCGGTGCCCTTTCCAGGCGATCCTCATTAAAGCAGGAGCAGAAGCCATTTGCATATTCAAAGCATAAACAACGGATGAATTTATGGTGTTATCTGGTTAGCAGTTTGGCTCAGAGCCATGTGCTGACAAACCTCAGGTCTTCTGTGAAAGTTTCTCCTCTGAAACAGCAGAAACTTTCCTCTGGTCCCTCCTGTGTGTTTAGTACTTCCTCCAGAGTGATGCTTAATGAACGTGGGCTTAGAGCAGGGGGCCCCAAGCTACGGCCCACGGGCCGGATCCGGCCCGCCTCCACGTTTGGCTCGGCCCATCACACACTTTCAGAAATGCAGATCAAGACCCACATTAATATTTTTCTTCCGTATGTTTTTTAGACGTCCGTAGCTCTACAGCTCTTTCAGCTATTAAAATGTTCAGCTCTTTTTATGCTAGCTTTTTCGACTGTTTTAGCAGTTACGAAGGATTTCTAGGCTACTTTGGGGTTTAGCTAATATTTCAGCTACATGCTAGCTATTTTGGCTAATTTAGGCTTTTGTCAATCTTTTAGGGTAATTTGGAGCTTAGCTAATGTTTTAGCCTTTAGCTAAATTAGACATTTTATCAGTTTTTTTGGGTAATTTGGCATTTAGCGAATATTTCAGCTACATGCTAACTGTTTTGGCTAATTTAGGATTTTTTGTGGCTAATTTGGCATTTTTTTATATTTCAGATACATGCTAGCTATTTTGGCTAATTTAGGCTTTTGTCAATCTTTTAGGCTAATTTGGAGCCTAGCTAATGTTTTAGCCTTTGGCTAAATTAGACATTTTACCAGTTTTTTTTTTTTTTTTTGGTTAATTTGCCATATAGCGAATATTTCAGATACATGCTAGCTGTTTTGGCTAATTTAGGTTTTTTTTTGGCTAATTTGGCATTTTCGAATATTTCAGATACATGCTAGCTGTTTTGGATAACTTTGGCATTTTCTCAGTATTTTAGTCTATTTTGGAGTTTAGTTAATATTTTAGCCTTACACTAGTCATTTTGGCTAAGTTAGACCTTTTACTAGTTATTTATTTTGGGCTAATATTTGGTATTTAGCTAATATTTCAGCTACATGTTAGCTGTTTTTGCTAATTTAGAATTTTTTCAATTTTTAGAATAATTTGGCCTTTTGATAATATTTTAGCTAGCTATTAGCTTCAGCGTTTTTTTAAGCTGTCATTTTTTAGTTTCTTTAGCATCTTACGTTAGCATCTTCCGCGGTCACATGCAGCTTACTGCATTCACACTAGCATTATTGCAGATAATACTATATGTGTAGTCCTTTAAAATGTTCTAGCATTATTTTTTTCCTCTGAAGATTACATAAATTAATTATTTAAATGTTGGTTGCGTGTGGCTTTTTGGAAAACCGTAAATGTTTCCGTTTAGGCTGTGATTGTGACACTTTTTCTGTTAGCCTACAAACCGACCCCGGCCCACATCAGAGAAGAAAACAGTTTTGTGGACCCCTGGTTTAGAGGAGACGTTTTTCTTTAGTCTGTGAGGATCCTCGTAGCTGAGCTGCATATTTCTGAGGAGTATTAGTGCTGCTCCATCAAGTCAGTGCTGAATAAAGCCGGTGGGCCTGACAGACCCGGGCTCATCTCTTTGTAGAGCTGCTGCTGCTCACCTGCTTTGATTGAGAAGTGGCTGCAGGGCCTCTTTGATTTAAGGAACAGATTCAAACTCCAAACAGAAACCTGGTGAGAGTGAAAGACGGAGATTCGTCCTTTTTTCTTTCTTTCATGTGGGCAGCTTTCCGTCTGTCAAACCCAAACCTTCAGTCTGACCCACTTTTGCAGACATGACATGTTTTCGTTTGCAGAAACATGGAAGCAATTTAATAATTCAAGATGAAAATGTTACAGACTCTTGTAGGTCAAATTTGAAGGCTTGTACGGCTCTTCTGGACGTTCAGCGATCAAGCCAAGAAAAGATGAAGACGCTCAATTTGTAAACCTCGTTTTTGTCCTTGAACAGACCTCGCATGTCGAATCAGTATGCTGATGTGTGCTTTAGTTTACATCAGACGACTATTTTAGTGTTCATTTCTGTGTGAAGCTGCTCTGCTGTCAGTTCCTGTTAAAGCTTTAGTCTAAAACTGTGGGCTGTGTGTGGATGAAAATATTCACGAAGGTGATCGTGAACCCGTACGGAGAAAACGTTCATGCAGATTTTATCTACGGGTGTGCTGCGGGCGACAGGTCGTAGTTAACACTTATACAACACATACGGGTAACAGGAGTTGATAAGATGCAGGCGTGTCAAATGTATTATTTTGGAATAATATTCCTGCCTTTTTATTATTCATAATTATGCTAAAATGTTTTAAAGTTTCAAATTTAGCATTCTGATAGCTTTTTGGATTATTTTGCCATTTACTAAGACTTTTTAGACTTCTTTGGAGTTAAGCTAATATTTCAGTTACACACTAGTTGTTTTGGCTAAATTGGGCTTTTTTCTTTTTTTTTTAATATTTTAAATATTAGCTATTTTTTCAGCTACCTACTAGCTGTTTTTACTAACCTTTTTTTGTTTTTTTAGGCTAATTTGGCATTTAACTAATATTTTAACTGGCTATCAGCTTCAGTGTTTTTAGCTATTAATTTCAACATCTTTATCGTCCAAATTCCGCTTACAGCATTCACACTAGCATTATTTCAGGTAATGCTATACATCTAGTTAAAAAGTTATGGTTTAAAGTTTTCTAAATGTAGTTTTAGAGTGTTCATTAAATGTTTATCCTGTTTGGCCCGCGACCTGAGGTGTGTTTTGGATTTTGGCCTCCTTGTGTGATTGAGTTTCACCCCCCTGATATAAACGGTACAGGGAGCTCGTTAGTGCCGTTCACAGAATACATGCTCGCACTTTGCGGTGAAGCCGAACTGTTAGAAACGAGGATATTAGACAGAGTGAAGTTTTTGTGGATATACAGGTACTTGCACACTGGTCCCCTACTGTGCGGTCAGTAGGGCACCAGTACTTGGATCTTACCAACGACCAGAATCGAAAAGCCTCTAATGTCACCAAAAAAACCCAAAACATTTCGTGACTCTTCAATCAAGAAAAGGTCCTGGAAGGGTCTAGAAAGTTGTCAAATATAGCACCAATATAGTCCACATTGGTAGTGATGGTTATTGTCCAGATGACTTTGACTGAAGTACTTCCTTCTTCAGCTCAAACTGAATCAGAAACAGGATTCCAGGCTGAGAAGATGACCTTTCATTGACAGGACATTACAGATCTTCTTCATCTGTGCCAGACTCACCCACGTCTTCATCAAACACTGCTGGGCCTTCTGACAGAGATGGCCTTTTTCCCTCCTTTATGCTGGTGATATTTTCCTAAATGGCTGTAAATAATTTATGCAAATATCAATCTCTAGATTCTTTTCACTTCTGTTCATGGTGTTTTTTTTGGCTGCGAGAGCATAACAAAATGAAAAAAAGGAGAATAATCCTCTGAGTAAACAGGCTGAAGTTGTGGAGAAGGTTGCACAGGATTAGGATCAGAGCGGGCCAGCTGGGCGGCATGTTCTACACAGAAATGGTTGTTTCCACACCAGCTTTCTTTGCAGTCGCTTTATGGATTTTTCTTTGCTGATGATGCTTTCTTCTGCATGCTTGAGCTGAAATCCTGTCGCTGGCTGGACTGACAGCAGTCATTAACTCTCAGCATCCGTCCCCAGAGGGGAAGAAAAGCCTCCTCCACAAAACAATCATAAATGACGGCGTTATGAGAGGCAATTGATCGATTGAGCCCCCATGGTTGGATGTTAATGATCACAGATGAGACACGGTGACACTCTTTGGCATTTGTAGCTCAAGAAAGACCACGCCCTCAGGGATCGGCATTAAAATGCATGAGCATATTTCTCAATTTTATTAAAAGAACAAACTGATTCCCTCGCACTAATTATTTAGCACTGCGACAGCCTGGAGATTCGGATTCAGGCACCATAGCATTATAAAACAAAGCATTTCTCTTATGTGTTTCTTCAATAAAATATTCATTTTTGATGAATTTCTAGTCTCATTTTTAGTGAACACTGCAAGGCATGAGTGAACCTTTTTCTGCACAAAGTGTAGTTGGTTCTCCGGCATTAAAACATGGAAAGACGGGTCAGTTTGTCCAAGACTTGGAACGGGATTCTGGATCATTTTTCAACGAGCTGCTAGAATATTATTAATCAGCCAAACAGTAAAATATTCTGCTGTTTTATTTCACACAGCTTGTTTCATATCGGCTCCCTCGTATGATGGATGGAGTTCATATTGCTGTTGGGTTGGATTTGCCCGCAGAGACCATGAAGTTTAGAGGAGAAATGATGTGTTTGGTGATGAATCCACTGTCGTTCCATCAGATTTATATGAATATAAATGTAGGTGGTCTTTTGGTAAATAAAAAAACGTGTTTGATATTTAGATTTCATTCTGTCCTGCAGCCATCCTGGACTGAAGGATCAGATTGTTCTCAGAATTCTTCAGTCTTACTGCAACTTTAAGTTAGCAAGAAGATCTGGTTCCAGACAAGATGGCGGCTGAAAATCAGGAGGAGAAAGGAGAAAGATTTGTAGCCACTTTATTCAAACTTTTTTAGTTTTCAGGATTTGCTTAAAACGTGTCAAACGTGTGTTTACACAGTCAACCCTTATGCGATCAACGTGAATCAACTCTGGAAAAACGCGGCTTTGCACCGAAATAAAATGACTCTCTGTCAGTAATGGGTTGTCTGTTGGTGAAAAGACACTTGGAAGTTGGAAAACCGCTTTTCTCTGTAGATCAGCTCATTCCCTGAATTTCCCTGAGATCTTCCAAAGGGATTAATAAAATATTTTCTATTCTATTCTATTCTACTCATGTTGATCGTGTAAGGAGTTACGGTATGACAAAGACCACTGTAGGGTTTGACAGAAACACCTCAAGTGGGAAAAGGTCAAAGCTTAAAATGCAAAAAGGAAAAACGAAAGTGTCGCCGGTTGTATTACTCTATTTTGACCAAAAGTGTGGGCATGGCAACAAAAAAACCTCTGTTGCTAAGGAAATCCTAAAATGTACTATTACCAATTCTTCTCAAACTTACACCTACCTGTCTGTCACCCTCACACGACCAGATTTTTAAATGGTTGCTATGGAGATAAACCAACAGAAAAGCAGCCATTTTTAAAAATATGTTTTTTAATTCATTTGGTACATGCTACGCTGACTACAGTGGCAGGGTTAGAGGGGGAGGGGTCCACCTGCCGCCCAGCCAATAAGGGGCGGGTTAAACATTGTACAGCACTGCTTTAATTTGTTTATTTTAATGGAGTTCCTTCCTTTATTTCCATGTATGATCTTGCTGTAGCATTTCTTTCTGTTTTTTCCCTTAAGAAGTGTTGTTAGATATGTGGGTCAAAGTAAAAGGAGTTTGTGTTTTCTGTGTTTTCCAGAGAAAGAACCTCCCCCTGCTGCTCAGCGTGTTTCTGCTGGCGGCGTGGGGCGTCGTCCTGTTGGCCGCCCGCTTCTACTGGATGGGCAACAAACCCCCAAACTTCTCCAACTCTGACAACCCGGCAGCCGACGCTCCTTCACTCCTCACCAGGACCCTGACCTTTTTCTACCTGCCTGCTGTGAACTTTTGGCTCCTCCTCTGCCCCAACACGCTCAGCTTTGATTGGTCGATGGACGCCTTGCCTCTGGTCAGGAGCCTCTCAGACTGCAGGAACTTTCAAACGGGGGTTTTTTACGCCGCTCTGCTGTTGCTGGCGTGGTTTGGTCTGTGGAAGCAGCAGGCGGTCCAGAACAAGGACGCCAACGGGAAAGCGCATCACTACGTGAACGGCCGAAACGGAAACAGTAATGGATACAGTCATCATTGTAACAACACGAGCGGCTCTGAAGAACACGTCAATAACACCCAAAACGGCACCAAAAAGCCCGGCGAGAGCAGGACTCCTCTGCCCACCACGGAAAACGTGGTGGTGTTCTCTCTGGGCCTGCTGACCATCCCCTTCCTACCCGCCACCAACCTGTTCTTCTACGTGGGGTTTGTGATCGCAGAGAGAGTCCTGTACATCCCCAGCATGGGCTTCTGCCTGCTGGTGGCGGCGGGGCTGAGGGCGCTGCACATCCGGCTGCGCCGCAGCTCCTGCAGGAGAGTTCTGGTGTGCAGCAGCGCAGCACTGATACTACTGTTTGGTATCAAAACCGTTCTGAGGAACCGCGACTGGCAGAACGAGGAGATGCTCTACAAGTCAGGGATCTATGTCAACCCTGCTAAAGGTAAGATGTGGATTGGACTAAATCTTTTTCTTAAATAGCTAAATGTTGACTTCAGAACTCAACAATAATGCCTGATCCAATAGAAATGTCCGCCTTCGTATGCGGCGCCTCCAGCAGGACAGAAGAGAAGATGTTAAAATTTAAACTGTTTAATGAAACAGAAAACTGCTCAGATCAGGAGATGTTAGGAGGTCATTAAAGTCCCACTCCAATCATCTTTTAATCGACTTTCTAGGACATAGTTTCTGCAGAGCGGCAAGAGTTCATTTGAAATTCATCTCTGAGTTTTTTTTTTGTCAGAATTAAGCTCTTTTTTAAATAAAATTTCAGGAGCTGCATCTAAATGACAGTTTTTAGCTGCTCTTCTGTCTGTTTATAACCCAGTTTGATGGCTTGTTGTCCCGCATTTGCCCAGGAAGAGAAAAATAAAAACAATAATAATAATGTCTTGATGCAATTGAGAAATACATCATAACATCCATGAGGAGAATGATTAGATTATCAGGAACGTTTGTTTTGAACGTAACTTCTTCTTCTGCGTTTCTGTAAGCTGACAGCAGTAGATACTGATACACAAACCTACAGTGCCCTCTAGTGGTTGTTATTGGGAAACAACCGCCAAAAGGTAACCGGTTTAAGTGGGGAAAATAACAAATATATGAGCCTATTTATGTCTAACAAAATCACATATAAGTTGCTCCTGAGTATAAGTCGCACCCTTGGAAATCTATGAAAAAAGCGCGACTTATAGTCCGGAAAATACGGTATATATATATTTAAAAAAAGTAAACAAAAGCAACACTTTAATGAATAAAAATACTGTATAAATAACACAACAAAAAAATCCCGCCATTGTTTTAAATAGGTGGCTTTTCATTGATTCTTTGATGAGGCAGAGAGGTGAGGGGTTCGGTGTGAGGAGGTGGTACGCCATTTACACCGACAGTGTTACCAGATTGGGCAGTTTCCAGTACAAATTGGGCTGGTTTTTACTCCAATTATGATCTTTTTATGTATAGTCTAGCAACACTTCAGACAGATAGATGCTGCGTTTGGATGAACTCTGTAAGTTCAAGCTCTTTACTACATGTATTGCAGAGAAACTGCAACAAAAGTGTCAATCTTATCAAGACTCAGAATATTATGAGTTTAGAAGCAAAGAAAAGAAAAAGAAAAAATGTATTTTCATTGATATTTGCCAAGTGTATCTTGAAATATTAGTAGATCAGTTATTTGCATAAGCTCTTGAATTGTGCATCTCGGATCCAAAATATTAGATCAACCTCAGCCTTATCTGCAGGAAATTAAAAGTTACTCCAACCTATATAGAAATAATTAAAACGAGATTCCAGATGAGTTTTTTATTTAAAATCCGGTCTGATTACTGACTCCCCCCGTATGTTTGCACAGACTCTCCTCCATCTCCCTGTTTCAGGCCTTAACTCTAAAAATTCAAGGTCATCACACAGCGCCTCCTGTCCAGTTTACCAGGGAGGGCCTGGCGGAGCAGCACAGGGACACGTTGGCTAATTTCCCTTTCAGATTGTGCGGCAGAACCGAGGCGTGACAGCTGTTTGTTTTGGCAGCAGCAGCAGCGTTCCGCCTCCCATTCTAATAACATGAGAATAAAAATTAGCCCAGAATCAGATTTTTTTTCTTTTTAGCAAAAATCATCTTAATTCTGGTAGAAAGTCTCTCATCATGTGCTACAGACGGCAGTCATGACTCCATTCTCAAAGATTCATTCAAAAGAATGTGTGTCTCATTACATCTCTATCTGAAGGTGGCGTTTAGCCATAAAACTCAATTATAAAGACCTTTTCTGTCTCGCTTTCTATGCAAAATGATTTTTTTAAACCTTATGAATGTTTTTTCTCAATTCAAAAGCTCCTTTCAGCCTTTCATCACCTGTCATTTAGCGTTTTATGCCCTTAAAAAGCAGCTTCTGTGGTTCTTCAATGGCGCCGCGGTGGTCGTCTTTTCAAACGCTCTTTTAGGAAGAGGCTGCTCTTGCATGAAGCTCCCCCGGTGGGCCGTCTGTGATCCAGAACTCCAGCGGCAGCAGAACTGCTGCATCATTACAGGTCAAAAGGCAGTGAACTAGAGCTGCCACGAATAGTCGACGAATCGACGACTAGTCAGCTATTAAAATGGGCGACGACTAATTTAATTGTCGATTAGTCGTTACTTTATATTATATGGAGTCAGAGTGTAGTAAAGTGGGGAGTTATAATGACAATATGCTAGCTTTTTAGACTATTTTGGCCTTCAGTACGCTTTTTTAGGCTAATTTAGAGTTTAGCTAATATTTCAACTACATGCTAGCTAGTTTGGCTAATTTAGGCGTTTTTGTTTTTCTATGCTGTTTTTGAGTTTAGCTAATATTTCAGCTACCTGCTAGCTTTTTTGGCTCATTTGGGATTTTTTTCAGTTTTTTAAGCAAATTTTTAGTTTTGCTAATATTTTAGCTGCATTCTAACTATTTTGACTAATTTAGGCTTTTTTGTTTTTCTTGGCTATTTTGGAGTTTCGCTGGTATTTTAGCTACATGCTAGCTGTTTTTGCTAATTTTGGCTTTTTTTTAGGCTGTTTTGGAGTTTAGCTAATATTTCAGCTACACGCTAATTGTTTTGGGTAACTTAGGCTTTTTTGTCATTTTTTATTTGGCTAATTTGGCATTTAACTAATATATTAGCTTCAACGTTTACAGCTATTAGCTTTAGCTATTTCAGCTATCAATTTCAGCATCTTCAGCGGTCAAATTCAGCTCACAGCATTCACACTAGCATTATCACAGGTAATTCTATATATTTAGTTGTAGTTAGTTTAAAGCTAATTATGATTAAGATTTGTGTTTTACATCCACTTTGCGTGAGACCCGATTAGTCGTATAAAATAACCGGTGATTAGTCAACCATTAAAATAACCGTTTGTGGCAGCCCTACAGTGAACTGGAGGCAGTGTGAGGCTTTGAAGACGTCACTGAAACGTCCCTGTCCTGCTGGTGTCGAGGCTGGAATAAAGAAATGTTGTCGTGTTTTCTTCATCTTATCTTCTCTTCTTTTGACAGCTTGGGGCAACCTTGGAAATGTCCTGAAGAGCCAAGGGAAGATGGAGAGAGCGGAGCAGGCCTACAGAAATGCTCTGTATTACCGCAGCAACATGGCAGACATGCTGTATAACCTGTGAGTGGGTTTAATCTCATTTCTGCTTCTTTATTCTGAAGGAGCTTGAACTGCTTCATGGATCTGAATGGTTTTTAAATCTGGTCTTTCATTCTGGCTGCTGTTCTCCTAAAAAACACAATTAACCATGTGAAGTTAGTCTATAGTGGAAGTGCTGACCGATCCCATCAGTGTTTGATTGTCTGTCGTCGGTCATCCTCTCGACTTTATCAGCTGAATTTTAACTCCAAACATCTCCGTTCTTGTCTGATAACGCCGTCTCTCCTCTGCTGCAGAGGTTTGCTGCTCCAGGAGAGCAACAAGTTCTCAGAGGCGCTCCACTACTATAAGCTGGCCATTGGGAGCCGGCCAACGCTGGCTTGTAAGTACAGCTCTTCTTTTTTATTGACAGTCTCTGGCTCTTGTGGTTGTGCTGCTGCGTTCAGGCAACGCTGAACAAAGACGGCGGTTTTGTGAAGAGAAGAGATGGATCCCAGAAGCCTCGGCTGAGAGAGATTCAGACATTCAAGTGCAGCTTTGTGACTGGAGTTAGCCTCCGTTTGTGTCCATATATCAAGCAGACGATAACTGTGAGATAGAATTCATTCAAATAGAATGATATTTTGCTAATTCTAAGCAAATGTTTTTTATTGTTTGAGTCTTAATGAACCTAAATGTAGTTCATTTTACTGGTGGATGAGAACCACCGTCGCCACAAAAAAGGGTACCATAAAAGAAATAAAATGCAAATAAGAAGTTATGTTGCAAATAAAAATACATTTTACCAAAAAAAAGAAATGTTACAAATTAAAGGAATGTTGCAAATAAAAGACTGCTGCAAAAAATATGTGGCAAAAATAAATAAATAATACAAAAAAATGTTGCAACTTAAAGAAATGTTGCAAGTAAAAAAAATGTTACAAATAAAAAGAAATTTTCCAAATAAAAAGAAATGTTGCAAGTAAAAAAAATGTTACAAATAAAAAGAAACTTTCCAAATAAAAACAAAATGTTGCAAATAAAAGAAATTTTACAAAAAAAGAAATGTTACAAATTAAAGAAATGTTGCAAATAAAAGAAACACTGCTGCAAAAAAATGTTGCAAATAAAAATAAATATTACAAAAAATGTTGAAAATTAAAGAAATGTTGCAAATAAGAATAAATATTACAAAAAATGTCGCAAATTAAAGAGAAATGTTGCAAGTAAAAGAAAAAGGTGAAGAAACAGCCGATAGTGAGGCGAAGCTAACAATAAGCAGCATTTGAAAGTTACTTCCTCCAATTGACTGCTAAACACGGGGCTACATGGTCAAACCAAATAACACTTTAAAAAGTACACATAGTACATTTTCCAGTGTGTACTCCTGTTTCTTGTTTCTCCCTCTCACAGCTGTTCATGGTCAAAATCCGTCTCCCATAATCCACTTCCTTTGAGGCTTTTTTATTCGCATCCATTTCTGTATTTGCAGTCGAAGTGTTTCTTTTTATTGTAGTTTTTTGTTGTTGTTTTTGTTTTCTTTTTTTGCTGCCAGTGTAGATTTTGATTAGTGACAAAAACTAATTTTAGAAAAAAATGTGAAGAAGATTTTAGTCGAAGTTGGTCCATCTTAATAAAGCCTCATAAATGATAAAACTAGCTCTAAATCTTCATGTTTGTTTACAGAATATTGACAATGAATGCCAGTCTAACTTTAAAATAACAACCTTAAAACTGAACCTAAAATTACAGTGAATTTGTTTCAAATCTATTTTTTCTATTGTCAAAATGGAGCATCAATATTTTTGGATTGTATCTCTTAATGAGACAAAAAATAAGAGAATTTAAAATAACTTCAAACCTGGAGAAATATCTTGAATATTTTGAAGTGTTGTTTTCTCTTCTCCTCATCCCCCTCATACCCCTTGGGGGGGCGTCCTTCCTCTCTGGGGGGAACGATGACTCCCTCTTACCTGATCAGACGGTGAATTAGCTCGCCGTTGTTCCAGACATCAGTCGGCGACATCATCCAAACGCCTCATCCTTTCTTCTCGGTCAATTATACGTCGGATCACGCTCCTGGTTGGACAAGTTCTCATGTAGATTCCAATTATTCCCTCTGTTCTGCCTGATAAGAGTCTTAATTCATTAACTCCAAGCAGAAAACACTTTAAATGACACTGGAGTGTTTTTTTTCTTCTTTTTTTTTCAAGGTTAAACCATTTCTCAGTGTCTGGTTAGGGAGGAAACCGTCACATTTTTCTCTGTTATATCTGGGTAAACATAATAAATGTTACACTTGCATATTTCTAATCCATTTTTAAGTCATTTATTCTGGATGTTTTGCAATAAACTGGAAAAATTCAACGTTTCTTAGAAGAGGACCGATTGTCCTCTTGAACTTCATTAGCCGTCAGCGCTATCTGGAGAAGTCTTCCTGATTGATCTCATTGCAGCTGAAGAATTCCACCATCCGGACCCGATCGGGTTTGTTTAAAGGTCCGCAGAGACTCTTTACATGCAAACACGAATCGATCGCGTCTTCTCAGAGGGACGTTTAAAACTCTGAAGAGTCTCACTGATGCAGACCGACGTCTGACATGCGGAGCAGCCTGAAGAAGATCTACGGCAGCTTTTGTCGCTCGTTCACATGGACATCTCTCATCAGGACTCTCCGGCTCTGTCAGACCATTATGAAGGGAAAACAGTGCAAAAAGTTCTGGTTAAATGACCTCAATTTATTTATCTTATTTGGTTTTCAACCCCATCAACTATAAATAGATCCAGAGGTAATTCTAAAGAAAAAACAAAACATTTAAAACATGACTTATCCAATCATCTACTGTCAGAAAATCTGCACAAAATTTCCTAATTTTAAGTTTAAATTCTAAATATAAAGTTTTCAAGTAAAATTTTTGTTCCTCTGTCAGATTTTTCTCCATAATGTTTTTCTTCCTCAGTTATTTCTTCTGCTGTTATTTTAATGATCCACTCTGACAAAAATGTGTTTTAGCATGTTCTCATGGCATTTTTTGATAATGAAGGAAACAAGTAAAAGAAAGTTAAGATTAAAATTGCATTTCAGAGTTATTTTTTAATGGATGTGAACCAGAAGCAGAACAAACCATTTGAAAAAGCTCGCATTTGTGACATAGAAAACATGTTGGGTGGGGCCACAAACTCCCTGCCCCGCCCCATCCTGATGCAGACGAATAGATCCATGAACGTCTTTGTGTTCCTCTTCTCAGCTGGAATCTGGATCAAAAATGTTTCAATATTGCTCGCCGTTTTTGTTGGAGCTGTAAATTTAGGTTGTGGTGTTAATGGGCTGTATGCTGAAGCTGAGAGCCAGCTAAAATGTTAGCTAAATGCCAAATTAGCCACAAAAAAAGAAAAAAATAGGTTAGCCAAAAGAGCTAGCATGTAGCTGAAAGAATTGCTTAACTTCAAAATATGCTAAAAAACAAAACAAAAAAGCCTAAATTAGCCAAAACATTTAGCATGTAAATAATAGCTTAACTTCAAAACAGCCTAAAAAACGTTAAAAAGCCTAAATTATGCAAAACAGCTAGCATGTAGCTGAAATATTAGCTAAACTCCAAAATAGCCTAAAAAATCTTAGTAAATGCCAAAATAGTCCAAAAAGCTGCAGAATGACAATTTTTAAAACTTTAAAACTGTAACTTTTTAACATAATTATGAATAATAAAAATACAGGAATATTATTCCAGAATAAATCAACTTAAACCTTAAATAACTTTCAATATTTTATTCACCACATAAATATATTTAGTCAAATTTATACAAGTTAGAAACAAACAGAAGATAACATCAGACCACTAATAACAATAAAATTAATGATCTGGAGGGCCTGATAGAATTACCTGGAGGGCCGGATCCGGCCCCTGGGCCTTGACTTTGACACATGTATTATAAATGGATCCAAAATGCAAATCAGTATTTACAGACGTTTTCATTTTTTCATTTTACATGAATTTCAATAGATGCGTTTAAGTGTATTTCTGGTGTTTCTGTGGTTCCGACAGCGGCCTACTTGAACACGGGCATCATCCTGATGAACCAGGGTCACACCGACGAAGCCAAGCGCACCTTCCTGACGTGCGCCGACATCCCGGACGAGAACCTGAAGGACCCGCACGCTCATAAGACCTCCGTCACCAGCTGCCTGTACAACCTGGGGAAGCTGCTCCATGAGCAGGGCCATCAGGAGGTAACCGCTCCACCACAGCATCAGCAGGTCTAACCGACAAACCAGATCAAAGCACTAAAACAGCTTTTTACTCAGTAGAATTAAATGATGCCTTCAAATGTAAACAGCAGGTTGAATAAAACGACGTTTATTTTCTATGGATGCATCATTAAATCTCAGACACTGAGTGCATGTACATAAACGTGGATTTATGTCGGATCATTTTTATCTGGTACAAACATAAACATCCTCATGGCTCTCCTGGGAGCTGAGAGGAGCGCTTCTTCGCGTGCTGCAGAAGAGGCCGGTGAAGACAGATAAAACACAGGAATCAGACTTCAGAGGACGCTAAAGACGAGTACTTTCAAAAAGACTCTCAGTCATTTGGAATGCCGTGTTTGCTCAGGTATTCCTGGGGCTGTTCCGGAGAAATCCGCTCCGTTTCTGTCCCTGAAGGCCTCCGGCGCTGGCTCGGCGAGCTGGTTTTTTATATTTGTGTAAGCCGTGATGCTGCTGATTCAATCAGGAGCCAAGCAGTGGTACTGCTGATTCAATAAAGGTCTTTTTAGAAGCTGTTGGCATTCTGCAGGCAGAGCGCGCTCCCACTTCCCCTGACCTCCAAGCACAACATTCGCTTCAGCAATAAAGCAGCTGTAGGGCCGTCGTATGGAGCTCTGATGGGGACAAGATTATTTAAAAACCCAAATAAAACAAGTTGGAAAAATATTGGTGTTTGGCCCAAAGAAAGTAAAATATACAAAACTGTTTGCTATTCTAAAGTAAGCTTAATTATTTTCAGCTTCAAATGTTGATTTTTTTTAGGTTTAAAAACTCAAAATCTCAATTTCAAAACTTTTTCTTAAATGTAAAATCTTTTTTTCACTTTCAACTTTTTTTTTGTTTTTAATTTTGAAATTTTCAGATTCAAAAATGACAAAAAAAAGAGTTGAAAGTGAAAAAAGATTTTAAATTTAAGAAAAAGTTTTGAAATTGACATTTTAAGTTTTGCAACAAAAAACAGAACATTTGAAGCTAACAGCAAAAAGTTTCAGACATTTCAAACATTTTTTAGGGTCAAACAGATATTTTTTCAATTAGTTTTATTTGGTTTCAAATAATATTGGCCCCAATTTAGCTCCATAAATGCTGAGACCTGCAGAAGCGACCTCCAGCAGGTCGCTCCGGACCTTCACTCTCTGTTTAAATAACGCAGACCCCCCACTCCACGCTGTGTTCACTCCGTTAGCTTCTCCTAAATCTATACACTTTGTAATACGAACTTCTTCTGATTCACAGGAAGCTCTGTCTGTGTTTAAAGAAGCTATGCAGAAAATGCCACGACAGTTTGCACCGCAGAGCCTCTACAACATGATGGGTGAGTTCAGCTTCTGTTTCTGGATCAAAGACTGCAGTGAGAGCGCGTTTTTTTTTTATTTTTTGATGCACTTGAAAGGAATTTTCAGCTTTACATGAATGTGAATAAAAACTATAATGAAGAGTTCTGAAATAGTCCTACTTTCACTTAACATTTGGAATTATCCAAACACTTAAGTCTCCATTGACGTCCTCTGAAGCAAAAAAGTTCAACCACAGGAGGAAAAACACATAAACAACCTCCTGCTGAGGATCAGAATTAAACTCCATTTCTAAAAACGACCAGAACACGAGGATGAACAGACATTTATGAGCTTAGATCAGAGGTGGACATACTACGGCCCATATGCAACTATTTCATTTGACCTGGAATAAATTCCATTGATAATCCTTATTAAAGGGTAAAACAACAAGACAGATGTGAAAAATGCAAAAAAAAGGGGGCGGGCTCAGCGGGGAAGGTGTGGTCTGGATCTGTGATTGACAGTGAGGTTAGCGTCTTCAATATGGAGACTGGTACAGCACCAAGTGCCTGGTGAAAAAGAATTTGTGGTCGAGTCCAGTCCAAACCAGAACCAAACCATGATGACATCACAGCAGGCAAAATCCACAAAAAAATGAGTGTTGCCAAAATCTCTTCTAACGCCCAAAAAAATATTTCAAGATCAGAAAAACAAAATCAAAATATGTGTTTGTCTGGAAGATTTAAATGAATTTTTAAAGTTAAATGGAATTTGGAGGATTTCTTATTTTCCTACAAGATGTGAAAAGGAAACTTTGGTCCGTAAATTCTTCACTAATATTCACACTCATTCCACCACGTTAAGACAACAACCAAAGTTTTGTTGACCTTTGAACTCTGGGAACAAGCAGCCATCTTGAATTTTCCAAAAAACGAGTAAAAAAACAAAACTCACTTTTAGTACAATCTACAAATTTAAACTCCGCCTAGGGATTCGGATCTATCCCTTCCCGACTCCCCGAGTATCATGGGAAGCTAAAGTTGGATATAAAGTTGAACGGTGTTAGAGTGGCGAGCTCGCAAAAGTGGCGTTCCAGTGTTGCTCACACCTTTATTTACTGGAATATTGTGAAAACTTAGCAAATTAATCAAATGAAACAATATGACATGGAAAATATAAGTAATGTGGGCGTGGTTAACAAAAACCTCCGTTGCCAAGGAAATACTGAAACTTACTTTTTCCGATTCTTATAAAAATGATATCGATCTGTTCGTCATCTTCAGGCGACCAAAAAAGGAAATGGTTGCTATGGAGATGAACAAACAGAAAAGCCACCATTTTGAACAATTTTTTTTAACCCTTTAGCAACTGAGCTTCAATGTTTGTGTTCTTTGATTTACTCTAATGTTTTATTGTTAGCACGATCAACATAATTCTAGTAGATTCTGAAGGAGAAAAGCCGCTTTTCTCCTTCAGAATCTACTGGAATTACGTCGATTGTGTTAACAGTTGAAAAGTTAAAGTATACTAAAGATGTTAGGTGTTAAAGGGTTAAACGCGTTTACAGAATTCTGACTCTGACAGCTGCTCCGCTTGTAACTCTCCTCTTTCCTGTTTGTCTTTAACACAAACACTCTTCAGACTAGAGACTTGTGTAATCCCGACTCGGTGGTGCCACGGGTCGCTCATGTGTTGGCAAAACGCAACGTGACGGAGCTCCTGAGCTTCTGTCAAACAGTTGATGAAAGCTGCAGGCCCCGTTAACGCCGGCGCCGAGCCAGAGATCTGGGATTTCTGCTGCTTAGCGTCGTTTCCTCTCCGAGCTGATTTGCACATTTGGCACACCTGCTCAGATGGGTTTCCCGTTTCGCTGTCATGCTGCTCGTCAGACGCCAACCATCAGTGTCATCAGTGGTGATCTGCCCCCTGCTGGTCCACCTCCCACCCTCTCTGGTGGGGTTAAGGAATGTTCCTCGTTTTCAGCTCTAAAGAACAAGTCCAGGCGACTTCTGTTGGGATAGAAGATGTACAGACCCGTTTACAGATGAGGATCTTCAAGATGATTCACCGATCCAGGTGGAAGACTTGAAGAAAAAAATGGGGATCAATGTGGTTGAACCAGAAGGCAAAAGTGTCAATTTATCAACAAATCTCTGCTCTTAGCCTCATTATGGGGTCGCCGTTTTTGTCGGCGCTGTAACTTTAGGTTGGGGTGTGAGGGGCTGTACGCTGAAGCTGAAAACACTGAAGCTGATAGCCAGTTAAATATTAGCTAAATGACAAATTAGCCTAAAAAAAAGAAAAAAGAAAACTTAGGTTAGCCAAAAGAGCTAGCATGTAACTGAAAAAA
>NC_050517.1:32436166-32487265 GCF_002922805.2 Oryzias melastigma | reverse complement strand
CCTTAAATAAATTTCAATATTTTACTCTCCATAAAAACACATTTTGTCAAATTTATACAAGTTAGAAATGAGAACTAGATAACATTGGGTCATTAATGACAATAAAATAAAATGATCTGGAGGGCCGGATCAGGCCCCCGGGCCGTGACTTTGACACATGTATCATAAATCAATCCGAAATGCAAATTTGCATTTATAGACGTTTTCATGTGTTTTAATTTTACATGAATTTCATCAATAGATTTAAACTGGACTTCTGGTGTTTCTTTGGTTCCGACAGCGGCCTGTTCTTACTCTCATTGTGGCCACGAGCGGCTCAAACTTTGACGTTCTCTCAAAGCCGTTCTGAGTAGAATCGTCTCTCCTTTACATCAACCAGTTGGTTGGACATCTGGCGTGAATGCCACCCACACGCCTTCCTAATGAGGCGTTCGGGGAATGCCCCTCCAGAAGGAGATGACCCAGGACACCCCGGAGAGATCGTATCTCTTCTGGCCTGGGAACGCTCGGGATCCCACCAGGAGATCTGGGAAGAGGAGGAGGAGAGTCTACGGATGATCTGAACCTGGGACGAGCAGAAGACAACAAATGGAGGGATTAAAGGAGTTGTGAAAGGGTTTCAAATATCGGAAAACATTCAGATTACAAAAACAAAGAAAGAATCAAAGTTATGTTCAGTTTATCAATGATTTGATAGTGGAAGTTGTAAATTATCCATCTGCTTTCTTTTTCATTTACTCCTAATTCACTACGAAATAAATAAAGAAATTCTCAGAAATATTATTTGGAGTTTATTTTTTTAATGTATGTCCATCAGAAAGCTGCTATAAGAGCAAAAAAGTACAAAAACCATAAAGTCAAATAAATAATCAGTTAATTCAATAAATTATATAAAGTTTATGACAGATCGGATCAATAACAGCTGATGCTATCCTAAAGGATAACAGAGTTTTAAATTATGTTTAAAAGCATAACTTTTTAAAAGTTAAAAAAATTGACTAATTAATCGCAAACCTGGAAAAAATTAATCGCAATTAATTGCTATGATTATTTTTTTTTAGTCTCAGTATTTGCCGACCACTTATTATCTGGAATAATCACAATATGAAATCACACATGAAACTCTACATTTAAAACATTTATTTTAATTACTGCTGTCAATCTGTTGCAAAAGAAAATTAATCGCACTTTTATGTTGGGATTAATCACGATTAATCGCAACGTAAAATGTATGTGTACGATACGGCACCAGACCATGGATCAAGTAGTCCACTTTGTGTGAAAAATTGATCTAATACACAAAAATGGCAAGAATAAAGTACTAAAACTGGGTTGAATATTAATTTATTTTGTAAGTGACAGTGGTATAAGGGAGATAAAACCCCATGAACCGCCGAGTTAAAGCAAGGGACTGTTTTTTCGATTAATTAGCGTTAATTCTTTTTGATTAATCATTAATGCTTTCTACTTTTTAATACTTCACCGACATGTTTTTTAACACTGAAATCATCTCTTAGACTGAACAGATTCCTGTTATTCCCAACTTTTCCTTCACTCCCGTTTGTTTGCAAAAGCCTCTTTTTCTGTCTTCTTAAAACCTCGTCTAAATTGTTTTGTTTCCCCAAACTTGTAAAGGTTGGGATTATGTGCGTGTCACCTGTTCGCCTCAGAGTTTGGGTGCTAATCCCTGTGGAATTAAAGCCGGGGTTGTCCAAACAGCTTATCCGTCCCTCTGACAGCTCCGGTGTTTGGATTTAGCTCAAATTATCAAGCAAATTACAGCTGGTTGGAGTCGCTCTCTGCGCTCGTGCTCGGATCCCGTCTGTGCTGTGGAACCGGTCCGTGTTGTCAGATTCCTGCAATAATACGCTGGTTATTGGGAGCTTAGGAGAGCGCGGCGTTGTTGTTTCAGGTGTTGGCCGGCAGAGGCGGGGCTGTCCGTGGGGGAGGTATCCCATGATGTCTGACACATCGGGGAGAGCGCTCCAGGAATTCTCCCGCTGCTCATATGTCCCACGTCAAAACATTTTCATTTCTTACAGAATTCAAAGGTTTGTGTTTGTGGAAGACAAAAGGATAAATCCCGTCTGCTGAGGGAAGTGTTGGACGCATCAGAGTTCACAATCTGGATTTATGAAACAACCAAAGTTAGTTTCTTAAACTCACTTTGAACGAGTTCATCTTAAACGCTCTTTGGCTTCGAGGGAAAACGCTAAATAAACAATCGTTTTTTAGTTACATTTTGTTATTTGTTTTTAGATTTCTAAACTTAGATGATCTTACATGAGTAACTTTAACTGTTTCTGACATTTCATTAAGTCAAGAGGCATTTAGAGCTTTATTGTTCCTCCAAAATAAACACGTCAAAAAATTAAAGCAAAACGTTTCATCTAATGAATAATTCACAACTAATCAACTGTTTTAACAATCAAAATAACTAAAATTATAGGACATTTCTTTGTGAGATACTATACAACACATGTAATAATTCATTACCAAAGAATATACAGGAAGTATTTATATTAATAGACAATTATTATGAATTCAGAGGAACATAAATATTCAAAATTCTGACGGTTCGATCAACGTTTCGTATGTGGAGTAAAACTGGAATAATTTGGAGCTGGAACTAAAGGAATGTCAAAACATTAAATTTGTTTTAATTGTTCTGAGCAAATGATATAAACAAATTATATAATTTAATTAAAAATATATCTTTGAAAAGATTAATGAAGAAACAAATATCAAATAACCAACAATAAATTATTATTATGGTTTTAAAGCTACTATCGTGCATATTTTAGAGGATGATGGTTATTTTATATGATCCGACTATAATATCATAACATTAATATCTGAGGGAGACGCTTAAATAAGTAACACTTCTGACAGCTGCTTTTCAAACATGATTATGTTGTTGCTTTTGTTAGTATTGTCATTATCAGACCTGATTGTGTTGTTCTTTTAAACATATTTAAATTAAATGAATAAAAATGTCAGGTGGGATTTATTATTAATAGAATAAAATAAAATAAAACTTTATTAATCTCAATCTTGCAATCACCGCACAAAATAAAAGTAATTAAACAATTAAAATCTATTAGTTTAAAATATTTATTCAAAAATCAATTAATAAGACCCATAAAAAATTAAAAAAATTTTAATTCAATGAGGTTATTTCTTTGATGTTCAGTCAAGAACAGGTTTAAACCCATAATTTTTAAAGAATTTTAAAAGTTCTTCAATAAATCATGTTTTTTGTGTTTTTAAGATGTTCTTGTGGTATTTTTTCTGATGGAGGACATATGTACAGAAATTATACTTAAATTGCATTCTGGGTTTTTCTTTATTTAATGTTGTGAATCAGGAGCAGATGGAACAAATGCAGTTTAAAAAAGTTTATTTGTGACGTAGAGAATACGCTCTGCAATGAGGAGGGGAAAGGGGGCGGGGTTGCTCTGAGCCAAGGGTCCCGCCCACAACTTAGAGGAGAATTTTCTATGAACTCCTGCTGCTCTGCAGAAACTATGTCTTAGAAAACGACTTTTAATGTTGTGTAAAAACGACATAATCATGATTAAAATACCAGTTGGAACGGTTTGGAAAAAGATGATCAGAGTGGGATTTTAAGTAAAACTGCAAATAAATGTTTTTTTTTTCCTATTTTTTTTAAAGAGCTTGTATGAGCTGCAGTAATATAATATAAATATAACTTGTATTATTCAATTAAAGCAAAGATTTATAATATATATTTTACATTGATGTCTTGACGGTCGTAAAAAAAAAAAGTGAATTTTTCTAAACAGTGAGGTGGGACTTTTAAGTTCTTGCTGGTCGGTAAGAAACTGGACCAAATGGTTCTTCCTGGTTGCGGGCCGCTGCTCCAAACCTAACGTAACCTGGAGAAGACCCACTGACGGTCTCCTCGCTTTCCCTCCTCAGGAGAGGCCTACATGAGGCTGAACAAGCTGAGCGAAGCCGAGCACTGGTACCGAGAGTCGCTGAGAGCCAAGCCGGACCACATCCCCGCACACCTCACTTACGGCAAACTCCTGTCCATGACGGTAAGACTTCCATCACAGAATCATCCAGAGGAGAGGTTCACATCCAGGCTTTTTCCACACTCACATTTTACTGTTCAGTTTGGCTCTCTGACGAGAAACGGCTGAACCGAGGAAGGTTTTAAGGGTTTAATCTCACTGCATTTATATATTAGACTTCTGGTTTTCCAGTTTTATTTAGATCACATGTGTCTAAGTCAAGGGCCGGGGTCCGAATCCGGCCCTGCGGGTCATTTTATTGTATTGTTATTAATGACCCGATGTTATCTTGTGCTCATTTCTAACTAGTATAAATTTGACAAAATCTATGTTTCTGGAGAATAAAATATTGAAAGTTATTTAAGGTTTAAGTTGATTTATTCTGGAATAATATTCCTGCTTTTTATAATTCATAATTATGTTAAAAAGTTACAGTTTTAAAAACTAGCATTCTGCTAGCTTTTTGGACTTTTTTGGTATTAACTAAGATTTTTTTAGGCTGTTAAGCTAATATTTCAGCTTCACCCTAGCTGTTTTAGCTAATTTTTAAAAGTTTTTTAGGCTGTTTTGGAGTTAAACTAGTATTTACACGCTAGCTGTTTTGGCTAGTTTAGGCTTTTTTAAGGCTATTTTGGCATTTAGCCAATATTTCAGCTACATGCTAGCTGTTTTGACTAATTTAGGCTTTAACAAAGAAAAGTTTTTTTAGGCTATCTTGGGATTTAGCTTATATTTCTGCTTCATCCCAGCTCTTTTAGCTATTTTTTTTTTTTTACTTTTTAGGCTGTTTTTAAGTTAGGCTAATATTTACACCTTAGCTATTTTTGGTAATTTTTTTTGTTTGTTTTAGCCTATTTTTAAGTTTAGCGATTTTTTAGTTACATGCTAGCTGTTTTGGCTAACCTAAGTTTTTTTTAAGTTTTTTTTTTCGGCTAATTTGGCATTTAGCTAATATTTTAGCTAGCCATCATCCTCAGCGTTTTTAGCTATCAATTTCAGCATCTTCAGCTATCAGCACTAGCATCTTTAGCAGCCAAATTCAGCTAACAGCCTTCACACTAACATTATCGCAGGTAATGCTATATATCTACTTTATATTTATGTTAATAAGTTACGTTTTTAAAGTTTTAAAAAATTTGTTGTAGAGTGTTCAATGACTGTGGTGTGTTCTGGATTTTGGCCTCCTTTGTGTTCGAGTTCTTATCCCTGATCTAGAGAAACTTTTCAGTTCAGCTGTTGTAAATTTCTAAAACATTCTGAGATTTATTACGCAGCATAAACTGTTTCAAAGCTTCATTCTCGTACATGCACTTTATTTGCTGTTTTATTCCGGAAAGTAACATGGAAATATACGTACTAGAGCCTGTAAAGAACATCTCTCAGAACAGCATCTTGCAGTCATCTGGTACAGATTTCACCTTGATAGTTGTGCTTGGAACCGAGTTCTTCAGGGAGAGCCGTAAAAGCTTAAAGGGAGCTGCTGAGGGACGAAAAAATGTATTTTTGATGAATCGTTGCAGAGAGGGTCATAAGAAGGGTGGATCCAAACTCTGCAGATGACATCCCGCACTCCCACTGTCTGAACCCAGATGGGAAGAAGTGAAAATGTTCAAAAGTTTGTTTCTGCAGAGTCTTCCTGGCCCGTCCCGCTTCATTTCCCGCTTTTAACTCCTTTCCTTTTTATACAGTAGTTGCCTTTAATTTTCTCTGGATCCCTGATGATTTGTGGAGAAATCTCCCGTTTTTGTTAGATTCCCAAACCAAATTTTAGCCTTTTGTGAAATCCGTAAAAGTGAAGTCCATCCAGGAGCAGGTTCAGCTTTTGATTCATGGTCCAGAGGTGAAGTCATCGCCTGTTTTCTGCTCTGTGGTCGAAGCCTTTGAGCTGCCAGCTCATCTGACTCCATGGAAAGTTAACATTTATCTGTTACAGAATCCAAACTCTGAGCATCACCACTTAACGCATTATATATGTTGGCTCCAACATTCAGAAACTGGACTAAAAAGAAACACAGAGTAGTATTTGGACTTTCATCTACTAGAAGTTCCTAAATGTGGCTAAAGCCCATTGACATGAATAGAGATGGACAAAACAAGGCTGTTACCTCCAGTTCCAACCAGATTAAATCAATTCAATCGCCTTTTTCTGCGGTACAGATAGCCAAATTTCACCATTTCGGAACCAGACGAAGGTTTGAGGTGGGGGCAGAGGGCACCACGTGCTTTTATTGAGGCATCTGATTGACTAGTTTATAACATTAATACCTTGTTATAGAAGAAAATAAATAAGTTTATCAAGAACATGCTAAAAAGAGAAACCAGATCAAGAATGGTTATTCTGACAAACCGAATGACTGAATAATAGCTGTTTATTTCTCTATAGAGGTCTGTAGTGGAGTAATATTCTGTCCAGTTCTCTTTATATGCCGTCTGTAGCTCCCTTTATTCAGTTTGGACTACTAACTCTTCAACAGTTTACACAAACAACGTAATTCCAGCTGATTCTGTCGAGAGAAGCAGCTTTGCACCGATATGCAACACTTTACAGTGGAGAAGTTTTTCCATAAGTCAGCTGATTCTGTTTTGGAGAAAAGTGGGTTTGTGTCTTTATGCAACGTAACGAACATAAAGTGTAGCGTAATGGTGCAAAGGTGATACATTGTAACTCCAGAAACAGTCAAACGTTTACAGTATCTTAAAGTCCTCCTCCAGTGAAAATCCTGTTTTTTGAGATTTTAACATCAGCATCACTGGATTTTTTGTGTGAGTTTCATCCAATACTTACGGTAGCAGGACTGAGAACGCTGGAAAATCTCCACCAGACTCCACGGAGCTTCTTGATGTGACCACGGAAATGTGAACGGCGGCTCATTTGACCGCAGTTGGAAAGGATTGTAAATCAATGAAAGAGCATTTTGATGTTAGCTTTGATTATTTTATCAAGAACTCTGAGAAACCAATGATTGAATGTATTGATCACAGTCAATAAACATTGGAGAATTAGCTAAAAGAGTCTTTGGTGAACTGGAAGGAGAACGAATCTGAGGGGGCGGAGCTCCAAAAGCCACGCCCCCTCAGAGGAGATTTTGAAAACAGAGACTTCAGTTCAACATGAAAAATGGCTTTTTAAGACATCTAGGTCGTGGGATTTTGGTTAAAAACTTAATAATTATCATTAAAACACTACTGGGAATGTTTTTTTAAATAAAAAAATTATTATTGGGGGGACTTAAAACAGTGTCCATTATGTAGGCGACAGCTCTGGTGTTAAAAGGTTAATACTGTATATTCTTCTGTAAGATCCTCCACTCAAAAACCTCACATCACCCGAACGCGTCAACTCCCCGTATGGATCAAAGTGACTTAGTCTATAAACTGTTTGGGTTTCCCATTTAGGCTGTCTCTACTCTGAACAAACTGACTCTCCTGTGAAGAAAACACGTTTTGTCTTGGCTGTCATACAGGTTCTTTTGGAACTATCGTATTAAACTGAGCACCAGCATCCTGTTAAATCGATTTTCCCTTCACACCAGCAGATCGTCGGCTTGAAGAATGAATCAGTCTGAGTCGTAGATAAAAGTCTCTCCTTAACATGTCGTAGATTACTGTGAGTTTGAAAAAAATCCAAATTTAAATGGAGCCAAATCCCGTCACCCTGTCAAAGCCCATCTCAGGGGGTAACCCAACCCTTCAGAGGACAGGGTTAAGGCTTGATGAAGTGGACTCTGGCGGGAATCTGTGGGCCATAAAGAAGAACTCATTTTAAGGACTGGGTTATTGATCTGTGAGGGATATGGAGCTCAGATCTTCAGGGGTAGAAACTAGGATTCTGTTCCTGAGGAATGGAGGACAGTTTGAGCCTCCGTGATCCTCGGAGCGCAAATGATGTCATTAAAGAAGGTCGCGTTGTGTTTTTTTTTTTTTTGCCCTCATGATGCGTTTGAAAGAGCTCTCTTTTAGAACATGTCAGAAACTTTGTTCTCAGCTTTACAGGCGGCCATGAAATGCAGCTTCTCTCTGCCTCACGTCAACAGCGTTTAGGCTTGATCAAAAGCAGTACAGGAAGTTGACCTAACGCCGCCGGCTCTTGATCATCCTCTTCTTTAGCCTCCCCGTGGAACAGCTGCAAGTGATGAAAACACTTCAGATACTGTCAGGGCTTTCAGGTTCAGATCCCCACAGGAGGGGATGCCGAGTCGAAGAGGAAAGGAAGGATGGCAGAGCCGGCCAGTGATACGGAGACGACAGAATCAGGTTCAGAGGAAGGATGAAGGCGGGAAGTCACACATGCGGCGCCGACAGACTCACACCTCCACTGAGGTGGTGAGGCGGACGCACCAAAGGTTTATCAGTGGGCATTGTGTCTTCTACGTTTTCACCCAGAGAAGTCGAACTGATGATTTAGGAGAGTTTAGTGATGCAAAAATGAGTTCATTATGTGTCCAAGCCAAGAAGAGGAAAGTCTGTGTTTCTTCCATTTTTATTTTAATTAAAAAAAGATTCATTGAGTCGGGGAGAGATTTCAAATTGATCATTTATTTTAATGACGTTTCAATGATAACCTTACCTTTATGTTTCAAGGGTAACCAAATAGGGCAGTTGGAGGCTGACTCCAATCTCAGTCCAGATTTTAAAAAATGCCCCAAAAGGGGGCGGGGCTATTGGAGACAGACTGGGAGGTGAAGGTGTGGCCTGGATCTTTGATTGACAGTTAGGTTAGCTTTATGTAGCTGTAACATTAGAAGGCGTAGTTCTTGAACTATTGACAGCTTAGTTTTAGAGATAATAAAAATGTAAATATACCACAGCATTAATCATTTTCTAAGCTTTAATTTGAGCCATTGTTGTGAAAATCGGTTTAAAAATGAGGGAGTTAGCCTGATTTTTGTGGTTGATGCCTGCATGTCTTACATTGAAACGGCTGCATTCTGTTGACGTGAATGGCGCCTGTGCGCGCACGTCTCTGTCTGTAGCAGCGAACAGGCAGGGCCAATCCAGTAAAATCTAGAAATACTCAAGATGCTGCTTTTCCAATGCCCGACGGCGGGGCTGCCGGCGCAGCTGAAGGTTCGCAGGTTCGAAGTTGACCAGAGTCTGAGAGTGGTCAAATGCTGCTAGCATCATAGCTAATAAAGGCTAACAAATTAAGCTAACAATCCTGAGAGAAACGTTCAAATCCATCACCAGGACAGAGTTTGCTGGATATATAATCTCATTTTTACTCGACATTCTAACTTTCAAGTCCACTAGATAGTTGAGTTAGCCAGTAGAGCCATGCTAAAGCTAATGTCCGACCGTTACAGAATCAGAGATGGGCGGGGCTTTTATACTGGAGCTGCAGATCATGATGAATAAAACTTCAGGGACTTCCACCAGTTGACCAATCACAAAATTCAGCTGTAATACCTCGTCTCAACCTGTAGGAGGCAGCAAACAGGCGGTTTAGACTATAATTTCATGAATTAAACAAGTTTTTTTTTAATTGTCAAAAATTGGGCAACAACCAACAGACGGCGCTTTTGAAGCCTCATTTTTAGAGGTCAGCAGCTAAAAAAAAGTTGACTCTGTGTTTGGTTATCTTTAAACTTAGTAGATTTTAAACAGGGCAGTTCCTCACTACTTAACTCCTTTAATAATTCAATATCGATGGACAGAATCAAAAATAAATACCCACAATTCAATTCAGAATTTTGTCAATTATCTTTAGTTCTGGTATAAAATTTTACGTTTAAAAACAGAAAAGATGGGTTTTGCCTTAATATTAATAGAAATTATGATTTAAGCTTGATTTTTAATTGTTTCTAATTGGATCGTCTAAGTGCAGATCAATTTGATTTTAATTAGTGACTTTTTATTTTAGCACAGCATTCCTTTTAGAAACACCAACACTTTAAAGAAGAAAGATGAACTCATTAGATTAGTCTGGTTAGTTTGACAACAGCCTTTACTGTAATTCATGAAAGTGTCTTTTTATAATTGCAAAAATAGTGCATAATGTTCTTGTGCACATTATGAAAGGTCATCATTATTAATAAGAATTTGTTCTCAGTTGATCCTTCTGGTAAAATAGGTTAAAAAAGGTCAAATAAAATAACATGTGACTTCTTCCATTTTTTCAAACCATATTCAAGGAAAGAGCTACATTTATTACTTTCCTGATTTTCAGATCTCCATTAAAACACCTAAATGTGTCTCAAACCCAATCTTTTTTCCCCACAATCCCACTCTGCTTAACCCTTCTCATTCAAACACATGTGCTGCTATAAGAGCAGTTTCACCTCAAACGAACACTTCCCTTCATCTGTGAGAAGGAGAACACAAACAGACACAAGTGAGATCTGTGATCTCTCCATCAGCCTCATTTAGCAAACACTCTGCTTGATTTTCCTCCCACATCAAGGGGAACTGCTTTCAGATATTTACATTACTAAATGATCTTTCTACTGAAGCTCGGCTCACTGAGAATGCTCCTCTAAGTACTCAGTCATCAATACCACATGGTGCAAAGTGGAAGTGAGTTTGTTCTTCAGTTCGACTAATCTGATGTGATTTGCTTCACTTTACACTTTAATAAGCAAATCAAACTATTTCACTCTTTAATATCTCTTATTCTTTTAGTCTCTGTGCTTTGATCTGATACCTCAAGTCTTAATGAAGATGAAACACAAATTAACTCATGAATAATTCATAAAAAGAGATTTTATTGAATAAACTGATTGTATTAATAATCCATCCACTCGAACAAGCTGAAAGTTGAAGCTGTTCAAATGTGTCGGTCAGTGTTGACTCTCCATCCTGAGATGGTCCGTTTAGTCTGAGCTGTGATTGGTTGTCTGGTATAACACAGTCCACTTACCAAGTCACGACTCAAGTTTTGTGAGCCGCAACTCAAATCTCCTAAACTACAACTCAAGTCTCGTAAGCTGCAACTCGGGTCTCCTGAGCCGCAACTCATGTCCCGTGAGCCACAACTCAAGCCTTGTGAACCGCAACTCAAGTCCCGTGAGCCACAACTCAAGCCTTGTGAACCGCAACTCAAGTCTCGTGAGCCACGACTCAAGTCTCGTGAGCCGAGATTCAAGTCTTGTGGGTCGCAACTCAAATCTCCAAAGCTACAACTCAAGTCTCCTGAGCCACAACTAAAGTCCTGCGAGCCGCGTTTCAAGTCTAGTGAGCCACAGGTCAAGTCTCGTGAGCCGCAACTCAAGTCTTGTGGGTCGCAACTCAAGTCTCGTGAGCCCCAACTCAAGTCTCCTGAGCCGCAACTAAAGTCTCGTGAGCCGGAACTCAAGTCTCCTGAGCCACAGCTCAAGTCTCGTGAGCCGAGATTCAAGTCTTGTGGGTCGCAACTCAAATCTCCTAAACTACAACTCAAGTCTCCTGAGCCACGACTCAAGCCTTAAGAGCTGCAACTCAAGTCCCGTGAGCCGCGATTCAGGTCTCGTGGGTCGCGATTCAAATCTTCTGAGCCACAACTCAAGTGTTGTGAGCCACGATACTTGAGTCACACCTCACTAGACCTGTGTCGCGGCTCATTGAACTTGTATTGCGTCCCATGAGTCTCGACTCACGACCCCCGAGACTTGACTGGAGGCTAACAAGTCTTAAGTCGCAGCCCACGAGACTTGAGTCAGGTGAGCCACTGGAAGTAGTCCGGAGTTGTTCGCACCGCCTGCCGCCTCTCCCTTTCCTCCTCTGGTTAGTTGTACACCAGCTGCAGTAGAGCAGAGTCACTGCAGGCTCGGTAGACGTTTCCTTGACAACCCACCACATCATGTTACTCAACCATAAACGTAGTTTGCTTCTTGTGAAATACAATTTAAACCAACAAATGTTACAAACGTTTGATTTAGTATTCATTTCTTTCCTAAGTGACCGTGGTATAAGAGGGACAAGAGACGTCATTATAGGAAAGAATAGACTCTGCTGTAGTATTTTTACTCTCCCAGTTCAGATGCTTTTATCTTTTCAACACTAAGAGGAGAACTTCAGAGTGAAATCCTCGTCGGCACCCGGACCTTCTGGGTTTCCCTCTGCTGTCCTCCAACACTTTCCTTTTTCCACGCACCACTTGCTGACTTGTTTCATATAGAGGTCAGGCCACACACGGGGGCAAGTGGCGGTTGCGCTCCATGTAATGAATGATTCTTTACCGTGTTTTGACCACCTTGCCAAGCGCACAAGGACACACGATCTCGCAAGGAAAACACTTGCGGTCAACATGTTTCATGTCCATTTATTAAGATTTATCGTTCAAATAAGTCTGTGGTTGTGGGGGGGAGGGCATTAAGTATACATTATGGTGTTTTGGCCGTTGAGCTGAGTATGGTATTTTCATAATGAGTAGTTTTGAGGAGTGGTTGAAGTAATAATCATACTGTTTTGACTCCTTCTCTCTCAGGGGCAGAAAGCAGAAGCAGAGAAGTACTTCCTCAAGGCCATTCAGCTGGAGCCCACGAAAGGCAACTGTTACATGCATTATGGTGAGAGTTCTCTTTGAATGTTTCATTTGGCAGATTAACACCAACTCATGTTTGGAGAGTTTTTTTGACCTGTTTACCTCTCCGTACGCCCATAATCTCAGATTAGTGGAGGGTGGTCACATGATGATGGGATGATTTCACTTTGAGTTCATTATATTCATTGAATTGATTCTCTTTTTTATTTTGTATTGTTTAATATGATATACTAATAGCACAAAGTTCCTTCTGAGGTTTAGTCTCATAACTTTTAGTGAGTAATCTGTTAATCCTGTTAAACCCTATTAGATCCTGAACAGCTTTTCCATCTGAGCTAATGACTCTGCCTTCCATCACTGCACCAGCTTAGACTTAGACTTAGACTTAGACTTAGACTTAGACTTAGACTTTGCTTTATTAATCCCTTTGGGATGGCACCCTTGGGGAAATTAATATGGCAATATGGCTTGGCAATATCTTTAAAAATATATAATTACAAATGAATATATTAATCAAACTGATGCTTTACTGTGTTATTTTCCATCTTACACACCACAAAAAATATAAAAAATTGACACCCTGGACTTTACTGGGTTGCGGTGTAACGGATCATAAAACTCACGGTTCGGATCGTGTCACAGTTTTAGGGTCACGGTTCGGATCGTGTCACAGTTTTAGGGTCACGGTTCGGATCGTGTCACAGTTTAAGGGTCACGGTTGGGATCATGTCACAGTTTTAGGGTCACGGTTCAGATCGTGTCACAGTTTAAGGGTCACGGTTCGGATCGTGTCACAGTTCGGATCGTGTTACAGTTTTAGGGTCACGGTTCGGATCGTGTCACGGTTCGGATCGTGTTACAGTTTTAGGGTCAAGGGTCAGATCGAGTCACAGTTTCAGGGTCACGGGTCATGTTAATACCTTACCAACACAGATTTAGGTCATTAATGAATAATTCTTAAGTATCAATAACTAAGTAGACATAACACTATTTCAGAATCCAAATGCAGATCAAGTATCAGAAACCGAATTGTTTTCATTACGATAGATCACATTTCAGGAGACCAAGAGAGATCAATAAGTTTAATTGATTTACTATTTTTGTTATTATTATAAGGTAATGCTGTTAAATAAAAAGGTTTGTATTCTGTCCTTTGACCAAAGTTGGTTTTCCTTCTTCTGCTGCCTGATTATCAGCTGTAAATGCTTGTTTAAATTTTGAATATCAATTGATCCTTTTTTCCTCCTGTACTGTTTTTTTAATGTAATTTGATTTTTAAATTGTTCAATTTAAAAAAAACCTCCAAATACAAAGCTAGATTAACATTTTATTTGCATATTTTTCCACCCGTTTGGATTCGAATTTAAACAGTATCTCATTTTATTGGAGTTTTTTTTATCTCCAGTTTTATTTGGTGCAGACAGACTTAACTCGGTTGTAAACGTATGTCCAGGCTGGACCTTTAAATAGTTCTGCTGAGTGATGACTTCATAAACGAAGACGTCGGGTTCTTTAAGGCAGTCCCTGACTTTAGTGCTGTACCTACAAATAACGTTAATAACGTTGTTCTCCACATTTGATCCATCCCATGGGGTGAGCTGCAGACACAGCCGCACTCGGGAACCATTTGGTGGTTTAACCCCCCAATCCACCCCCACTATTGATCTGGATTTAATCTCACGACCTTCCAGTCTCATGGTGGACGCTCTACCACAGGGCCACTGAGCTGAAGTTATTAGTGAACAGTTCATTTATGTTGTTGATACAACCCAAATCCTCGGCTCTCAAAGGGTTAATGCTCAAGTTTCAATGTTCGTCTTTGATGGAGCGCCTCTCCCAGGTTGACTCAGACTCACCTGTAACCCTCGGTAGAGATGTTTTTACCAGATGGAAGCCCGTCCCTGAGGTCAGCTGATGCGACCCACCAAAGATGGATGGTGTGCGGCGCTCATATCTAGTGTTTCAGACGGGCTGAGCCAAAAGCAACAGTGTTGGGCTGCGTCTCCCTCTGCGCCTCCACGGGGATTCCGAGTGTTTTAATAGCAGCGCTGTTCTCTCCTGCCCCGTCAGGTCAGTTTTTATTGGAAGAGTCGCGGCTGCTGGAAGCAGCGGAGATGGCGAAGAAAGCGGCTCGCCTGGACAGCGGGGAGTTTGATGTGGTGTTCAGCGCGGCCCACATGCTCAGGTAAGTCTTTGATTGAATTCCTTCTCTTTCTGTTGTTATTTTTAATTTCCACGGCCTCAGCAGCGTGTGCAGTTTGTTCTGTGGGTACATGATGGATGGGCTGGAGTTTTCCATGACAGGGTGAGTGAGGGAGGTCCACCGTCTGCTCGGCTGATCCGCGGGCTTACTCCATTCCTCAGCCCCGTGATTTACTTGGCTGTTCTTCATAATCCTGCTCTCCTCAAGCAGCCGTAGAAGTGCTGCTGCGTCTTAGCACTTATTGAGTGCTAGATGTTCTTGTGCAGTTTGTCAAACCTCAGGAATCTTTGTGTGTCTTCCACTGGAGGACGGATTCCTGATTAAACACTTTTGGAGCGGTGAAAACGTCAGTTGATGCTGAGCTGCGATGCGTTTTTATACTTTACACCTTTATATTTCGGTATTAACCAAAACCTTCCAGGATTTTCTGGAAGATATTTATGATTGTTGTGGCGTAAAACACCTGATGTTGTGCCAGCTTTTGTGAAAATGTTTTTAATATTTTTTAAAAAGCGCATAAAAAATGTATAATACAAAAAAGAAAATTCACGTTCTCGTATTCTATTTTCATTGAGACGTATGGATTAGGAAATACTTCACCATCATCTACAATGTTGTTCTGCTGTCATTTAACTTAAATAGAACCGTGAAACACAAAATGAACTCACAATATCCCAAATAAGTGTATTGATTTACTTTAGAATGAAACGACATTTTCCAGGGAAAAATTATAAACTTAAAAAAGCAGCAGAAGCAGATTAAACCTCAGATCTCCATGTTCAATGATGTCATCAGTAATCGCTGGTCCGCTTGCGTTAGCGCTTGATTATCTATAACAACAGCGTTTTTATCACTTTAAAAAGGTCATGCTACAACAAAAAGTCCTTACTTACATTTAAATGTAAACGTCTGTGATTCAGAGAGCATCCACGTGAAGCAACGCGCTTCTTGGCGCTACGCGGTTTAGCGTCGCGGGGGAGGACTTTGTATTCCTCCGCTTGGAGAGTCAGATTTAAATAATAAACTCCCCCTTCAAATATTAGGGCAGGGAGAAGGGAAGAATTCGAATTGGGCTTAAATTATTTGTATGTATTATCAATTTCCAGAGTCAGCTATGCGCAGAACAACATGTCAGATGGCTCCGCACCTGTGCGCGTTCAGCATCCCCCCCGCCGTGTGCGCAATCGCGCTCAGCACACCCCAACTCTGCTGTGTGCACGCCCACCTTGAAGGGAAAAACAGTCGGAGAGGACTAAAGAGATAATAAAAATAAAGAGATAATAAAAAAAAGAGCACGGCTCCCGAGAAGAAGTCAGAAGGAAAACAAGTCACAAAGCTGCGTCGTCATTCATGACTGTTGTCACAGTCGATTCGCCAAAGTTGCCGTAAAGTTGCGATAAAAATAAAAAGTTACAAGGTGTGCAACTTTGAATTTGCGTTAATAGTTGCGTTCGCAGCATCGCAAAATCCTGGAGGGTCTGATTAACACATTGATGAAGGAGTTGTTAAATTACCTTGTTGGGAGGACCAGTGGCATGGACCCCTCAAGCTTTGGAGTTGGTGAAGATGACCTTACACGGTGTTCAGGTCTTTGAGGTTTCCCTCTGTCCTGACAAACATGAAGGCTGACGCCAAATAAAGCCCACCTTTAACATATAAAAGTGAACCTTATTTTATTAATCTGTCCTTGCAGCCCCGAGATGTCTGTACAAGCCTGATACAACTTTTATTAATCTGAATAAATTCCGATTGGGTCTTTCACTTTCTTCTCATCAACGAACACGCAGAGGTTAGCGGAGGCCAACCTCACAGCTGTTGCGTTTGTGACCATGAGCCACGAGTTCTCCGGGCTGGTAGGCTTTAAATCCAATCCCCTCAAATTTCTGCTGTTTTATCGAAGTGTTCCTCAGTTTTTCACCAAGTTTCCCTCCAACCTTCTGACATGAGATCATGACGGATCTCCACCACCAGCAGTTTTGGGTCGAGTGCTGGTTCCAGGGTCCAGACCTCTGACAGATAAAACAGCTCTGAGTCGTGTTTGGGTTGAACTCATCTCTGCCTGCTTGGCATGGGGTCTTTATCCTGCAAAGTCCTCACTCTTTATGTGTTTGTCTTGGATGAAGGGAGGGAAAAGCTCCGCTCGATTGGGACACGAGTATATCTACACAAGGGAAAAAGGAAGATTACAAGGAGGAACAGAAGCCTACAAATTGGTTCGTGTTATTTACGACCCTCCTGGGCCCTTGGTTTTTGACCATTTGGCTTCCAACCTAATAATTTCTCCCCTCCACTTTTACGCAGTTATTTTTTTACTTCACTGCATGTTTATAGTGTGAATTTAGCACAGGAAAAGTTGGCCCCGGGGAACCGTTTGGACTTCCTTCTAATCTGTCAACTCCAGTGACAATAAAACAATCCACAGGGATGTCAGTGTGCAGCGTAAGGGAGAAGATCGCGTAGAAAACACAGTTTATTTTCTCATAGATTACCATGCAAATTGCAACATAAACACAAGTACAGCAGAGTTGCATTATAACTGAAGGGATTACTCCGTTTATTGGAGCGTGGGGATGTGCGATTGGCCCGGATTGTAAATGTTTGACTGGAAGTTTATATTTATTGGCTGTAGTTTGAATGATAATTGTAGTTGATTAATAAACCACTTCTTCTCAGCAAACAGGCCTTTACTCAAAGGTGAAGGGAGCCAGAGTTTCTTTAAATAGTCCAATTCTTATTTTATTTTCCTCTTGAGTATAGTGTTCTTCTTAGTAAAACGAAACGGCCAACAGTGTAAATCTGAAGGTGTGGAGACAAGTAGTTTGCTATAATAGTTTTCATATACATAAAAGCATTTCTAGGTCTGGGTTTTAAAGTGAAAACTTTTGTTGTACAAAAGAGAAATACATAGAATTGTATTGGATACTTGTGGTAACGTGGCTGTACTGAATGTCAACACTATGAATAACATTGACGTCCATTTACACCACGGACAACGAAAGTTTAATTTTCAAAGTAAAAAAACAACATGACATTTATGACACAAAACGTGCATTTTACAAGAAGGCACAGGTCCTGATCGCCAAAGCTCAGGATGTTGAAAAGACATTTGACACAAATTGATTAATAAAAAGAATGAGATCCCACAAAGCAGCTACGAGTGAAGAGAGCGGAATGAACTACTCAATGTGGGGGTTGTAGGAAGAACCACTCCTCTGGAAATCAGGAGGAGGGGGGGACAGACCAGAGACACAACAGAGATGATGTAAACTGATGGTTGAACTCCCCATTAAACACAAGCTAGATGCACCACAGATGCCAGATAATGTTGTGTAGTATAGTGCAGTATACTGCAGTATAGTGGAGTGTAGTATAGTGTGGTAAAGTATAGTGCAGCATAGAACAGTGTTGTGTGATGTAGTATAGAATAGATAGAATAGTGCAGTATAGTGTTATTTTATGTTGTATAGTACAGTATAGTGTGGTGTGATGTAGTATAGCATAGTGTAGTATAGTGTAATGTAGTATAGTATAGTGCAGTATAGTATAGTGTGGTGTAATGCGGTATAGTATAGTGCAGTATAGTGTAATATAGTGTAGTATACTATAGTGCAGTATAGTATAGTGTGGTATAGTGTAGTATAGTATAGTGTGGTATAGTATAGTGCAGTATAGTATAGTGTGGTATAGTGTAGTATAGTATAGTGTGGTATAGTATAGTGTGGTATAGTGTGGTATAGTATAGTGTAGTATAGCCTTGTTTGGTGTAATGTTGTATAGTATGGTGCAGTATAGTGTGATATAATGTAGTATAGTATAGTGGAGTATAGTGTAATGTAGTATAGTATAGTGCAGTATAGTATAGTGTGGTATAGTGTAGTATAGTATAGTGTGGTATAGTATAGTGTAGTATAGCCTTGTTTGGTGTAATGTTGTATAGTATGGTGCAGTATAGTGTGATTTTATGTAGTATAGTATAGTGCAGTATAGTGTAATGTAGTATAGTACAGTGCAGTATAGTATAGTGTGGGTTAATGCGGTATAGTATAGTGCAGTATACTGTGGTGTAATGTGTTGTTGTATAGTGAAGCATAGTATAGTATACTGTGGTGTAATTTAGTAAAATACTCTTCAGACAATGTAATTGTCACTCTAAAATTGCAGAATAATGTTGGATTTTGGGTGAATAAACTGAAAAAAACGACTTTACAACTGTAACTGGTAACAAATAAATCTTCAAAGTAAAGTGCAGATTAATATTATCATTTTCAATGTAAATCTATCAAGTGTTTTTCCTAGATAAAAAAATAGGCTGTAGTTCAGTTTACTTAAGAAGTTCTGAAGAAAAAAAAATTTTGGGCACCACATGTATAATAGTCTGCTTTTTGTGAAAAGTCGATCTAAACACAAAATATATGATTTCTTAAAGTACTACAATTTATTGAATATTTATTTTGTAAGTGGTATGAGCGTGATAATGCCCTTTGAAGTGTGAATTATCAGAAATTAATGCATTATGTGGAAGAGGACAGGTTAGGTTTCCCAGACATGCATTAGTTTCTGATAATGCACACTTCAGAGGGCATTATCACCTTCAAATATAATTCCATTCTTTGTGTTTTTATCTGAATGTTGTGTTGATTTTGATCTCCTCCCAATAACGCCATAAATTAAAGGTGATTAAATACATATGCTTGTAGCACGTAACATAGCATAGAATATTAAATCGTAAGAGTCGCAGTTTGATTGTCAAACAATCCAAAGATTTATTGAGTTTAACATAAACAGACCAGCACACATCAGATGAATCAAGAGTAAATTTGACACTGAAGTTTGGTTTATTGGCTGTTCTATGCCTGGACACAATTAGCGATTCAATGCTAAAGCTAGCTTGTAAATGTAAGCTACAGTTTTGGTTTGCATAGGTTTTTTTTCTCAGAAGTCTTTAAGTTTTTAATAAGACTTTGACGTGTTTGTTTATCTAGAGAGACTTCTCTTCAAAGCTCCTCCCCCAGCGTGTCTGTGAGGTACCAAACCTTCAGTCTCTGAGCTGTTCAGTCAAGCGGGACCGGTGTTGGATGTAACCCACTCGGGTCAGCGTGACTTTGATCTGGAAACCTGCAGATGGTGATCATCTAATAGATCCTGACAGCTTAAATGAAACCGTGAATCCAAAGCTTTTGTTTGCTTTGATCACGGTGACTTTAGGGGCACCCCCGCCCGCCGTCGACCAGGCCGTCCTTGACTTTGTCAGAGCAAAATTATTTGCAATTAGAGAATTGTTACCATCAGTGATGCTGGAGAAGCAGATTTGTGTGTAAAAGAACAATAAGCAGAGCAGTGAGAAAATGAAGAAAGCGTTTGTGTGTTTTGGAGTCAGAACAGCGTCCATCTTTTCACGGAGTAAATTTGTTCAGAGCAGACTGAACTTCTGCAGGAATCCAATAACGCAGATGTTGTGACCTCCAGGCAGAATCAGAGCAGGAGAGCTTGTAGTGATGTTATCAGGCCACAGATTCGGTCGTCCTCGCAGCCTGCAGGCGCTGGGACCCGCCTCCCGCCATCCCTCATGCCGCTCCCCATGTTATTTCCTCGCTGACCCCTGAGCACCAGTAAACACGGCGGGTTCAAGGCCTCATCCGAAGCCAGGGGCAATAAAAATGAGTAACGATTGTGTCTTTCCCTTTTTTCAGGCAGGCCAACCTAAACGAGGCGGCGGAGAAGTTCTACGCGCAGGCGGCCGGCCTCAGACCCAACGTGAGTGAAAAACTGTTGGCGCCCATTGCGCCTCACTTTGATGGACACTTTGCAATCACAATCTGGGTGGCGTTCCAGCGTCATTAGCGGTCGCCGCGCTCCCTCACAACGGCCTCCATTGTCTGTGGAGCTCAGAATAACGAGCGTTTGGTTTGTAGCGCGCCGCCAGCTTTGCTTGTGCAACATCCATCAGCAGCTTCAAAGGAGAGGCCAGATTGGAAAGAATAATGATAATAACAGTCAGTCAGTGGACGGAGGAATCCCGGTTCTGGAACGCTCTGGCAGGACGGGTCCGGCTGTTTAAAGAGAGGCGGGACTGTTTAGCATGTGGTCAGCCTGTTTGTTCCTGTGTGTTGATTACCCACCTTCAGTTTTGGATTAATGATCAAATATATCCTCTCAGTGTTATACAGAGATTACAGCTCAACTCTGCATGCACACAAACCCTCACATTATATAAACAAACAATGACAAACATTAGAAAAAGGTTCATATAACAGAGGAGGAGGAGCGTTCTTCTTCGTGTCAAATCAATGTTCAAGTATTTTTTAATGTTTGAGTTAAACTCAGACGAAAGGAGAGAAATAAAATACAAAATGCAGTTTTTTTTAAGTCCTAAATTTCTCTGCTGAGTAAATTTATAAAATTATTCACAAATTGGAAAATTGTTTTATTTCGCCCAGGGCTCCCTAGAAGAAGACCATTTAAATCTTAATGGGACCCACCCTGGTTAAATAAAGATGAATAATAATCATTAACTTTATTGACAAAGAGAAAATACATATTAATAAACATTAAAACAAATGTAAATATGCCAGATTATTGTCGCAGGTGAATTTCCATCTAAAATCTCTTGGAAGGTTAATGTTAAAAAAAAAAGAAAAAACAGAGTTTAAGAGAGTACACAGAAAATTATAAAACTAGTGCTGTCATGTGATTCATTAATCATGACCTGTAATTAATTATTCTAATTAATCAATTTTAAAAAATACCCTTCGATTGACCAGTCAATGCAAAAACAAAATGTATGTTTTTTTTGTTTGTTTGTTTGTTTTTTTTTTTTTAAGTTTTCAAGCAGCAAATTTCCCTCTTGGTAGAATGATCCATGAACCTTTCTGAACAGTAGAGTAAAAAGAAAGTTTACTACAATAAACCATTGGGGCAAGCTACAAAAATAAAAATAAAGCTGTAAATCTTAAATATTCTAATATTACGATAGTTAAAGTTGTATATTTACAGGGAAAAAAAAGTTTTTTTATTGTTCTGGTGGTCCCAATACTTCAGGAGTGTCAAATTCAATCACACAAGAGGCCAAAATCCAAAATATAACTTTGGTCGCAGGTCAAACAGGATACACATTTATTGAACACTCTAAAACTACATCTTTAAAACTTTAAAACCGTAACTTTTTAAATAATTATGAACTAGATATATAGCATCACCTGTGAATGCTAGTGTGAATGCTGGAAGCTGAATTTGGCTGAAAACGCTGAAGCTAATAGCCAGCTAAATGCCAAATTAGTCTAAAACATTAGCCAAAACAGCTAGCATGTAGCTGAAAAACCAGCTAAACTTCCAAATTGCGTAAACAAATAAAAAAAGCCTAAATTAGCAAAACAGCTATCGTGTAAATATTAGCTAAACTCCAAAACAGCCTAAAAATCGCAAAAATAGCTTAAATTAGCCAAAACAGCTAGCATGTAGCTGAAATATTCGCAAACTCCAAAACAGACTAAAAAATAACGACTAAATAAATATCTGATCTTCATCTCAATCCATTTATTTGCCTCATTTCTGTATTAAAAGTAATCTGTTCCCTCTGTTTAAGGATTTGATTTTCTTGTGTAAACGTTAAATTCTCTCTTTAGTTTCTCTCATAAGTTCACGCCCTTTGACCTTTTCCTTCTATTCATAGCCCGTTTCCCTCTAACCTGTGTGATGTCAGTGCGGTTGGGTCATGTCCCAGCAGCTTCACATCAAACGCTGACGCTTCGTGGTCCAGCTTTGCTTTTGCTCCCTTTTTTAGTGGAGGCTGAGGGGATACAGAGCAGCAGGAAATGAGAAAAAGATAAATACACGGAGGCTTCTGACAACTCTGTAGAGAGAGGCAGGAGTGAGGGATGCATTTTTAAAAAGATTTAGATTTATGGGGGAAGTACAGAAGGAGCAGATGAAAACCCTTCAGGGCAGATTTTTGAGAAATCCAGCTGAAAGTTTTGTGTTAGTTCATCGTTTCTCCTGTGGATTTCCTAGTTTAGCCGCTTCATCGTTAGTCCCTAAAACCTTTCTCTGAATTAGGATCATTTATAAGTCGATTTTGATGCTTATTAGCCCTTTAGTGAACCCAGTTCATGCCTTAAAACAGGGGTACCCGAACTACGGCCTGTCCCGGCCCCCCAAACTGTTTCATTTGAATAATACATTTTTACCGTTTTTTTAGGCAAATTTGGCATTTAGCTAATATTTCAACCATACGGTAGCTGTTTTAGCTTCATTTTCCCAGTTTCTAAGGTTAATTTTGTATTTAGTCAGTACTTCAGCTACATGCTATCTGTTTTGGCTAATTTAAGCTTTTTTCAGTTTTTTAGGCTATTTTGAAGTTTAGCCAATATTTTAGCTTCAGTGATTTTAGCTATGAATTAAGAATCTTCAGCTACTAATCTACCGCAGGTAATGCTATACATCTAGTTTTTAAATGTTTTACTATGATTTTCTCTGTGAAGATTACATAAATGAATTATTTAAAATGTGTCTATGTGGCTTTCTGGAAAACTATAAATCTTTACATTTAGGCTGTGATTGTTACACTTTTTCTGTTAGTCTACAAACTGATCCCGGCCCCCATCAGAGAAGAGAACAGTTACGCCGGAGTCACACCGGACGCGATAGCGCCACGAAGGGGAGTGCGCGCCGCTTCGCGGCGCTCTATTGGTCACACCAGACACGATTTTTTCCGCGACGGTCAACGGGCGCTTCTGCTAGAGCTATTGCTTTTTTTGCCATCATGGTCAATAACCAGGATATCTCCCAGTGTTTCTGCTAAAAGGAGATGGTCTCTGCCCCTGTTGACACAGACCCCGCCCCCCAACTCCGCAGTCGGCCCACTTCATTGATCGGTTTGTGCGCGCGTGTGCGTGTCTGTCTGTTTTGTTGTGTGTCTGTGTGCACGCACGCGCTCCCACGTGTTTCCGTCGGTAAATTAATAAACTAAAAATATTACCTGATGTTTCTTCCAAGAAGAACCGCTCCTCTGCCTCTCTCTCGTTCAAACGCAGCCCCATGCCCCGCTCCAGTGTCCCCCCACTGCATTTGGGGGCCCCGTCTGCCCTGCTTTTTTTCCTCCCAGAACCCTGCAGCCCAGCACACCCGCTCCAGAGATCTGTGGTGTCCGGGGTGGGGGCTCTCGCGCACGCGTGTCTGTGTGTTTTGATTGTATGCATATTTTCATCTCTACAGTCTGTTTAGACACAAAAACATGATCACATTTGTCAATCGTGGTGTTTTATTGTGAAAAATTGGTTCTATTTTGAAAATAAACCGGATTTTCTCATGTATTTTGATGCAACTTCCTGCCAGTATTGACGCGGAGCGCTCGCGGCTCGCGCACAAAATAGGCCAGACGCCGAAACGTTGCGCTGCACCGCGCGGACCCTCTGCGCCGCTCTGCGTCGCTCCGCGCCTGGTGTGACCGACGCCATAGGTTAACATGGGCGCCGAATGGAAGCGCACTCCTTCCCGCGCCGCTTTGCGGCGCTATCGCGTCCGGTGTGACTCCGGCGTGACTCCGCCGTTATGTGGCTCTAACAAAACAAGTTTGAGGACTCCTGCCTTAAAAGTAGAGCTGAGAATTGATAAAAATTAATTAATCGCAAACATGGGAAGAAATTAATCGCAATTAATGGCAAATAACTATTTTTTTGCTACAATATTTGCCGACCACTTATCTGCAAATAATCACAGTATGAAATCACAGGAAACTGGATATTTAGAGCATTTATATTTAAAACATTTATTTTTAATTAGGGCTGTCAATTTAAAGAAATCAAGTGAATCCCTTTTTGTGTTATGATTAATCACCATCAATCACAATGTTTTATTGGGTAAATTCTGTGACAATATGCAGCTCAGTGGAAGCCTAATTCTGCAAGGCAAAAATGAAGGACTTCTCCTCGAGGTGCAGTTAATTTGCGTTAATGAACATTAACGCGTTAATTCTGTTTGATTAATCGCGCGAGTTAATGCGTTAATGTTCACAGCCGCCTTTCTTCCCAATTTGAGCCATTAGGTCTCAAAGGCCAAAAATCAAAATAATAAAAGGAAATGGAAGAACACATGCAGGCAAATAAAATCATCAGTAATTCTAACGTCTCCTAGATGTTAAATTATAAACTCTGACATTCACCAGGACAACCACAACTCACTTAACATATTACAGTCTTTACAAATTCCACAGAATACCATTAGAGCTGCACTTTTCCAGCATTTATCCATTTGTCAACCATAACTCTCGGGTACAGTTTCATGTGTGGCCCTCTCCTGGTTACCTTAAACCATGTCCATGTGTATAAACAGGTATTTTTTCTGAATTGATTCCCCAGCTTTTTTTTTTTTTTTTTTTTTGTGGTTTCGCCCTTTAAAACTGCGGGGTCAAAGAGACGGTAATTTATTGCATAAACAGTCTAAGAAGCAGTCCAAGAACATTTTCAAGAAGTTTTTCAAACCCAATACTCTAAATCTAAACTGGACTTCCTGCTCTGTCCAGCTTCTGCGTTGGGAGAAAAACGTGTTGCATTTTTCACGTGCTGCAGAGTTTTCTCACTTTCAGCAGCAGCAGCGTTCTGTGATTTATTCAGCCTTTTTTTGCCTGGAGGAGCGCAGTACTGCTGGACATAATGTTCCCATTCAAACTTTCATGGTCCGAGCTTCATCCATCCAACCTTGACAATGGAAAAACACCGGGATGTTATGAAAGGAGGGAGTGTGGAAGAAGAGGCAGTCAGTGAACACAACCTGCAGAGCGGCAGAAGTAAGACGGATGGTTTCAGCATCAGCTGGTGTGGAAACGACTTCCTGTTTGTTTAAAACTTGTAAAGAGATTCCACTTAAAAGAAATAAAATATTTCAAACTTTGGTTAAACAATGAGGCGTGTGAGGGACGTTCAAGAACGCTCTGGATTCTTGAACACGAGTATGATCACATTCTCACACCAAACGCAATTCACGCGACAAATTCGCTGCTCGTCAAAAATGTGTGGCCTCGAGGGCCGGTGTCCTACATGTTTTCTGCTGTTGAAGCTCCTCATTGGCTCAACACACATGATCCAGGTTATCAGCAGCAGATAATTCAATTCAGTCTTATAATCTACAGCCCAATATCACGATGCGATCAAGTCAGTGGACTTACTGGTAACTGTCCAAAGACATAAAGTATAAACAGTAGCTGGTTGATAAACTAAACTAATAAGACGCGGTTTCTGGAAAACCAGCAGGAGACCGGCCCTGGAGGTCTTGAGTTGGACTCCCCTGCAGTAGATGGTGAAGATCAGTGTTCCGGGAAACTCTCCGAATGATCTCATGAACCCAGACATGGAGACAGAATTACAGACGCTTTTGCAGAACTTAAAAAAAAAAATATTCTTTATTTTGCAATCGATTCCCGGCCCTAAAAATAATCATAGTTCATCAATGCTTCTATGGAGCGATGAGGCTGAATACTTTTAGCAGTAGCTCCTCCCACACGCAGAAGGAGTGTCAGGTTTATTAACATTTTTGGACGTGTGTCGAAATCGAGGCAGATTTGACATGCAAACAAATTGTGAAGCTTTATTTACCTTCCTGCAAATGTAGGTTTATAGAAATGGAAATAGAGTTCTGTGCAGGATTGAAGTTCTCCTTAACTTTGAACCCAAACGGTGATCAGATGGAGCTCCTCCTTCGGTCTGGGTCTTCTCTTTGTTTTGGCACGATTGCACAACAGACACTTCCTGGTGACTCACCCAGCACACTGATGAAGATGATGATGATGATGATGCCCGTCGGCACCAGCAGAAATAAACACTTGATTATTGTAAAGCCACTTCAAAGCTCTGCCGCCCCCTCCCACATTCATCCCACAGACCAGAAGCAGAAACACGAAGATCGGTCACCAAACCAAACACAGTCTGGGTGATCCGACAGCAGGGAACCAAAACTGCCCCCGGGTCTGCACCCCCCCCCCCATGTGATGATGTCAGGGAGCAAGTCTAGACCAGGAGTCTAGAACCTGCAGCTCCAGATCCACATGTGGCTCGTTTATCTCTCCATGGTCAAACATTGAGAGATGACCCGGCCATGTCGACCCGAACCAAAACTATCTAAAGAAAACAAATAAACAAAGCCCACAAACTAAGACTACCAAACCCCAAACTAAAATAACAAAACCCAGCAATGTAAGACTACTGAGGACAAAGAGGGGAAAAAAATAATATATATATACATAATTAAATAAATAAAAATAGCATTTTTTTAAAGTAACGATTACTTAATTAGCTTTTATTTAATTTAGATTAGTTAAATGTATAAACAGATGGATAAGTAACATCTTGAGAGAATGCTAGTTTATATTTCTGCTTTTGTTCGTGCCAAAAAAATAGACATAATTCAAATTATTAAAAAAAAAAAAAATGTCATGAATCCAAATCCAAATTTCTTAAAGGCTAAAGTAAGACTATGCGGCATCTTCTAGGTTTTGATCAGAAGGAAACAAACCAAAATGGCTCTTTTCTTTAACACCCGAGACGTCACCTTTGACGCTTAAACAAAATATTTAACATACTGTAACTTTTCAACCGCTAACTCGATCAACGTCATTCCAGTAGATTGTGAAGGAGAAAAGCAGCGCGCGCACAAACGCAGAGTGACCCAAAGGCCGATCCCACCAGTTCCTGAATCGCTACCAGCTCTAGTGAGCGCCTGCATGGAGAAATGGCATCAGCTTACTCGGAAGTGGCTCGAAAATACTCAATAATTATCTTCCAGAGCAGTGAAGCGGTAAGATTCTCCGTATTCAGGGATGTCTCCAGTCTTTAACCCTTTAACCCTTAAACGCAAAATATTTAACACACTGTAACTCTTCAACCGCTAACTCGATCAACGTCATTTCAGTAGATTGTGAAGGAGAAAAGCGGCGTGAGCTCACGTTACACCAAATTAAAGAACAAAAACAGTGGAGCTCCGGTGTTAAAGGGGTCATTGAAGGCTAGCTCTGAAGCTACGATCACACCGCCATCGGAAACTTGCGTCTAAGCGACTATTTCCAATGAAATGTCTATGGAAAACGTTCAAAACTCATGTTTGTCAATCACTACACACATTTTTTAGACACTATTTGGGCTTTACTTACAAAACGTGTCCATCAAACATGTTGAAATTTGAATATTTGCGCTGAAACTCCATCGTTTCAGCTTCAGAATCCTCTGGAATTGCGTTAATTGTGTAGTTCAAAGTAATTCTGCTGTCGCCGGAAATTTCCCTGGTGTTCAAAGTGAGAAGTTTGTTTGTTAATCAAATTATGTCTCCAATTTAAGGATCATTTTTAGTCACTAAATGCTCATTAAGCCGCCGGCGACCCAATCATTTATTCCTAATGAGAGGAAATGAGCTATTTGTGCTGTAAACGTGTTGCTAAAATGCTGTCCAACGTTCTGGTGTGTTCCAGTACCCAGCAGCCTTAATGAACCTGGGCGCCATCCTCCACCTCAACGGGAAGCTGCAGGACGCTGAAGCCAATTACCTGCGAGCGCTGCAGCTGAAGCCGGACGACACCATCACCCAGTCCAACCTGCGCAAGCTGAGGAACATCATGGTGAAGCAGGGCCTGAGGACTACCGGCCCCTGACTTCTGCACGCCATCTGCACGCCAGACGGCCGGCGAGCTCCGCAAGCGCCTCCGACCTGCAGCGTTCCTCGTCACCACGTGGAGTTTATGCTTCAACAATCTTCACGAAGGATGAACTCAGAGCTGCTTTACTGGTTTAAACGAACGTTCCATCCAGAAGATGAAGAAAATGGATCATCTCTAACCCAATAGTTACTTCAACCGCCCATCTGCTCTTAGTTTCACATCCAACGAGTCGCTTTGATTTGCTGGTGAGATTACACACACACTTCACAGTGAAGTTCAAATAAACGAAAGCGCCTGGGAGCTTCCTGCTCTCGGTGAAACGTTTGAAGAAGGGAATTCGTTAAATCATTGCAGGCAATGATCAGCTGGAAGCCACAGAAGTCGGATTTTGTCGGAGTAAAAAAAGAAAAAGTTTCCTTTCAGAAGTGGTGGTTAAGTTATTATAGTGTCCAGAAAATGATTAAAAATGAAACTAAACGTTGCTTTGTGGTGCTAAAAAAGGGATTGAATGCCTTTAAAAAGGAAACTTGTCATTTTCTTGACTCAAGGGGCGTCATGATGCCGAGTCTCTCGTCCAATAATAATCCATGACAGCAGCACGACACACGTGTCTATTCCAACACCTGGCAAGTCTTCAGTTTGTGGAAAAAAATCCACAAAAACAAGAAAAGTTGTTTTTATAGACGGGTGATTCTAGCCGAATGTTAAAACTTCGCTGATGCACAACGGAACCATCATTTAAGGGAAGCGTGACATTGTGTTTGTGTCGACTGAAAATCACACAAATCTCAGTAGCTGCGTTTCCATTAGCATTGGAATTTCGATGATAAATTCTCTTAATGGAAACACCACAATTTCAAAGAAAGTTTTCTAAAAAAAAAAGGTTTTTGCGCTTAGAGGAAGTGGTTTTGGGGGCGTATCCAAATAGACATTTTTCACAACACGGCAATGAAAACACTTTTGTAAATAAATGCTCTTCGTGGTATGAAGTGTTTTCTCTGAACGCTGCAGAGCGGGCGCCACGACAGCTCATTATAAGTTACGCATCATACGGAAATCACGGAGGAGCTGCACCAAGTTTCATCTTTGCTGCACTTTTCAAGCCGGCAGCCTGAACGAGACGCAGACGTCTCCTTTGATGATGAGCGCGAGAGGATGGAGCTTGTATTTCCAAACAGGAAAAAATAAATAAATAAATAAAAAATCCAGCTGCTCACTTGTTAGAATGGCAATTATTTTAAAAAACGATTCTCACGCGATAGGGCTGCACGGTGGCGCAGTGGTTAGCGCTCTTGCCTCACAGCGAGAAGGCCCCGGTTCGACTCCCGGCTGGGACCTTTCTGTGTGGAGTTTGCATGTTCTCCCCGTGCATGCGTGGGTTTTCACCGGGGACTCCGGCTTCCTCCCACCGTCCAAAAACATGCTTCATAGGTTCATTGGTGACTCTAAATTGCCCCTAGGTGTGAATGTGAGAGTGAATGTGTGTGTGATTGAGGCCCTGCGACAGACTGGCGACCTGTCCAGGGTGAACCCCGCCTTCGCCCTTCAGTAGCCGGGATAGGCTCCGGCACCCCGCGACCCCGAAAGGGATGAAGCGGTCAAGAAGATGGATGGATGGATGGATTCTCACGCGCATCTGATGAGACCATGAATGGACTACATGCACTGCACGTGCGCTGCCACACTTCAGTGATGTCACTGAATCAAAAATAGTTGTTCTCATCCATCGCCGTGTTTCTAAAGACTTACTGCGTGAGTTGGTTTGTGTTTCATCGAAAAATTATGATTTAATGGAAACGGTGTCATTTTGAAACCGTTTTTTCAAAATTTCGATGAAGTTTTGCTCAAATGTGTGATGGAAACGCAGCTGGAGAGAGAGTTTGTACAAAAATGGAGTTCTGATCTGTGCTTTTTCAGGGTTGGTTTCTGCAGGTCCCATTCTGATCATCGTTTGATCCGTTTTCAAATCCTTCCCAGTCGTCTTAATTATGAAAAGCAAAACTTGTTTTCTAGGACATAGTTTCTGCAGAACGGCAGGAGTTGGCGCCCTCCCCATTGCTGAGAGCACTCCATTAACCTGCTAGCTTAATGCCTCATTTCCACCGAGCGGTCCGGACCAGACCGGACCGAGCCGGACTGGACTTTTCCATTACAAAATGGACCGACTGGTACCGTTTCTGGTTCCCCGTTGGTCGTAGGTCCACAGAAAAATAGCATGGACCCATTAGGAAGCATCCGACCAACACTTTTCCCGACTCAAGATCCAAACACGAAGTTTTTTCCTCTTTTCGGCTGGATCCCCCCCCCCCACAATCTTCTTCCATGGAATAACAGATTCAGGATTTCCCTTCTGGGACTGGAGGCACGCCTTGTCCTAAAACACGGAGGAACCTCCCGTTTCCGTCTTAAACTCCACGTCCCGCCGCCGAAGAACGTCCGTCACCGATCCATACTCATCAAAGACACTTCCGATCTGCTCTATTGAAGAATGTTGGAATTTTGCTCAAAACAAAGATTTTTTTTTTTTTAAATTCAGAACAATTCAGAACTATTCTGCCCCATAGAGGCCGCCCTCATCCATAATGAACCCTTGATCTGGATTATAATGATCCTCCGCGATGTTGCAGCCCAGTCTTTTATTCAGGAGAAGATTGAGGTCAACAAAATGAAGAAACAAATCAAAAAATGTACAATATTCAATAAAGTTCCACATTCAGCAATTTAAGTCATACAGAGAACTCGTTTACCCTCAGCGTCCCGGACCAAACTGAAGTCTCTCTTAAGGAGCAGACGTGGAGAAAAAATAAAAATCCAGGAATGCGTGAAACCGTGAATAAAGAAACACGAGTTAACACTGTATATGAAATACCAAAACCCACATATGAAGGAAAAAAGGAGAGATGACGACCTCCATTGTTGTCGTCATCTTTCACTTCAGTCTCACAGACACGTCATCGGTCTACGCCACACATGTGACTTGGAAACGCTCTCTTGAATTACCAGGACCGTTCTGGACCCGTCCGGTCCGGACCGGACCGCTCAGTGGAAACGAGGCAAATTACACAGTTCTGAACCAGAAACCATAACTTAACATAAACATAACTTCTATCACACCTGCAAGCTTTTAAAACCACATTTGAATAAAGAAATATAACTTTAAGCTCAACCGTCTTTATACAAGTCCTCCATCATGAAAACAAATGCAACAAGAACAAAAAAACACCTTTTTCATCTTCACCTTCTGCCACCTTTAGAGTTTTTGTGCTTCTTTGTTTTTGCACCACAAATTGTAAATGATTCACCTGTGTTACCTAGCAACAGAACCAGCTGGCACTGTGTTTGTTGATGTGATTTGAGGGACGTTTGTGTTTGTGGTCATCAGGTTCAGACCGCCGTAGCGCCTGCAGTCCTGTAGCAGTCGCTCCTCCGTTAGCGTGGATGCGAGTCACCCGTCGTGTGGTTACACCCCTCCCCCACCGTGAAAACCTGCTAATTCATGTAGATATGGATATAAATGGAGTTCTGTAGTGAAGGATCGCCGTGGAGTGAAGCTTCACTCCGTGTCTCTGCTCAGGGATCTTAAGCAGTGGGTTGTTGTGGAAACTTGTTCACAGAGTGTTTACTAAATTAAAATGTATTTTTGAAAGTTGTATTTGTATAAATTATCAAGATTTGTAACCCCTTTTTGTAATATAAAGATGAACCATGTGCCAGAATAAACTTTGTTTTCTCTTTCCTGATGTTTTTTCCACAATAAATGGATGGTGATCTGCTCTGTGTGTCCTTTGAAATCCTGAAAACATAAAACCTTCTGGTGCTAAACATGAGTCAGCTCCACGCTGGGCGGTCTGCTGCGCTCAGGAGGAACTGTTACTGTCGCTCTTCACAAATTAGCAGAAAAGTGTAGTAAAAACAAGTCGGACGGATCGCCGCCGCTCTGATCTCCGCACAACAAAGACGACGTAAACATTCCCATGTGCTCGGCGAGGAGGGCGGCTGGTGATTCTCAGAGCCTGCTGACAAACAAACCAGGCGTTCGTGTGAACGCAGCAGTCGCCGAGGCTTCGCACGCCGCCCCCCGTGATCTCAGCTCGCCGCGCTGCAGCTGGACTGGAATGAGCTTCCAGACGCTTCATCCTCACCACACAGGTGCTCCTGACGCTCCGATCCTAGTAAAAGTTACTGTCAATAGCCACAACTTTATAAAAGCTCCAGACTCCACGGAGCTTCTTGATGTGACCACGGAAATGCGAACGGCGGCTCATTTGACCGCAGTTGGAAAGGATTGTAAATCAATGAAAGAGCATTTTGATGTTAGCTTTGATTATTTTATCAAGAACTCTGAGAAACCAATGATTGAATGTATTGATCACAGTCAATAAACATTGGAGAATTAGCTAAAAGAGTCTTTGGTGAACTGGAAGGAGAAAGAATCAGGATTTTGGAGGAAGTTCTGTCCATGAAGATCTTCACTTCCTCGGATCAGAACCATACGGCTGGACATCACCCACATTGATGGACATTTTTATGTAGCAGCGGTGAAGAGTTACGCTAGTGAGACACAGAGCTATCAGAATCAGACAGGGGGGATCATGGGCGGAGCTACTGAACCACGCCCCCTCAGAGGAGATTTTGGAAACCGAGGCTTCAGATCAACATGAAAAATGACTCTTTAAGACATTTCGGATCTAGGATTTTGGGTAAAAACTTTATAATCGTCATTAAATTAATTCTGCAAACCTTTTTTTTCTTTTTCAATAAAAGGGAGACATTCTCCACCATTCCTGCAAAGTCACCAGGTAAAGTAGGTACTTCATTAGTTCTAAACAAACAATTCTGTGTTTTATAATTTCTTACATAAAAAGGAAAATTGATTATTTTGTAGTTGAGAGGTTTGAGAGTTTGGATTCCTTTCCAAACTGCCAGATGGATGCATGAATGAAATGCGCTTTTACTTTGGGAAGTTTTCAGTCCCGTTGCTTCAACGTTCTTGTTGAAATCTGTTTAGATTAACCGATTTGTTCATGTTGTTTCATATATTTATTCTCCGCTTTTTTAAAGGGTAAACGTTTATCCTACCTTCCTCGAAGGCCCGAAGCGCTCTACAGCCAAAGACACATTCACACACTGAAGCTCAAAGCTCGTCAGACTGAACCAACCTTTTCCCAGGGACCTTATCATCTATGTTTTAATGTTAAATTCCTTTCAATATTTACCCTATTTCCTTCCTGTGGTTTGATCCTGAGCAAACTCTGCTAAGCCACGCCCCTTTCCTCCTATATTCACACATTGAAACGACTCCAGTCTGGACCTGCGAGGTTCAGGTCCAAACTGTCCGTCTGTCCGTCTCTGTGGGAAAAGAGAAGAGGCTCAGAGCTGTTTCCCACATTTTTAAGTGCTAACAAATTCCATTTTCACCTCAGTGATTGTCAAAGTGTTCAAGCTGCTTTCCAAGAGTTTAAATAAACAAAAACTCACAGCAGAACTTTATTTAGTTTTACTTGTCAGGGAGCTTTTAGAAATCCCTTTTCTTGGTTCAAGTTGAACTTCACATGAATTTGAGGATGGAAACATTTGGAATTTTTAATAAAAAAATAAAAAAAATCTGCATTTAGCTTAATTAGAGAGAAATGCATCAAATCAGCCATTTCGCTCCTGGAGCCGTTACAGTGAAAGAGTGTAAGGAACCATCTCCATCGTGAAGAAAGCAGCAGCAGAAGCTGCGTTTCCATCATATTAATGTGCAAAACTTTCTAGAAATGTCAAAAACACAATTTTGCAATTACACCATTTCTGTTAAATCCTGATTATGTGAATAAACAAACAAAATCACACAATAAGTCATTCAGACAGACAATTGTGAACAACAAGGCTGTCGGTAACAATTATTAGAGTTATCAATTAGTCACTGATTATTTTTCCAATTAGTCGATTAGTTTACAGTTTTTATTTACAGAAGAGGATGTGCTGATGATCTGTGGAGGATTGGGTCATGTCTGCTAATGCTCTTAGTATGATACGCTCACAGAAGTGTAAATGTATAGTTCACATAGTAGAGTTTACATGTAAGGTTCCTGAATTTCATTTTATAAAAATGAAAAGTTTAAACTGCCAGATAAGCTACATGCTAGCATAAAAGAAGGCTATGACTTTTTGTTGGATGAAATTAAATGAAAAATTGTGATAAATCTTCATCTATACTTTATTTTGAATAGGAGATCAGAATCAACAAAACAGAAAAATAACAAGGATTTGGACAGAAAGAAATGGTTTGTGTCACTTTAAACAACTTTCTTTGGGTCAAGTTTCTGGTTAAAATCACCAGTAAACAAATCATCCACACATCATCCATCCTTCCATCTCTTTGTGCTCATCTGGACCGGGTCATGGGGGCAGCAGTCCAAGCAGAGATAACCAGAATTCCCTCTGACCGGTCACTTCCTCCAGCTCCTCTGGGGGGACCCTGAGGCGTTCCCAGACCAGTCGAGTGTCTCTCCAGCGTGTCCTGGTCTTCCCCGGGGTCTCCGCCCAGTGGGACATGCCCGGTACTCCTCTCCAGGGAGGCCTCCAGGAGGCATCCGGACCAGAACCACCACAACTGGCTCCTCTGGATATGGAGGAGAAGCGACTCTACTCCATCTCTGACTAAGCCCCTCCCCCTAAATCTAAGGGAGTGTCCAGCCGCCCTCCAGGGAAAACTAATTTCAGCCGCTTGTAGTCGGGATCTCGCTCTTTGGGTCGTGACCCAGAGTTCATGACCTCAGGTGAGTTCTAGAACGAAGATTGACCGATAAGTTGAGAGCTTCACTTTCTGGCTCAGCTCTCTTCAGCACAATAGACCGGAGCAGCGACCGCTGAAATTGGTCGATCTCTCGCTCCGATCGGTCGATCTCTCGCTCCAATCGGTCGATCTCTCGCTCCGATCGGTCGATCTCTCGCTCCGATCGGTCGATCTCTCGCTCCGATCGGTCGATCTCTCGCTCCGATCGGTCGATCTCACGCTCCGATCGGTCGATCTCTCGCTCCGATCGGTCGATCTCTCGCTCCGATCGGTCGATCTCTCGCTCCGATCTTCCCTCACTCGTCAACAAGAGCCCAGATGTTTAAACTCCTCCCCCTGAGGCAGAAACACTCCACCCACCCAGAACGTGGCGGTCCAGACCCTCATCCCATCCGCTTCACCGTCCAAACTGCTCTGATGTTGGATTTGTTAAATTAACAACAAATGCTGAAAATGTTCGCCACAGTTTTTCTATTCTCTAAATTCTGCAGAACTTTGAAAGTATTTCTGTGCAAAACCTTTATGAGAATTCTCCACGGCAGAATCAGCAGATCCTCTCGGATTACGTAATCCCTTCACTGATGTGCGGCGCTGCACAGTGAGGCGGTTCTTCTCCGCTTCAGAAGCCGCTACAATTACGTTAATCACTAAACTTTTGCTAAACCAAATCAGTCATTGATTAGTCGGCCAATTACAGACGATACTTTGGTTTACCGCAGATGGAAACGTTTCTGTCACGGCACTAGAGTGCTCAATCAAAGGAGATGTCGGCGTCTTGTTCAGACCGTGTAGTGGCGAGCTACGTGGGAGTGGCTACAGACAAAGAATGGTGGTTGGCGATTTTACAGAGGAGATATGGATCCAATAATTCCACAGGACAGTTAACTTGTTTCCATTCCAAATATATGAACTTCAACACGTCTCAAAACTTTTTTTTAATAAACGTAAGCTTCTTTGAAATTCATGTGTTTCCATTAGAGGAATTTATTATTATAAATCCAGTTTTTACAATTTCATAGTCAATGGAAACACAACTAATCAAGTCGGTTCTGAACAGGATTTGAATTTTTGGACTTTTGTGAGGTGAGATTTACAAAGGATGTTTTTTGTTCCTCAATAATACATGAAACCACGTTAATATTCAAATACGTGTCTGTCTAAACTCATGTTAGTTTGTGTTTCACTCATCCGCCTCGATGATCAGATCATCAGATCAACTCTTTCACCCGTATCTCGCACCAAAGCTAATCAAAAATGTCTCCTCGTCTCATGACTTCTTCACCGTCTGACCTCTTGTTCCTCAAACGGGAGACAGGAATTTGGCTCATTATCCTCTGATCTGGAAAATCTGCTGAGTGTTATCTAGCAAATATTGTATGGTATGTGACTTTGATGTGAAGGCCGCTGAAGCCTTCCCCTCTGGACGCCATCCCGCTCGCCGTTATTGCCCTGAAGAGGCAGCATTAGGGTGAAGCTCTTCCATCAGATGCAAACTCGGCCTCTTGCTATTGAAGTGTTTTTTTTTGTGTCTGTAAAGGAACATTTGAAAGAGGAAATTGCCTTCCTGCAGGATCTTGTTTCACTGTCATTTTTCAGCTCTAAACGCAGAGCAGCTGCCTCTAAACTCCTGAGGTTCAGGTTGTTTCTTTACTCGGGTTGTTTCTTTAGAATGTTGATGGTTTCTTATTTGCAGCCATTAAATCCACATTTACTGCAAAATTAGTGAATTCAGAAAACTATACGTTTAGAAAGATGTCTTTCTCGGATCTGCAGAAGACAAACGTGCATCCAGCGCAGATGTCCGAATGTTTTATCTCGTATTCTCAGAATTCTCCTGAACATCTGAGCAGCAAAGCTCCAGTTTACAACAGCTCACTGCACAGACGAGTTCTGAGGGAACGTCTCATGTTCTGCTTTATTCCAGCGAAATGACCAAAAAAAAGAAACATTCCTAAAATGTTGCTACACTCGACTGTGTTCTAATTTATTTAACTGGATTGTAAAGATCCAGAGAAGCTGTAAACTTCACCAGAACTTCCAGTAGAACTGCAGGTCGTGTGCTGTGGGCGACTTCTGAAGAGAAGTTTATGATGGAGGTCAACCATCATGGAGACGCTCCGTTCTTTACTGCAGCATCATCACTTTTTCCACTTTGGTTTTAAAAAGGTACTAAATGAAAAAGATGGTGAAACCATTTGGACATGTTTTGGTTTCCCTAGAAGAACCACAGCAGGGCCGGGATCGGATCGGGACCACCCTGTTTAGAGGACTGGTTGGTGTGCGATCTGCAGTGGTCACAGTGGACAAAAAAACTCCTTCGAGAGACAAAAACAAACTTTATGTTCATTTAAATCGAGTGTCAAAGTCAAGGCCCGGGGGCCGGATCCGGGAGAGGGAATTCTATTTCATTGTTATTAATGACCCGATGTTATCTTGTACTCATTTCTAACTTGTATAATTTTAACAAAATATATTTTTATAGAGAGTAAAATACTGAAAGTTATTTAAGGTTTAACTTGATTTATTCTGGAATAATATTCCTGCCTTTTTATTATTCAGAACTATGTTTAAAAGTTACGTTTTTAAAGTTGGCATTCTGTTAGCTTTTTGGACTATTTAGTCATTTACTAAGATTTTTAAGGCTATATTGGAGTAAGGCTAATATTTCAGCTACATGCTAGCTGTTTTGGTTAACCCAAGTTTTTTTTATATATTTTTCAGGCTAATTCAGCATTTAGCATCTTATCAGCTTTAGGGTTTTTATTTAACAATTTCAGCATCTTCAGCGTCCAAATTCAGCTTACAGCATTCACACTAGCATTATAGGTAATGTTATATATCTAGTTCATAATTGTGTTAAAAAGTTACGGTTTTAAAGTTTTAAAAATGTAGTTTTAGAGAGTTCAATAAATGTTTATCCTGTTCGGCCCGTGACATTAAAAACTAGACCTTTCCCTATTCCAACCAACAAATGGGTGGAAAAAAATGAAATCTTTCAGTTAAAATAATGCTACGGTTACATTTAATTTATTCAAATCTGAGAAAATTTGTCTTTTTTGCCCAAATCAAACCTCTGTTTAAAAGAAAACATCCAAAACAACCTAAAAAAACGTTTTTAAAAAGCCTAAATTAGCTAAAAAAAACTAGCATGTAGCTGAAATATTAGCTAAACTCTAAAATAGCCTAAATTAAATCTTAGTAAATGCCAAAATAGTCCAAAAAACTAGCATAATGCTAATTTTTAAAACAGTAACTCTTGACATAATTCTGAATAATAAAAAAGCAAGAATATTATTTTAGAATAAATCAACTTAAACCTTAAATAACTTTCAATATTTTACTCTCCATAAAAGGATATTTTGTCAAAATTATGCAATTTAGAAATGAGCATATGTAACAATACAATAAAATAATCTGGAGGGCCGGATCCGGCCCCTGGGCCTCAACTTTGACACATATGCATTAACTATACTTCTACTAAACATACCTTATATAAATTAAAAGTTTTGCTTTTGTCCTATATACTTGTTAGTAAACTGCCAGTATATTTTTTTAAATGTACTTTTTACACTTCGGGAAATATACTTTTCCATAATTAAATATTTATTTTAAAACATACTTCACTTATTTTTGGTAAAGAGAAGCTAAGCTCCACCTGCTATAAAACATGGAGACTTTTCTCTGTAGTTTTAATAAAACCTGTTAAAAAAAAAAAAAAACATTCTGTCAGAATAATAAAGTTGTTCATACAAATCCAAAACTCATATTTACAGAGTTTTAATTTAAAAATCCGGCTCGGGCTCTGACTAACTGTTGGCACGATCCCACAGGTCGGACTTCATCCTCGTATAAACCAGCTACTGCAATCAGCAGGAGCCGCGTGTGATATTTCATGGCTGGCTGTGTGAGCTTGTGCAGGTGTCAGCATAAAAAAAGGAAAAGAGGGAGTTAAAGACACAACCCAGATCCCTGCTGCTTTAAAACGGCCACCTCTGAGGATTTACAGAGCCGAGCGAGCTGCCAGACCTTAGAGGCTTTCTCCTCACAACACGCCGCTCAGGAAATGGGACGTTTTTTCTGCGCACTCCCACAGAATGTACTTTGTCTTCCTCTGCTCAGCGATGTGGAGGGCAGTAAAGCTCGAACTGGAACAGTGTAACGTGCGTGTAAAAATATACAACGGCCGCATATATACATGCTGAAGACAGAGGAAGCAGGTGGCGTCTGTGCATGTTAGGACGATTCGTTCCAGACACGTACGGTTACGTATAAAACAGGGTCGTCTGCAAACAGCTGGACTTCCACTCAAACGCTCTGCTTCACGATAGAAGTCGAGTAAGAATCGAATGTGGCTTCTATTTTCAGCCTCCGTGACATTCGGGAGGCTGAAAAGAGGTTCCACAGCTGCCTGCAGAGAGGATGTCAGCCGGGTGAACTCAAACGACATAAAACAAACCAGTTTCACTGGGAAAATATGGAACTTTACAGCCACAAAAAAATGAAAAGTTTCAGTTTTCGTTCTGTGTGAAACACCAGTTGGATTCTGAAATAAGTTAGAGGAGGCACTAAATTCATTAAAGGAAATAAGATCATGATGTATGTTGAGTATAAAGTAATAGAAGCTTATGAATCACAGGCAGTGACACAGCAGTGAAGCCGCTGCATTTGTCATGTTCCTACAGTCATCCAAAGAAAACCCAAAAGATTTTTGATGCCAACGGGTTCTGCTGAAGCTGCAGTGAAACCGATCAGGGAGTCGAGTCAGAGAAATACTTGAATGAAGGAGATCAGGATTAAAAACCTCAACAACACAAAATAAAACCACAACTACAGAAAGGAGGAAACCACCTGAGAGGAATGACAACAAACACGTGAAACCCAGAGATCCGACAGCAGGAGGTTCATATACACTGAGGGCCCAATCAAGAACCAGCAGCTGTTCTGGTTCTAAAGTAGGAACAGGTGTGAACACGGAGCAGAGCAAGCCAGCTGAAACGTATCTGAATATTTAAATAAATCAGAATCAGAAGTAACTTTATTGCCAAGTACGATTTAACACGTACGAGGAATTTATCTTGGTGATGATGGTGCCTGCATAAATACATAAAAACACCCTTAAGTAAGAACAGGAAAGAATATTACAACATAAATATATATGTAAACATACGCACACATGTTTATACACAACCTGCAACTGTACTTAAATGCATAACATAGAAAAAAATTAATAAAAAATACAAAAATAAACTATTTATATTCCTGAAGCTTTTACAAAACTACATAAAAGTGAGAATAAAAATATAAAAGAAAAAAAAAAAAGTTGACATTTTTGTCACATTTATCGAACTTTTCTGATATTTGCTGCATTTTATTTTATATTTATGTCAGAATTTACGACAATCAACAGATCTGTATGTGTCATTTATGGGGGGGATTATATAAGTTTGCTTCCACTCTTCAAGCACTCGAGCAAACTTTACTTGATTTTAGCAAATAGTTTCTGTATTTAATGAATCAAATGTGACAAAATTGTCTTTTTTTTTTTTTTTTTTAATCAATGCATTTCATCATTTCGGAGATAGAAAAATCCTTTTTTTGTCTGGTATTGTCCACAATCTATGATCAAAATAAACCAATCAATGATCATTAAAATGTAAAAGTTAAATCTTAATGTAATTGTTTATTCCAAGCGTTAAATTCACATTTATATTTTAAACTTAAATAGTAAACTCAAATTTTAAATCTAATTTGTATATCTTAATTCAATTTTTTCTATAAATTTTAATTTTAAATGTTAAATTTATCTTTGAATTAGGAATTAAAATGTTTGTTCTTCATGTAACATGTAAATGGTAAATCTTAAAGTAAATGTTAGACCTAAGTGTTAAATCTGAATGCTAATTTTAAAAGTAACATTTTAAATCTTAATCCAAATGTTTATTCTAAATGTTACATTTATGTTTAAATTTTAAAACAAAATTTTAAATCTAGATCCAAGTGTTTCATCTAAATGTAACATCCAATTGTTAAATGTTCAATCTTGTTGTAAATGCTAATCCTAAATGTTACATTTTCATGTTAATTTTAAAAATCTAAATTTTAAATCCTAATGTTTGTTTTCTAAATATTAAATCTAAATCATAAACCCAAATCTAAACACAAATATGTATTTTTTGGACGTTAAGACTTTAGTAAACCTCTTAAATGTTCTTTAGAAATCACTGGTGCAGCGTAATCGGGAGAACATGGTTGTTTTATTCCAGTTTTACTAACAACTTAAATCGATTTATTTTTACACTCAATTCTCAGAAATCTGTCAAAGATTTTAGTGAAACAGTGATGGACTGACGGGGCATCGTGACCATCGTAGGAGCATCACAGAGTAACGCTGTTGACTGTTTTGTGTCCAATTCCAAATATATGTTATTCTATCGTAAAATCGTTCTTAGGTATATTTTAATTAAGATGACGGCGTTTTTAGCCATAATCTGAACGTTTTGGGGACATAGTTTCTGCAGAGTGGCAGGAGTTCATTAGAAATTCACCTCTGAGTTGTGGGCGAGACAGTAGACGAAGAAGTTAGCCCTTTGTTTACACTCTCTCCTGCTAGCTTACAGCACCTCACAAGCCCGAGCTAACATTAGTGTCGCTAACAGAACGGTGAGCAATATCAGAGCTGTATATTTAAGAGCCAAATCCCAGCTCAGACGAGAAAACGAAGACGTTAATGGATCTATTTGTTTGGAAGTGGATGTTCAGAAATGTAGTGGAGAAGGGAGACTTTGGCCCCGCCCATTTTAGTCGCTGCATCACAATTCCCAAACCGTAGGATTTGGTGATGTTTAAAAAATGAAAACTGCGTACGACACGCCTCCGTCTCGGGAGTCACCTACTTCCTGCTTACTCACCTTTAGCTGTTGTACACGTGCTCACTTGGACCAGTCGCCAGCAGCATACCCGTAGAAAAAATGTGTTCGCTCTATAGTTTATAGTTGCACCGGTGATGTTAGCTTGGGGGTGTGAGGGGCTGTAAGCTAGCAGGAAGTGAGGAAACAGATAACCTAGTTATGGGTGACAGGAGTATGAGGCCAGATAAGTCTCATAATTCACAAATGCACAGAGAACTGGCTTCATACAGGAAGGGGGTGTGGTTGCTTCATGCTAATGTTCCTGCCCACAACTCCACTGCCGCTCTGCAGAAACTATGTCCTAGAAAACAACACAGGTTTTTCGATTGTGACTAAAAGCAGCGTATTTATATAAAAAAAAAAGACCACTGGGAACAATCTGAAAACTGATCAACAGATGATCAGAATTGGACTTAAAAGGTTTAAGGCAAATGTTTTGTTGTGAGGACCACATAAATGTTTTATCCTCTGAAGTTTGTAGAATAACAGAAAAAGTGTAACAATCACAGCCTAAACATTAAACATTTATGGTTTTCTAGAAAGTCACACATAGACACATTTTAAAAGAATCATTTATGTAATCTTCACAAAAACAATACTAAAATATTTTAAAAAAACTAGATATATAGCATTACCTGTGATAGATTAATAGCTGAAAATGCTTAGATTGATAGCTGAAAACGCTGAAACTGACAGCTAGCTAAGATATTAGCGAAGTGCCAAATTAGCCAGAAAAGCTAAAAAAAAATTTAAATTAGCCACAACAGCTAGCATGTAGCTGAAATATTAGTTAAACTTCTAAATAGCCTAAAAAACTGAAAAAGCCAGAATTAGCCAAAATGGCTACTATGTAGCTGAAATATTAGCTAAACTCCAAATTAGCCTAAAAAAATGAAAAAAGCCCAAATTAGCTAAAACAGCTAGCATGTAGCTACAATATAAGCTAAATGCCAAATTAGTCTAAAAAACTGGAAAAATGTCTAATTTAGCCAAAACAGTTTGGGGGGCCGGGCCAAATGTGGAGGAGGGCCGGATCCGGCCCGCGGGCCGCAGTTTGGGGACACCTGGTTTAAGGTTTTGGCACCAAACCTGATTTTGTGCGTTTTGAATCTTCACCACCACTTCTCGACATGGACACAAAATAATCAGATATTTTATTCATTCTCAATAGAAATGACGCTTAAATCAAAAAAGCTTTTAAACCAAAATAAAATCAAGGCACTAATAGGTGAAAAAATATTTAAAAAGTTTTGCTTTGCGCTTTAATAGTATTTCTATATTTAAAAAAAAAATAAAAAATCTCTCCCCTAAACGTTTAGGTAAGTTATTACAGTAAAGTAGTAAAGTAGTAAAGTAGTAGTAATCCGTCAGCTCATCCCGGTAAATGATCTTCTCTGATTCCACAGAGTTTCTTTTTCCTCACTGAGTGCAGATGTCTTCAGCTCTTCAGGCGTCTCGGTTCGTCTCCGATCTGTTTGTACCTCAGGAGGTGTTTACATCTGCTGCAAATATCACGCAGGGATTATTTGCGAGTTAGCCTTCATTTGTTTTGCTTCGATGTTCTCCTGCTGACGGCTGCAGCGGGGAGTCCTCCCAGGATGCATCTGGGGCCAAGTCAAACTGAAGCGCTGTCCCGACGTGCAGAAGTCCTGAACAGATGGTTGACTTATTTCATCCCAGCGTGACATCAGACACGAACGGGGAGGAAAAGCTGACACTGTGTTCGAGCGGAGGGAGGATGAAGAGATGGATTTGACCTAAAGCAAACAGAAACATGTTTATGAAAACAAATGACAGTTTGCAAATAGAATTCACAGAAGTGTTTCATAGTTTCCTAATGGTGTAGATGATTCAGCTGCTCCGTCTGTCACTCATTAATGGAGACGTCTCTCTCTGCATGCATCGTCTCACATCACTCCTCCACCGTCATTTCAGACCTTCACTCCCTTCCACCTCGCTTTCCCACGGCGGAGATCATCTGGTCTTCGCCACCTTCCCGCTCTTCCATCTCCACTCACTTTATCAGCCTGTCAGCTCGTGTGAGCCGCATCCAAACTCCTGGACTCCACATACATCCTGGAAAATGTTTCTAGCTGCTGCTTATTTAGCATTTTTGCAAACATTTTTGTGCTAAAAGTCCACTAATCGATGTCATGTGACCTCACCTGCCAACTGCTCCTCTCCTGGTTGGTAGCTCAGGTGAAATCCTCCAAACCCCATTGGCCGGATGCGCCGAGTCGTCTTTGGCGGTGTAACCACAAAGCCCTGCAGCTGACCTCCACTGGGCAGAGGTGGACTTTCTACCGTGCTGCTCAGCCGCAACAGCTGGTTTGATGTATGGACGGCTTGGCGTGCACGCGGCTGCTGCGGGGAACTCGCCGTAAGGAGCAGCAGAAAAAAATAGAAAAGAAAAGGTTTGACAAAAAAAAGGTTTTATTTAATATTCTTTGCTGTTTTCTGACTAGACTACCAACGCTCATCTACACGTCAGCACATTTCTCAATAGCTGTGTTTCCATTACACAAATTTGCAAAACTTTATTGAAATTCTAGATATGTTGAAAAAACACAATTTTAAAACTACACAGTTTACATGACATCATAATTATGTGAATAAACACAAACCATCTCACGATAAGTCATCCAGGATCATGGATGTGGACAGTACTTTGATTTACAGCAGTAAATTCACATTAGTGCTCATCATCATCCATCAAAGGAGACGTCAGCGTCTTATGCAGGCCGTGCAGCGGCGAGCTGCGTGGGCGTGGCTACGGATGAAGACTTTTTGGGGAAATGGTGGTTGGTGATTTTACAGAAGAGCTGAGGAGATTCATTTTTTGATGAGCTGTGTGACGCCAAATGACGTCTCCTTTGGAAAAACGAGAAAAGCATTAAATCACCAACAATAAATGAATGAAAAAATAAACGTAAACAAGTTTATGTTATGGATAAATGGAGGTTTTTGATCAGCAGTGAAGTAGTACTGGGATATTTAAATGACTGGGTGCATATTCTGATTTTGTTCTGCACGTATATAAATAGAGGAATGTAAGTGGGAGGTACATGTGGGAAATCATGTCAAAGTCTATTTATTTTTGTTATTATTGTTGTTTATTCTTGTTAATGTTATGAATTAAGGAAGACTAAGGATGCATGTTTGTTTAATGATTTCTCTGTTTGTGTTTTGAATCTTTGGTTTGTTTGAGTAGCATAGAAAAAATGTGTTTTTTAAAATAAAAAGTCTAAAAAAAGAAAAGGAGATGTGAACCCTCCTTTGATTTACAGCAGATATATTCGCGTTTCTGTCACTTTAGCGCTCATCATCATCATCATCATCATCATCCATCAGAGGAGACGCTCGCCAAGAGACTCTTGAACTGCGTTTCCATTGGCGATGAAATGACACAATTGGATTTGGAACAATAAATTCTCCTTTTGGAAATGCGACAATTTAAAAATAAATCTAATTTGTGGAAAAAAACTTTTTTGCAGTTGGAGGAAATGTTTTTGAGGCGTTTCAAAATTGAGATATTTTGCAAAACATTTTTAAGAATTTAAACGAGTCGCGTGACCAGCAGTGACTGCAACATTGAGGACACCACAAGAGGCTCCCAAAATCTCTTCATCCGGCCTGAACAAGATGCCGACGTCTCCTTTGATGGATGATGGTGAGCGCCTGTGTCAGGGCTCAACCAGTCGTGACTCCCTCTGACCACCAGAGGGAGCCCTCACCAGAGTACTGCCTACATCGGTTCCCTTCCTCACTTAATGTCCCATAATGCACCTGCCTGCCACTCCTGCCTTCACCAGCTGTTTACAATTCAAGTTAATCACCAAACGTATTTAACTCTGTTCACGGCTCTGCTCCACGTGAAGTCTTGAATTATTATGTTTGTGGGACAGGATGAGTGAGGAACCAAGCCGATCTGCTGATCCTTTGGTCACATTTCAACGCTGTCTTGCTGCCTTTCATTGAGCTTGTTTTCAGTCCTCCAGGATGTTCCAAAGGAGCTGCTGATGGACCAAATGGTCACGTATGTCCTCTCCATCACACAGGCTTGTTGGAGATAGCAGGAGATCCATGCTGCTGAGAAGACAAAGCTCTCTTTAATGCATCACCCCCAGTACGGCATTCTCCATCTCACTTCCTGCCAGCTCTGCTTTGCGTGAGAGGTCTCTCCTGCATTCCTCGCGTCCGGCTCTTGTCATCAAACTCTGTCACCACCTCCCTGCCGGAGAGGCCTGCTCCCTCTGATGTCTGTTGGTGCACATCCTGACGATGTCTTACGGCCGGAGGCGGAGCCGGGAGCGGCTGAGGCTGCTTCTGTGCTGCTGGTCGGAGAAGGAAGAAGAGGAACTTTTACTTCTAAATTAATTAACGTCAGACGAAGAGAAAAGAGGAGTAGAATTACTCATTATCACTGTTTTTATTGTCTATTTTTTTGTGTAATATGAGCAAACCTTGGTCTCTCAGGACATTTTAGCTTACTTTCTATTTCAAACAATAAAAAAAGAAAAAATGTTAATGTTTTTATAATAACTACACACTGAAATGTTAGGTAAGCATTAGCAGAGCACGAGCAAGCACTATTAATCTATTAACATTTGTGTTGTAATAAATCCTTTATTTTTAATCAAAAAGGAGTACTATCACGTGTTTAATAATTGCATTTTAAGATTTTTTTTCATTTACAATTAACCTTCTATAATCCAATCATTTCATATTTGATACATGAACTTCTGAGGCCTCGATCTCATCCACATGATTAAAACACTCATTAAACACACGTTGAATCCTATTGGTTCATGTTTTCTGTCCTGTAGTTCAACATCATTCCACTAGGGGCAGTAGAACGGCTCTTCCTGCTCATTTCAAAATGGCTGCTTCCATGAACACTTTTGGAGGGAAAAGTTTATCTCATTTTTGAAACTCACTGATTGTTGATCATTTTTTATAAATAATAACTTGATGTATTGAAACTGAATTTTGTTGGGTAATTAAGGTGCTTTCCTCCTGAACACTCAAGTCAATACTTTAGCATTTTAAGCTAACATTATGGTGAGTAAAAAACTTACCAAATTACCCCAAAAAAACTAAAACTGCAAATGTATTTTGCTGGATTTCATTAAAATGATTTAATAACATCCCAATAATAATAAAAATATTAGTAATTTTCCATCAGTTGCTTACTGTAGTAGGTTTTATAGGGTTAAACATTTTTTAATTAATTATTAAATTATATTTCGATGTGGTTTCTGAGTCATAAGTTTAAAAAAATGTAAATGTATGAACGTGAATTCATCTCGTTTTTCAAATAGTTTGATTTATTGCTTGAAATATAATAGTATTTTGGAGCCCAGATGTTCGTATTTTAAATCAACTATGCACACTATCCCTAAAAATAAAGATCAGATTGGTTCTTTGTCATAATTTATAGAAACAAACTCTTACATTTTAACTTTGTTAAAAAATAAATAAATAAAAATAATTTGCAATTCTTAAATTGTGTCTGATTGTTAAAGGAAATGTTACTTTAAATATTATAAAGCTGCAAGTACACTAAAGTGAAATCTAGGTGAGATGAACTATCTTAAAACAAGAAAATACATGCTTATTTTTTGATAGTAAGATCATTCGTCTCTCTTAGTAGATTTTATGACAAATAATTTCCCCTTATTTTAAGAGTGTTGATACTTAATTATCTCAATAAGATATTAAGGCTTGTTACTTAGATTAGACTTGTTATGCGTAAAACCAAACTTGAATCTAGAATCTCAACATTATATTCATGTGACATTTGTATGGCCAACATCAATGCAGGAGTTTTGTCTTAATTCAAGAATTTCAAGTAAATTACAGTGAGAAAAGAATAGTACTATCAGTTCACTATTCTTTTTGAAAAATAGAAAAGTACTTTTGTTTTTGGCTGGTAACAAGAAACTAAATAATAATTTTGAACATTTTGAGAAAATTAATCTTAGAAATGAAATTTCCATCAGTCAATATGAGCTTGATTTTAGTAAAAATATACTAATTTTAAGATATTTGTAGTTCCTATTCGTTTTGATATTTTTACTTGTTTTTGAAAAATCTTGACAAGCTAAATTTTCTTGTTCTGTTGGCAGATAATTTTTCTTCTTTTAAGCAATATTTACCTTATTATGTACATTTTTTTCTTGCTTTTAAAGCAGACTTTTTGCAGTGAACGGAAGGCGTGTCAGCAGGGTTGAGGAGATCCTCAAAGTATTCCTTCCACCGCCCGACAATGTCCCCAGTTGAGGTCAACAGATCCCCACCTGCACCGAAAACGGTGCCTGCAGAAAACCGCTTTCCCCTCCTGAGGCGCCGGATGGTTTGCCAGAATCTCTTTGAGGCCAACCAATAGTCCTTCTCCATGGCCTCACCAAACTCCTTCCAGGACCGAGTTTTTGCCTCCAACACAGCCCGGGCCGCAGCTCGCTTAGACTGCCGGTACCTGTCAGCTGCCTCTGGAGTCCCACAAGCCAGCCAGGCCTGATAGGACTCCTTCTTCAGCTTGAGGGCATCCCTTACTTGCGGTGTCCACCACCGGGTTCAGGGGTTGCCGCTACAACAGGCACCAGAGACCTTGCGGCCACAGCTCCGGAAAGCAGCAGAGACAATAGAGGTGGAGAACATAGTCCACTCTGACGCAATGTCACCAACCTCCCTCGGTACCTGTTTGAAGCTTTCCCGGATGTGGGAGTTAAAGACCTCCCTGACGGAGGGCTCAGCCAGACGTTCCCAGCAGACCCTTACAGTACGTTTAGGTCTGCCGAGTCTTTCCGGCCTCCTCCCCTGCCAGCGAATCCAACTCACCACCAGGTAGTGATCAGTGGACAGCTCTGCCCCTCTCTTTACCCAAGTGTCCAAAACACACGGCCGGAGATCGCCTAAAACAACTACAAAGTCGATCATCGATCTCCTACCCAGGGTGTCCTGATGCCAGGTGTATTGATGTTCTAACATGGTGTTTGTTATGGACAAACTATGATGTGCACAGAAGTCCAACAACAAAACACCGCTCGGGTTCAGGTCAGGGAGGCCATTCCTACCGATCACGCGCCTCCAGGTGCCACTGTCATTACCAACATCGGCATTGAAGTCCCCCAGGAGGATGACTGAGTCTCCCGTTGGGGCACTTTCCAGTACCCCTCCAAGAGACACCAAGAAGGCCGGGTACTCCGAACTGCTGTTTGGCCCGTAAGCCGAAACCACAGTCAGAGACCTGTCCTCTACCCGAAGGCGAAGGGACACGACCCTCTCATCCACCGGTGTGAACTCCAACACTTGGCGGCTAAGCTGGGGGCTCACGAGTAAGCCTACCCCAGCCCGCCGCCTCTCACCATGGGCAACTCCAGAGTGGTAGAGAGTCCAGCCTCTCTCGAGGGACTGGGTTTCAGAGCCCAGGCTGTGCGTAGAGGTGAGCCCAACTATATCTAGCCAGTATCTCTCAACCTCTCGCACAAGCTCAGGCTCCTTCCCTCTCAGAGAGGTGACATTCCATGTCCCAAAAGCCAATTTCCATGACCGGAGTTTGGGCCGCTAAGGCACTTGCCTTCGACTGCCACCCAAACCACAATGCACCGGCCCCTTCAGAGCTCCCCTGCAGGTGGTGGGCCCACTAGAGAGTGATCCCACGTCGCTCCTTCGGGTTGGACCCGACCGGGGCCCATGAGAGAAGCCCCGGCACCAGGCGCTCGCCTACGAGCACCAACCCCAGGCCTGGCTCCAGGGTGGGGCCCCGGTGACGCCAATCCGGGCGACGTAGCGGAATCTCTGCTGTTGTCACTCATAAAGGGGTTCTGAACCGCTCTTTGTCTGGCTTGTCACTCAGGACCTGTCTGCCATGGGAGACCCTACCAGGGGCAGAAGCCCCCGACAGCATAGCTCCTGAGATCACCCAAGCACTCAAACCCCACCACCATGTTAAGGTGGCGGTTTAACAGCAACCAACAGTCGGAATCACAAAGAGTCCCACTCACGGTCTGGAGGTCATCCTCCGCAATGGGCCTGCTGTCCACCTTGATCTGGCCAGACTTGAGTTGACTTGAGTCTGTTTAGGATCCCTCCGTTGCCGACCTTCCCCTCCCGCGGAGGAGCCGCGGTGCCGTGCCCGTCACTGCCACCGCCAGTAGTGGAGAAATGTATCAATAATGGGGTAGCATTGAAGCGTCTTTTTGGCCAAACACATCTGCTCCAGGCAAACAGCAGCAGATGAGACAGAGATTCTAGAAAACCAGCAGAAGGCCAGCCCTCTGGGCCTGAAAATTGATCCCCTTGCTTTGGGGGAACATGGCTCTCATGCATCGGACCCCTTGGTGGTGGTTTATGATCAGAGGGACCCCTGAAGGTGCACCCACTATAACTATGTGCCCCCAAGATTGCCCGTTAGGAATACCTCATGCTCAGGCCTATGACCCTTCCTGGTGGATGGGTCACATTCACAGAGCACCCAGATGACACAAATGATCTTATAGGTAAGAAGTTGTGAACCGCTCTTAGTCCGGCTCTTCCTCTAGGATCTGTCTGCTATGGGAGTACCCACTGGGGGGATTAGCCCAAGAAAACTTAGTTCCTCAGAGAATTTGAGCCCTCAAACCCCTTTACCACGATAAGGTGGCGGTTCGGAAAGGGGAAAAACTTTTTTTTTACCCTATTTGTAACTACAACTTATAATTAAATTTTCTAATTCCTACTAAAACCTACAAATTAAACAAAAAGTACAGCTACATAGGCCTACAACTACTATTAGGTTGTGTATGTGTCCTTACAATGGATTTTTTTTTTTTTTTAGATTGTGTCTATTTTAATTTGAGTAAATGGTGTATACTTATATAGCTCTTTCTACCTTCCTTCGAAGGCCGAGAGCGCTTTACAGTCACAGACCATACAACCTTTCACACACACATTCACACACTGATGACCGCTTGGCTGCTGAATACTTGCGCCAACCAAGGAGTCAAACCCCAATCCTCCGATCAAGAGTTTACTACCTCACCGCTACGCCACAGCCTCCCACTACAGCTGGGGGCCTACAACTATTTTTGTT